>NW_028120733.1:0-326000 GCF_965178545.1 Coloeus monedula | reverse complement strand
GCACCGCGATCTGCCGGCGCTGTGCAGGCTGTAAAGGAAAGAGGGCTACCACTAGGATGTGCTGCAAATACAGGTTTCCAGGCGTCGACGGTAAGCTCCGGCTAAGCTCGTTGAGCTACAACTGTTCTCTGGGCGAGACTTAGCTGAGAAGCTTTCCCTTCAGATTCACGCTACAGGGCAGAGCGAATGTGCTGCTCCCTAGCGCTGAGAGAGAAAGTGCAGAGCCCAGGCGTGTTTGGGCAGAGGCAGCAGGCTGGAGCATTTCTCTGCCGGCACCGTGCTCTCTGGGCGACAAGTAGACACCGCTTCCACTCCGGCACAATGAAGGCGCAGAGCACGGAGCTGCTATGCGCACGGCACAGGCTGCAAGAGGAAGCGTGGCTGCCTCTCGCTTGTGTGCGGATTCACGTTAGCACTTGCAAACAGAAAGTTCCACCTGCGGCTACTTGTGCTGCTACCTAGTTCTCTTCCAGCTTTCCCTGGAAAGCATTGTGCCCAGCTTTATGCTCGGAGATGCAGAGCTGACAGTGGTAGATGCAGCGGAGACTGGAAATACAGAGTGCAGCCGAGAGTTGCTGCTGCTTTGACGTGAGGCAAGGGGAGAGTGCAGCCCAGCAGAGGCTTTGACTGCTGGAGCCTTTTTCTTTGGCAGCAGCTGCAAGGGAGCTCTCTGGCAAGGGAGCTGCGAGAGTGGAGAAGGGGACGGTCGGTCTATGGGAGAAGGAAGCTGCCGAGGCGCAGTGTGTTGTGCTCAGTTTCAAGGCTGCCTGGAGGAGGGGGGTGCTTGAAGAACGCCTTCTTTCTGGACGCCTCCTTCTGCCTGTGCTCCAGCTGCATGCACTCTGCAGCACGGAAGGTTTAGGAAGCTGCTTCTGGCCAGCTTGTGTCCACGAGTGCAAGGGCTGCGCCTTCCTTTCGGAAGCAGCCAGAGCCTTCTCAGCTGCAGCTGCTTGTGAAGCAGCTCTTGGCTGGACATTTGAAATTGGCTCCCCTGAGTACATGAGCCCGTGCCCAGCTGCTTGCTTCTTCGCCTTCTGTGCTCTGGAGAGAAGTGAAGCCCAGGCATGGCTTGGAGCTTTGCTGCTCTTCAGCGTGAACACTGCACGCAGCCACAGTGTGCTGTGCAGGGATTTTCCTCAGCTCAACGTACAACAAGCATTTTCTTGCTGTTTCACCGAGTCCAAGCTGTCCGTGGAGCTCTCGCTCAGCGAAAAGCGTTTGGAGAGAAACACTTGCTGCAGTAGCTTTTCGCTGGGCAAGGCTTTCAACACAGCACCCCAATTCGGGCAAGGAGCAGGAGAAAGGAAGAGCATCTTTTCGTCCTGCCACGTTCTTCTGGGCGACACGCCTATCCGCCTCTTGGCTCCCTGCAAGGCTGTAAGCACGGCAGCGGTACTTGGAAGTGAGAAGGCAGGTGCAGAGAGCACCGCGATCTGCCGGCGCTGTGCAGGCTGTAAAGGAAAGAGGGCTACCACTAGGATGTGCTGCAAATACAGGTTTCCAGGCGTCGACGGTAAGCTCCGGCTAAGCTCGTTGAGCTACAACTGTTCTCTGGGCGAGACTTAGCTGAGAAGCTTTCCCTTCAGATTCACGCTACAGGGCAGAGCGAATGTGCTGCTCCCTAGCGCTGAGAGAGAAAGTGCAGAGCCCAGGCGTGTTTGGGCAGAGGCAGCAGGCTGGAGCATTTCTCTGCCGGCACCGTGCTCTCTGGGCGACAAGTAGACACCGCTTCCACTCCGGCACAATGAAGGCGCAGAGCACGGAGCTGCTATGCGCACGGCACAGGCTGCAAGAGGAAGCGTGGCTGCCTCTCGCTTGTGTGCGGATTCACGTTAGCACTTGCAAACAGAAAGTTCCACCTGCGGCTACTTGTGCTGCTACCTAGTTCTCTTCCAGCTTTCCCTGGAAAGCATTGTGCCCAGCTTTATGCTCGGAGATGCAGAGCTGACAGTGGTAGATGCAGCGGAGACTGGAAGTACAGAGTGCAGCCGAGAGTTGCTGCTGCTTTGACGTGAGGCAAGGGGAGAGTGCAGCCCAGCAGAGGCTTTGACTGCTGGAGCCTTTTTCTTTGGCAGCAGCTGCAAGGGAGCTCTCTGGCAAGGGAGCTGCGAGAGTGGAGAAGGGGACGGTCGGTCTATGGGAGAAGGAAGCTGCCGAGGCGCAGTGTGTTGTGCTCAGTTTCAAGGCTGCCTGGAGGAGGGGGGTGCTTGAAGAACGCCTTCTTTCTGGACGCCTCCTTCTGCCTGTGCTCCAGCTGCATGCACTCTGCAGCACGGAAGGTTTAGGAAGCTGCTTCTGGCCAGCTTGTGTCCACGAGTGCAAGGGCTGCGCCTTCCTTTCGGAAGCAGCCAGAGCCTTCTCAGCTGCAGCTGCTTGTGAAGCAGCTCTTGGCTGGACATTTGAAATTGGCTCCCCTGAGTACATGAGCCCGTGCCCAGCTGCTTGCTTCTTCGCCTTCTGTGCTCTGGAGAGAAGTGAAGCCCAGGCATGGCTTGGAGCTTTGCTGCTCTTCAGCGTGAACACTGCACGCAGCCACAGTGTGCTGTGCAGGGATTTTCCTCAGCTCAACGTACAACAAGCATTTTCTTGCTGTTTCACCGAGTCCAAGCTGTCCGTGGAGCTCTCGCTCAGCGAAAAGCGTTTGGAGAGAAACACTTGCTGCAGTAGCTTTTCGCTGGGCAAGGCTTTCAACACAGCACCCCAATTCGGGCAAGGAGCAGGAGAAAGGAAGAGCATCTTTTCGTCCTGCCACGTTCTTCTGGGCGACACGCCTATCCGCCTCTTGGCTCCCTGCAAGGCTGTAAGCACGGCAGCGGTACTTGGAAGTGAGAAGGCAGGTGCAGAGAGCACCGCGATCTGCCGGCGCTGTGCAGGCTGTAAAGGAAAGAGGGCTACCACTAGGATGTGCTGCAAATACAGGTTTCCAGGCGTCGACGGTAAGCTCCGGCTAAGCTCGTTGAGCTACAACTGTTCTCTGGGCGAGACTTAGCTGAGAAGCTTTCCCTTCAGATTCACGCTACAGGGCAGAGCGAATGTGCTGCTCCCTAGCGCTGAGAGAGAAAGTGCAGAGCCCAGGCGTGTTTGGGCAGAGGCAGCAGGCTGGAGCATTTCTCTGCCGGCACCGTGCTCTCTGGGCGACAAGTAGACACCGCTTCCACTCCGGCACAATGAAGGCGCAGAGCACGGAGCTGCTATGCGCACGGCACAGGCTGCAAGAGGAAGCGTGGCTGCCTCTCGCTTGTGTGCGGATTCACGTTAGCACTTGCAAACAGAAAGTTCCACCTGCGGCTACTTGTGCTGCTACCTAGTTCTCTTCCAGCTTTCCCTGGAAAGCATTGTGCCCAGCTTTATGCTCGGAGATGCAGAGCTGACAGTGGTAGATGCAGCGGAGACTGGAAATACAGAGTGCAGCCGAGAGTTGCTGCTGCTTTGACGTGAGGCAAGGGGAGAGTGCAGCCCAGCAGAGGCTTTGACTGCTGGAGCCTTTTTCTTTGGCAGCAGCTGCAAGGGAGCTCTCTGGCAAGGGAGCTGCGAGAGTGGAGAAGGGGACGGTCGGTCTATGGGAGAAGGAAGCTGCCGAGGCGCAGTGTGTTGTGCTCAGTTTCAAGGCTGCCTGGAGGAGGGGGGTGCTTGAAGAACGCCTTCTTTCTGGACGCCTCCTTCTGCCTGTGCTCCAGCTGCATGCACTCTGCAGCACGGAAGGTTTAGGAAGCTGCTTCTGGCCAGCTTGTGTCCACGAGTGCAAGGGCTGCGCCTTCCTTTCGGAAGCAGCCAGAGCCTTCTCAGCTGCAGCTGCTTGTGAAGCAGCTCTTGGCTGGACATTTGAAATTGGCTCCCCTGAGTACATGAGCCCGTGCCCAGCTGCTTGCTTCTTCGCCTTCTGTGCTCTGGAGAGAAGTGAAGCCCAGGCATGGCTTGGAGCTTTGCTGCTCTTCAGCGTGAACACTGCACGCAGCCACAGTGTGCTGTGCAGGGATTTTCCTCAGCTCAACGTACAACAAGCATTTTCTTGCTGTTTCACCGAGTCCAAGCTGTCCGTGGAGCTCTCGCTCAGCGAAAAGCGTTTGGAGAGAAACACTTGCTGCAGTAGCTTTTCGCTGGGCAAGGCTTTCAACACAGCACCCCAATTCGGGCAAGGAGCAGGAGAAAGGAAGAGCATCTTTTCGTCCTGCCACGTTCTTCTGGGCGACACGCCTATCCGCCTCTTGGCTCCCTGCAAGGCTGTAAGCACGGCAGCGGTACTTGGAAGTGAGAAGGCAGGTGCAGAGAGCACCGCGATCTGCCGGCGCTGTGCAGGCTGTAAAGGAAAGAGGGCTACCACTAGGATGTGCTGCAAATACAGGTTTCCAGGCGTCGACGGTAAGCTCCGGCTAAGCTCGTTGAGCTACAACTGTTCTCTGGGCGAGACTTAGCTGAGAAGCTTTCCCTTCAGATTCACGCTACAGGGCAGAGCGAATGTGCTGCTCCCTAGCGCTGAGAGAGAAAGTGCAGAGCCCAGGCGTGTTTGGGTAGAGGCAGCAGGCTGGAGCATTTCTCTGGCGGCACCGTGCTCTCTGGGCGACAAGTAGACACCGCTTCCACTCCGGCACAATGAAGGCGCAGAGCACGGAGCTGCTATGCGCACGGCACAGGCTGCAAGAGGAAGCGTGGCTGCCTCTCGCTTGTGTGCGGATTCACGTTAGCACTTGCAAACAGAAAGTTCCACCTGCGGCTACTTGTGCTGCTACCTAGTTCTCTTCCAGCTTTCCCTGGAAAGCATTGTGCCCAGCTTTATGCTTGGAGATGCAGAGCTGACAGTGGTAGATGCAGCGGAGACTGGAAATACAGAGTGCAGCCGAGAGTTGCTGCTGCTTTGACGTGAGGCAAGGGGAGAGTGCAGCCCAGCAGAGGCTTTGACTGCTGGAGCCTTTTTCTTTGGCAGCAGCTGCAAGGGAGCTCTCTGGCAAGGGAGCTGCGAGAGTGGAGAAGGGGACGGTCGGTCTATGGGAGAAGGAAGCTGCCGAGGCGCAGTGTGTTGTGCTCAGTTTCAAGGCTGCCTGGAGGAGGGGGGTGCTTGAAGAACGCCTTCTTTCTGGACGCCTCCTTCTGCCTGTGCTCCAGCTGCATGCACTCTGCAGCACGGAAGGTTTAGGAAGCTGCTTCTGGCCAGCTTGTGTCCACGAGTGCAAGGGCTGCGCCTTCCTTTCGGAAGCAGCCAGAGCCTTCTCAGCTGCAGCTGCTTGTGAAGCAGCTCTTGGCTGGACATTTGAAATTGGCTCCCCTCAGTGCATGAGCCCGTGCCCAGCTGCTTGCTTCTTCGCCTTCTGTGCTCTGGAGAGAAGTGAAGCCCAGGCATGGCTTGGAGCTTTGCTGCTCTTCAGCGTGAACACTGCACGCAGCCACAGTGTGCTGTGCAGGGATTTTCCTCAGCTCAACGTACAACAAGCATTTTCTTGCTGTTTCACCGAGTCCAAGCTGTCCGTGGAGCTCTCGCTCAGCGAAAAGCGTTTGGAGAGAAACACTTGCTGCAGTAGCTTTTCGCTGGGCAAGGCTTTCAACACAGCACCCCAATTCGGGCAAGGAGCAGGAGAAAGGAAGAGCATCTTTTCGTCCTGCCACGTTCTTCTGGGCGACACGCCTATCCGCCTCTTGGCTCCCTGCAAGGCTGTAAGCACGGCAGCGGTACTTGGAAGTGAGAAGGCAGGTGCAGAGAGCACCGCGATCTGCCGGCGCTGTGCAGGCTGTAAAGGAAAGAGGGCTACCACTAGGATGTGCTGCAAATACAGGTTTCCAGGCGTCGACGGTAAGCTCCGGCTAAGCTCGTTGAGCTACAACTGTTCTCTGGGCGAGACTTAGCTGAGAAGCTTTCCCTTCAGATTCACGCTACAGGGCAGAGCGAATGTGCTGCTCCCTAGCGCTGAGAGAGAAAGTGCAGAGCCCAGGCGTGTTTGGGCAGAGGCAGCAGGCTGGAGCATTTCTCTGCCGGCACCGTGCTCTCTGGGCGACAAGTAGACACCGCTTCCACTCCGGCACAATGAAGGCGCAGAGCACGGAGCTGCTATGCGCACGGCACAGGCTGCAAGAGGAAGCGTGGCTGCCTCTCGCTTGTGTGCGGATTCACGTTAGCACTTGCAAACAGAAAGTTCCACCTGCGGCTACTTGTGCTGCTACCTAGTTCTCTTCCAGCTTTCCCTGGAAAGCATTGTGCCCAGCTTTATGCTCGGAGATGCAGAGCTGACAGTGGTAGATGCAGCGGAGACTGGAAATACAGAGTGCAGCCGAGAGTTGCTGCTGCTTTGACGTGAGGCAAGGGGAGAGTGCAGCCCAGCAGAGGCTTTGACTGCTGGAGCCTTTTTCTTTGGCAGCAGCTGCAAGGGAGCTCTCTGGCAAGGGAGCTGCGAGAGTGGAGAAGGGGACGGTCGGTCTATGGGAGAAGGAAGCTGCCGAGGCGCAGTGTGTTGTGCTCAGTTTCAAGGCTGCCTGGAGGAGGGGGGTGCTTGAAGAACGCCTTCTTTCTGGACGCCTCCTTCTGCCTGTGCTCCAGCTGCATGCACTCTGCAGCACGGAAGGTTTAGGAAGCTGCTTCTGGCCAGCTTGTGTCCACGAGTGCAAGGGCTGCGCCTTCCTTTCGGAAGCAGCCAGAGCCTTCTCAGCTGCAGCTGCTTGTGAAGCAGCTCTTGGCTGGACATTTGAAATTGGCTCCCCTGAGTACATGAGCCCGTGCCCAGCTGCTTGCTTCTTCGCCTTCTGTGCTCTGGAGAGAAGTGAAGCCCAGGCATGGCTTGGAGCTTTGCTGCTCTTCAGCGTGAACACTGCACGCAGCCACAGTGTGCTGTGCAGGGATTTTCCTCAGCTCAACGTACAACAAGCATTTTCTTGCTGTTTCACCGAGTCCAAGCTGTCCGTGGAGCTCTCGCTCAGCGAAAAGCGTTTGGAGAGAAACACTTGCTGCAGTAGCTTTTCGCTGGGCAAGGCTTTCAACACAGCACCCCAATTCGGGCAAGGAGCAGGAGAAAGGAAGAGCATCTTTTCGTCCTGCCACGTTCTTCTGGGCGACACGCCTATCCGCCTCTTGGCTCCCTGCAAGGCTGTAAGCACGGCAGCGGTACTTGGAAGTGAGAAGGCAGGTGCAGAGAGCACCGCGATCTGCCGGCGCTGTGCAGGCTGTAAAGGAAAGAGGGCTACCACTAGGATGTGCTGCAAATACAGGTTTCCAGGCGTCGACGGTAAGCTCCGGCTAAGCTCGTTGAGCTACAACTGTTCTCTGGGCGAGACTTAGCTGAGAAGCTTTCCCTTCAGATTCACGCTACAGGGCAGAGCGAATGTGCTGCTCCCTAGCGCTGAGAGAGAAAGTGCAGAGCCCAGGCGTGTTTGGGTAGAGGCAGCAGGCTGGAGCATTTCTCTGGCGGCACCGTGCTCTCTGGGCGACAAGTAGACACCGCTTCCACTCCGGCACAATGAAGGCGCAGAGCACGGAGCTGCTATGCGCACGGCACAGGCTGCAAGAGGAAGCGTGGCTGCCTCTCGCTTGTGTGCGGATTCACGTTAGCACTTGCAAACAGAAAGTTCCACCTGCGGCTACTTGTGCTGCTACCTAGTTCTCTTCCAGCTTTCCCTGGAAAGCATTGTGCCCAGCTTTATGCTTGGAGATGCAGAGCTGACAGTGGTAGATGCAGCGGAGACTGGAAATACAGAGTGCAGCCGAGAGTTGCTGCTGCTTTGACGTGAGGCAAGGGGAGAGTGCAGCCCAGCAGAGGCTTTGACTGCTGGAGCCTTTTTCTTTGGCAGCAGCTGCAAGGGAGCTCTCTGGCAAGGGAGCTGCGAGAGTGGAGAAGGGGACGGTCGGTCTATGGGAGAAGGAAGCTGCCGAGGCGCAGTGTGTTGTGCTCAGTTTCAAGGCTGCCTGGAGGAGGGGGGTGCTTGAAGAACGCCTTCTTTCTGGACGCCTCCTTCTGCCTGTGCTCCAGCTGCATGCACTCTGCAGCACGGAAGGTTTAGGAAGCTGCTTCTGGCCAGCTTGTGTCCACGAGTGCAAGGGCTGCGCCTTCCTTTCGGAAGCAGCCAGAGCCTTCTCAGCTGCAGCTGCTTGTGAAGCAGCTCTTGGCTGGACATTTGAAATTGGCTCCCCTCAGTGCATGAGCCCGTGCCCAGCTGCTTGCTTCTTCGCCTTCTGTGCTCTGGAGAGAAGTGAAGCCCAGGCATGGCTTGGAGCTTTGCTGCTCTTCAGCGTGAACACTGCACGCAGCCACAG
Source organism: Coloeus monedula (assembly GCF_965178545.1). Classification (NCBI taxonomy): domain Eukaryota; kingdom Metazoa; phylum Chordata; class Aves; order Passeriformes; family Corvidae; genus Coloeus; species Coloeus monedula. The sequence continues at coordinate 317,770 of NW_028120733.1, read as the reverse complement.
TGTGCTGTGCAGGGATTTTCCTCAGCTCAACGTACAACAAGCATTTTCTTGCTGTTTCACCGAGTCCAAGCTGTCCGTGGAGCTCTCGCTCAGCGAAAAGCGTTTGGAGAGAAACACTTGCTGCAGTAGCTTTTCGCTGGGCAAGGCTTTCAACACAGCACCCCAATTCGGGCAAGGAGCAGGAGAAAGGAAGAGCATCTTTTCGTCCTGCCACGTTCTTCTGGGCGACACGCCTATCCGCCTCTTGGCTCCCTGCAAGGCTGTAAGCACGGCAGCGGTACTTGGAAGTGAGAAGGCAGGTGCAGAGAGCACCGCGATCTGCCGGCGCTGTGCAGGCTGTAAAGGAAAGAGGGCTACCACTAGGATGTGCTGCAAATACAGGTTTCCAGGCGTCGACGGTAAGCTCCGGCTAAGCTCGTTGAGCTACAACTGTTCTCTGGGCGAGACTTAGCTGAGAAGCTTTCCCTTCAGATTCACGCTACAGGGCAGAGCGAATGTGCTGCTCCCTAGCGCTGAGAGAGAAAGTGCAGAGCCCAGGCGTGTTTGGGCAGAGGCAGCAGGCTGGAGCATTTCTCTGCCGGCACCGTGCTCTCTGGGCGACAAGTAGACACCGCTTCCACTCCGGCACAATGAAGGCGCAGAGCACGGAGCTGCTATGCGCACGGCACAGGCTGCAAGAGGAAGCGTGGCTGCCTCTCGCTTGTGTGCGGATTCACGTTAGCACTTGCAAACAGAAAGTTCCACCTGCGGCTACTTGTGCTGCTACCTAGTTCTCTTCCAGCTTTCCCTGGAAAGCATTGTGCCCAGCTTTATGCTCGGAGATGCAGAGCTGACAGTGGTAGATGCAGCGGAGACTGGAAGTACAGAGTGCAGCCGAGAGTTGCTGCTGCTTTGACGTGAGGCAAGGGGAGAGTGCAGCCCAGCAGAGGCTTTGACTGCTGGAGCCTTTTTCTTTGGCAGCAGCTGCAAGGGAGCTCTCTGGCAAGGGAGCTGCGAGAGTGGAGAAGGGGACGGTCGGTCTATGGGAGAAGGAAGCTGCCGAGGCGCAGTGTGTTGTGCTCAGTTTCAAGGCTGCCTGGAGGAGGGGGGTGCTTGAAGAACGCCTTCTTTCTGGACGCCTCCTTCTGCCTGTGCTCCAGCTGCATGCACTCTGCAGCACGGAAGGTTTAGGAAGCTGCTTCTGGCCAGCTTGTGTCCACGAGTGCAAGGGCTGCGCCTTCCTTTCGGAAGCAGCCAGAGCCTTCTCAGCTGCAGCTGCTTGTGAAGCAGCTCTTGGCTGGACATTTGAAATTGGCTCCCCTGAGTACATGAGCCCGTGCCCAGCTGCTTGCTTCTTCGCCTTCTGTGCTCTGGAGAGAAGTGAAGCCCAGGCATGGCTTGGAGCTTTGCTGCTCTTCAGCGTGAACACTGCACGCAGCCACAGTGTGCTGTGCAGGGATTTTCCTCAGCTCAACGTACAACAAGCATTTTCTTGCTGTTTCACCGAGTCCAAGCTGTCCGTGGAGCTCTCGCTCAGCGAAAAGCGTTTGGAGAGAAACACTTGCTGCAGTAGCTTTTCGCTGGGCAAGGCTTTCAACACAGCACCCCAATTCGGGCAAGGAGCAGGAGAAAGGAAGAGCATCTTTTCGTCCTGCCACGTTCTTCTGGGCGACACGCCTATCCGCCTCTTGGCTCCCTGCAAGGCTGTAAGCACGGCAGCGGTACTTGGAAGTGAGAAGGCAGGTGCAGAGAGCACCGCGATCTGCCGGCGCTGTGCAGGCTGTAAAGGAAAGAGGGCTACCACTAGGATGTGCTGCAAATACAGGTTTCCAGGCGTCGACGGTAAGCTCCGGCTAAGCTCGTTGAGCTACAACTGTTCTCTGGGCGAGACTTAGCTGAGAAGCTTTCCCTTCAGATTCACGCTACAGGGCAGAGCGAATGTGCTGCTCCCTAGCGCTGAGAGAGAAAGTGCAGAGCCCAGGCGTGTTTGGGCAGAGGCAGCAGGCTGGAGCATTTCTCTGCCGGCACCGTGCTCTCTGGGCGACAAGTAGACACCGCTTCCACTCCGGCACAATGAAGGCGCAGAGCACGGAGCTGCTATGCGCACGGCACAGGCTGCAAGAGGAAGCGTGGCTGCCTCTCGCTTGTGTGCGGATTCACGTTAGCACTTGCAAACAGAAAGTTCCACCTGCGGCTACTTGTGCTGCTACCTAGTTCTCTTCCAGCTTTCCCTGGAAAGCATTGTGCCCAGCTTTATGCTCGGAGATGCAGAGCTGACAGTGGTAGATGCAGCGGAGACTGGAAATACAGAGTGCAGCCGAGAGTTGCTGCTGCTTTGACGTGAGGCAAGGGGAGAGTGCAGCCCAGCAGAGGCTTTGACTGCTGGAGCCTTTTTCTTTGGCAGCAGCTGCAAGGGAGCTCTCTGGCAAGGGAGCTGCGAGAGTGGAGAAGGGGACGGTCGGTCTATGGGAGAAGGAAGCTGCCGAGGCGCAGTGTGTTGTGCTCAGTTTCAAGGCTGCCTGGAGGAGGGGGGTGCTTGAAGAACGCCTTCTTTCTGGACGCCTCCTTCTGCCTGTGCTCCAGCTGCATGCACTCTGCAGCACGGAAGGTTTAGGAAGCTGCTTCTGGCCAGCTTGTGTCCACGAGTGCAAGGGCTGCGCCTTCCTTTCGGAAGCAGCCAGAGCCTTCTCAGCTGCAGCTGCTTGTGAAGCAGCTCTTGGCTGGACATTTGAAATTGGCTCCCCTGAGTACATGAGCCCGTGCCCAGCTGCTTGCTTCTTCGCCTTCTGTGCTCTGGAGAGAAGTGAAGCCCAGGCATGGCTTGGAGCTTTGCTGCTCTTCAGCGTGAACACTGCACGCAGCCACAGTGTGCTGTGCAGGGATTTTCCTCAGCTCAACGTACAACAAGCATTTTCTTGCTGTTTCACCGAGTCCAAGCTGTCCGTGGAGCTCTCGCTCAGCGAAAAGCGTTTGGAGAGAAACACTTGCTGCAGTAGCTTTTCGCTGGGCAAGGCTTTCAACACAGCACCCCAATTCGGGCAAGGAGCAGGAGAAAGGAAGAGCATCTTTTCGTCCTGCCACGTTCTTCTGGGCGACACGCCTATCCGCCTCTTGGCTCCCTGCAAGGCTGTAAGCACGGCAGCGGTACTTGGAAGTGAGAAGGCAGGTGCAGAGAGCACCGCGATCTGCCGGCGCTGTGCAGGCTGTAAAGGAAAGAGGGCTACCACTAGGATGTGCTGCAAATACAGGTTTCCAGGCGTCGACGGTAAGCTCCGGCTAAGCTCGTTGAGCTACAACTGTTCTCTGGGCGAGACTTAGCTGAGAAGCTTTCCCTTCAGATTCACGCTACAGGGCAGAGCGAATGTGCTGCTCCCTAGCGCTGAGAGAGAAAGTGCAGAGCCCAGGCGTGTTTGGGCAGAGGCAGCAGGCTGGAGCATTTCTCTGCCGGCACCGTGCTCTCTGGGCGACAAGTAGACACCGCTTCCACTCCGGCACAATGAAGGCGCAGAGCACGGAGCTGCTATGCGCACGGCACAGGCTGCAAGAGGAAGCGTGGCTGCCTCTCGCTTGTGTGCGGATTCACGTTAGCACTTGCAAACAGAAAGTTCCACCTGCGGCTACTTGTGCTGCTACCTAGTTCTCTTCCAGCTTTCCCTGGAAAGCATTGTGCCCAGCTTTATGCTCGGAGATGCAGAGCTGACAGTGGTAGATGCAGCGGAGACTGGAAATACAGAGTGCAGCCGAGAGTTGCTGCTGCTTTGACGTGAGGCAAGGGGAGAGTGCAGCCCAGCAGAGGCTTTGACTGCTGGAGCCTTTTTCTTTGGCAGCAGCTGCAAGGGAGCTCTCTGGCAAGGGAGCTGCGAGAGTGGAGAAGGGGACGGTCGGTCTATGGGAGAAGGAAGCTGCCGAGGCGCAGTGTGTTGTGCTCAGTTTCAAGGCTGCCTGGAGGAGGGGGGTGCTTGAAGAACGCCTTCTTTCTGGACGCCTCCTTCTGCCTGTGCTCCAGCTGCATGCACTCTGCAGCACGGAAGGTTTAGGAAGCTGCTTCTGGCCAGCTTGTGTCCACGAGTGCAAGGGCTGCGCCTTCCTTTCGGAAGCAGCCAGAGCCTTCTCAGCTGCAGCTGCTTGTGAAGCAGCTCTTGGCTGGACATTTGAAATTGGCTCCCCTCAGTGCATGAGCCCGTGCCCAGCTGCTTGCTTCTTCGCCTTCTGTGCTCTGGAGAGAAGTGAAGCCCAGGCATGGCTTGGATCTTTGCTGCTCTTCAGCGTGAACACTGCACGCAGCCACAGTGTGCTGTGCAGGGATTTTCCTCAGCTCAACGTACAACAAGCATTTTCTTGCTGTTTCACCGAGTCCAAGCTGTCCGTGGAGCTCTCGCTCAGCGAAAAGCGTTTGGAGAGAAACACTTGCTGCAGTAGCTTTTCGCTGGGCAAGGCTTTCAACACAGCACCCCAATTCGGGCAAGGAGCAGGAGAAAGGAAGAGCATCTTTTCGTCCTGCCACGTTCTTCTGGGCGACACGCCTATCCGCCTCTTGGCTCCCTGCAAGGCTGTAAGCACGGCAGCGGTACTTGGAAGTGAGAAGGCAGGTGCAGAGAGCACCGCGATCTGCCGGCGCTGTGCAGGCTGTAAAGGAAAGAGGGCTACCACTAGGATGTGCTGCAAATACAGGTTTCCAGGCGTCGACGGTAAGCTCCGGGTAAGCTCGTTGAGCTACAACTGTTCTCTGGGCGAGACTTAGCTGAGAAGCTTTCCCTTCAGATTCACGCTACAGGGCAGAGCGAATGTGCTGCTCCCTAGCGCTGAGAGAGAAAGTGCAGAGCCCAGGCGTGTTTGGGTAGAGGCAGCAGGCTGGAGCATTTCTCTGCCGGCACCGTGCTCTCTGGGCGACAAGTAGACACCGCTTCCACTCCGGCACAATGAAGGCGCAGAGCACGGAGCTGCTATGCGCACGGCACAGGCTGCAAGAGGAAGCGTGGCTGCCTCTCGCTTGTGTGCGGATTCACGTTAGCACTTGCAAACAGAAAGTTCCACCTGCGGCTACTTGTGCTGCTACCTAGTTCTCTTCCAGCTTTCCCTGGAAAGCATTGTGCCCAGCTTTATGCTCGGAGATGCAGAGCTGACAGTGGTAGATGCAGCGGAGACTGGAAGTACAGAGTGCAGCCGAGAGTTGCTGCTGCTTTGACGTGAGGCAAGGGGAGAGTGCAGCCCAGCAGAGGCTTTGACTGCTGGAGCCTTTTTCTTTGGCAGCAGCTGCAAGGGAGCTCTCTGGCAAGGGAGCTGCGAGAGTGGAGAAGGGGACGGTCGGTCTATGGGAGAAGGAAGCTGCCGAGGCGCAGTGTGTTGTGCTCAGTTTCAAGGCTGCCTGGAGAAGGGGGGTGCTTGAAGAACGCCTTCTTTCTGGACGCCTCCTTCTGCCTGTGCTCCAGCTGCATGCACTCTGCAGCACGGAAGGTTTAGGAAGCTGCTTCTGGCCAGCTTGTGTCCACGAGTGCAAGGGCTGCGCCTTCCTTTCGGAAGCAGCCAGAGCCTTCTCAGCTGCAGCTGCTTGTGAAGCAGCTCTTGGCTGGACATTTGAAATTGGCTCCCCTCAGTGCATGAGCCCGTGCCCAGCTGCTTGCTTCTTCGCCTTCTGTGCTCTGGAGAGAAGTGAAGCCCAGGCATGGCTTGGAGCTTTGCTGCTCTTCAGCGTGAACACTGCACGCAGCCACAGTGTGCTGTGCAGGGATTTTCCTCAGCTCAACGTACAACAAGCATTTTCTTGCTGTTTCACCGAGTCCAAGCTGTCCGTGGAGCTCTCGCTCAGCGAAAAGCGTTTGGAGAGAAACACTTGCTGCAGTAGCTTTTCGCTGGGCAAGGCTTTCAACACAGCACCCCAATTCGGGCAAGGAGCAGGAGAAAGGAAGAGCATCTTTTCGTCCTGCCACGTTCTTCTGGGCGACACGCCTATCCGCCTCTTGGCTCCCTGCAAGGCTGTAAGCACGGCAGCGGTACTTGGAAGTGAGAAGGCAGGTGCAGAGAGCACCGCGATCTGCCGGCGCTGTGCAGGCTGTAAAGGAAAGAGGGCTACCACTAGGATGTGCTGCAAATACAGGTTTCCAGGCGTCGACGGTAAGCTCCGGCTAAGCTCGTTGAGCTACAACTGTTCTCTGGGCGAGACTTAGCTGAGAAGCTTTCCCTTCAGATTCACGCTACAGGGCAGAGCGAATGTGCTGCTCCCTAGCGCTGAGAGAGAAAGTGCAGAGCCCAGGCGTGTTTGGGCAGAGGCAGCAGGCTGGAGCATTTCTCTGCCGGCACCGTGCTCTCTGGGCGACAAGTAGACACCGCTTCCACTCCGGCACAATGAAGGCGCAGAGCACGGAGCTGCTATGCGCACGGCACAGGCTGCAAGAGGAAGCGTGGCTGCCTCTCGCTTGTGTGCGGATTCACGTTAGCACTTGCAAACAGAAAGTTCCACCTGCGGCTACTTGTGCTGCTACCTAGTTCTCTTCCAGCTTTCCCTGGAAAGCATTGTGCCCAGCTTTATGCTCGGAGATGCAGAGCTGACAGTGGTAGATGCAGCGGAGACTGGAAATACAGAGTGCAGCCGAGAGTTGCTGCTGCTTTGACGTGAGGCAAGGGGAGAGTGCAGCCCAGCAGAGGCTTTGACTGCTGGAGCCTTTTTCTTTGGCAGCAGCTGCAAGGGAGCTCTCTGGCAAGGGAGCTGCGAGAGTGGAGAAGGGGACGGTCGGTCTATGGGAGAAGGAAGCTGCCGAGGCGCAGTGTGTTGTGCTCAGTTTCAAGGCTGCCTGGAGGAGGGGGGTGCTTGAAGAACGCCTTCTTTCTGGACGCCTCCTTCTGCCTGTGCTCCAGCTGCATGCACTCTGCAGCACGGAAGGTTTAGGAAGCTGCTTCTGGCCAGCTTGTGTCCACGAGTGCAAGGGCTGCGCCTTCCTTTCGGAAGCAGCCAGAGCCTTCTCAGCTGCAGCTGCTTGTGAAGCAGCTCTTGGCTGGACATTTGAAATTGGCTCCCCTGAGTACATGAGCCCGTGCCCAGCTGCTTGCTTCTTCGCCTTCTGTGCTCTGGAGAGAAGTGAAGCCCAGGCATGGCTTGGAGCTTTGCTGCTCTTCAGCGTGAACACTGCACGCAGCCACAGTGTGCTGTGCAGGGATTTTCCTCAGCTCAACGTACAACAAGCATTTTCTTGCTGTTTCACCGAGTCCAAGCTGTCCGTGGAGCTCTCGCTCAGCGAAAAGCGTTTGGAGAGAAACACTTGCTGCAGTAGCTTTTCGCTGGGCAAGGCTTTCAACACAGCACCCCAATTCGGGCAAGGAGCAGGAGAAAGGAAGAGCATCTTTTCGTCCTGCCACGTTCTTCTGGGCGACACGCCTATCCGCCTCTTGGCTCCCTGCAAGGCTGTAAGCACGGCAGCGGTACTTGGAAGTGAGAAGGCAGGTGCAGAGAGCACCGCGATCTGCCGGCGCTGTGCAGGCTGTAAAGGAAAGAGGGCTACCACTAGGATGTGCTGCAAATACAGGTTTCCAGGCGTCGACGGTAAGCTCCGGCTAAGCTCGTTGAGCTACAACTGTTCTCTGGGCGAGACTTAGCTGAGAAGCTTTCCCTTCAGATTCACGCTACAGGGCAGAGCGAATGTGCTGCTCCCTAGCGCTGAGAGAGAAAGTGCAGAGCCCAGGCGTGTTTGGGTAGAGGCAGCAGGCTGGAGCATTTCTCTGGCGGCACCGTGCTCTCTGGGCGACAAGTAGACACCGCTTCCACTCCGGCACAATGAAGGCGCAGAGCACGGAGCTGCTATGCGCACGGCACAGGCTGCAAGAGGAAGCGTGGCTGCCTCTCGCTTGTGTGCGGATTCACGTTAGCACTTGCAAACAGAAAGTTCCACCTGCGGCTACTTGTGCTGCTACCTAGTTCTCTTCCAGCTTTCCCTGGAAAGCATTGTGCCCAGCTTTATGCTTGGAGATGCAGAGCTGACAGTGGTAGATGCAGCGGAGACTGGAAATACAGAGTGCAGCCGAGAGTTGCTGCTGCTTTGACGTGAGGCAAGGGGAGAGTGCAGCCCAGCAGAGGCTTTGACTGCTGGAGCCTTTTTCTTTGGCAGCAGCTGCAAGGGAGCTCTCTGGCAAGGGAGCTGCGAGAGTGGAGAAGGGGACGGTCGGTCTATGGGAGAAGGAAGCTGCCGAGGCGCAGTGTGTTGTGCTCAGTTTCAAGGCTGCCTGGAGGAGGGGGGTGCTTGAAGAACGCCTTCTTTCTGGACGCCTCCTTCTGCCTGTGCTCCAGCTGCATGCACTCTGCAGCACGGAAGGTTTAGGAAGCTGCTTCTGGCCAGCTTGTGTCCACGAGTGCAAGGGCTGCGCCTTCCTTTCGGAAGCAGCCAGAGCCTTCTCAGCTGCAGCTGCTTGTGAAGCAGCTCTTGGCTGGACATTTGAAATTGGCTCCCCTCAGTGCATGAGCCCGTGCCCAGCTGCTTGCTTCTTCGCCTTCTGTGCTCTGGAGAGAAGTGAAGCCCAGGCATGGCTTGGAGCTTTGCTGCTCTTCAGCGTGAACACTGCACGCAGCCACAGTGTGCTGTGCAGGGATTTTCCTCAGCTCAACGTACAACAAGCATTTTCTTGCTGTTTCACCGAGTCCAAGCTGTCCGTGGAGCTCTCGCTCAGCGAAAAGCGTTTGGAGAGAAACACTTGCTGCAGTAGCTTTTCGCTGGGCAAGGCTTTCAACACAGCACCCCAATTCGGGCAAGGAGCAGGAGAAAGGAAGAGCATCTTTTCGTCCTGCCACGTTCTTCTGGGCGACACGCCTATCCGCCTCTTGGCTCCCTGCAAGGCTGTAAGCACGGCAGCGGTACTTGGAAGTGAGAAGGCAGGTGCAGAGAGCACCGCGATCTGCCGGCGCTGTGCAGGCTGTAAAGGAAAGAGGGCTACCACTAGGATGTGCTGCAAATACAGGTTTCCAGGCGTCGACGGTAAGCTCCGGCTAAGCTCGTTGAGCTACAACTGTTCTCTGGGCGAGACTTAGCTGAGAAGCTTTCCCTTCAGATTCACGCTACAGGGCAGAGCGAATGTGCTGCTCCCTAGCGCTGAGAGAGAAAGTGCAGAGCCCAGGCGTGTTTGGGCAGAGGCAGCAGGCTGGAGCATTTCTCTGGCGGCACCGTGCTCTCTGGGCGACAAGTAGACACCGCTTCCACTCCGGCACAATGAAGGCGCAGAGCACGGAGCTGCTATGCGCACGGCACAGGCTGCAAGAGGAAGCGTGGCTGCCTCTCGCTTGTGTGCGGATTCACGTTAGCACTTGCAAACAGAAAGTTCCACCTGCGGCTACTTGTGCTGCTACCTAGTTCTCTTCCAGCTTTCCCTGGAAAGCATTGTGCCCAGCTTTATGCTCGGAGATGCAGAGCTGACAGTGGTAGTGCAGCGGAGACTGGAAGTACAGAGTGCAGCCGAGAGTTGCTGCTGCTTTGACGTGAGGCAAGGGGAGAGTGCAGCCCAGCAGAGGCTTTGACTGCTGGAGCCTTTTTCTTTGGCAGCAGCTGCAAGGGAGCTCTCTGGCAAGGGAGCTGCGAGAGTGGAGAAGGGGACGGTCGGTCTATGGGAGAAGGAAGCTGCCGAGGCGCAGTGTGTTGTGCTCAGTTTCAAGGCTGCCTGGAGGAGGGGGGTGCTTGAAGAACGCCTTCTTTCTGGACGCCTCCTTCTGCCTGTGCTCCAGCTGCATGCACTCTGCAGCACGGAAGGTTTAGGAAGCTGCTTCTGGCCAGCTTGTGTCCACGAGTGCAAGGGCTGCGCCTTCCTTTCGGAAGCAGCCAGAGCCTTCTCAGCTGCAGCTGCTTGTGAAGCAGCTCTTGGCTGGACATTTGAAATTGGCTCCCCTGAGTACATGAGCCCGTGCCCAGCTGCTTGCTTCTTCGCCTTCTGTGCTCTGGAGAGAAGTGAAGCCCAGGCATGGCTTGGAGCTTTGCTGCTCTTCAGCGTGAACACTGCACGCAGCCACAGTGTGCTGTGCAGGGATTTTCCTCAGCTCAACGTACAACAAGCATTTTCTTGCTGTTTCACCGAGTCCAAGCTGTCCGTGGAGCTCTCGCTCAGCGAAAAGCGTTTGGAGAGAAACACTTGCTGCAGTAGCTTTTCGCTGGGCAAGGCTTTCAACACAGCACCCCAATTCGGGCAAGGAGCAGGAGAAAGGAAGAGCATCTTTTCGTCCTGCCACGTTCTTCTGGGCGACACGCCTATCCGCCTCTTGGCTCCCTGCAAGGCTGTAAGCACGGCAGCGGTACTTGGAAGTGAGAAGGCAGGTGCAGAGAGCACCGCGATCTGCCGGCGCTGTGCAGGCTGTAAAGGAAAGAGGGCTACCACTAGGATGTGCTGCAAATACAGGTTTCCAGGCGTCGACGGTAAGCTCCGGCTAAGCTCGTTGAGCTACAACTGTTCTCTGGGCGAGACTTAGCTGAGAAGCTTTCCCTTCAGATTCACGCTACAGGGCAGAGCGAATGTGCTGCTCCCTAGCGCTGAGAGAGAAAGTGCAGAGCCCAGGCGTGTTTGGGCAGAGGCAGCAGGCTGGAGCATTTCTCTGCCGGCACCGTGCTCTCTGGGCGACAAGTAGACACCGCTTCCACTCCGGCACAATGAAGGCGCAGAGCACGGAGCTGCTATGCGCACGGCACAGGCTGCAAGAGGAAGCGTGGCTGCCTCTCGCTTGTGTGCGGATTCACGTTAGCACTTGCAAACAGAAAGTTCCACCTGCGGCTACTTGTGCTGCTACCTAGTTCTCTTCCAGCTTTCCCTGGAAAGCATTGTGCCCAGCTTTATGCTCGGAGATGCAGAGCTGACAGTGGTAGATGCAGCGGAGACTGGAAATACAGAGTGCAGCCGAGAGTTGCTGCTGCTTTGACGTGAGGCAAGGGGAGAGTGCAGCCCAGCAGAGGCTTTGACTGCTGGAGCCTTTTTCTTTGGCAGCAGCTGCAAGGGAGCTCTCTGGCAAGGGAGCTGCGAGAGTGGAGAAGGGGACGGTCGGTCTATGGGAGAAGGAAGCTGCCGAGGCGCAGTGTGTTGTGCTCAGTTTCAAGGCTGCCTGGAGGAGGGGGGTGCTTGAAGAACGCCTTCTTTCTGGACGCCTCCTTCTGCCTGTGCTCCAGCTGCATGCACTCTGCAGCACGGAAGGTTTAGGAAGCTGCTTCTGGCCAGCTTGTGTCCACGAGTGCAAGGGCTGCGCCTTCCTTTCGGAAGCAGCCAGAGCCTTCTCAGCTGCAGCTGCTTGTGAAGCAGCTCTTGGCTGGACATTTGAAATTGGCTCCCCTGAGTACATGAGCCCGTGCCCAGCTGCTTGCTTCTTCGCCTTCTGTGCTCTGGAGAGAAGTGAAGCCCAGGCATGGCTTGGAGCTTTGCTGCTCTTCAGCGTGAACACTGCACGCAGCCACAGTGTGCTGTGCAGGGATTTTCCTCAGCTCAACGTACAACAAGCATTTTCTTGCTGTTTCACCGAGTCCAAGCTGTCCGTGGAGCTCTCGCTCAGCGAAAAGCGTTTGGAGAGAAACACTTGCTGCAGTAGCTTTTCGCTGGGCAAGGCTTTCAACACAGCACCCCAATTCGGGCAAGGAGCAGGAGAAAGGAAGAGCATCTTTTCGTCCTGCCACGTTCTTCTGGGCGACACGCCTATCCGCCTCTTGGCTCCCTGCAAGGCTGTAAGCACGGCAGCGGTACTTGGAAGTGAGAAGGCAGGTGCAGAGAGCACCGCGATCTGCCGGCGCTGTGCAGGCTGTAAAGGAAAGAGGGCTACCACTAGGATGTGCTGCAAATACAGGTTTCCAGGCGTCGACGGTAAGCTCCGGCTAAGCTCGTTGAGCTACAACTGTTCTCTGGGCGAGACTTAGCTGAGAAGCTTTCCCTTCAGATTCACGCTACAGGGCAGAGCGAATGTGCTGCTCCCTAGCGCTGAGAGAGAAAGTGCAGAGCCCAGGCGTGTTTGGGCAGAGGCAGCAGGCTGGAGCATTTCTCTGCCGGCACCGTGCTCTCTGGGCGACAAGTAGACACCGCTTCCACTCCGGCACAATGAAGGCGCAGAGCACGGAGCTGCTATGCGCACGGCACAGGCTGCAAGAGGAAGCGTGGCTGCCTCTCGCTTGTGTGCGGATTCACGTTAGCACTTGCAAACAGAAAGTTCCACCTGCGGCTACTTGTGCTGCTACCTAGTTCTCTTCCAGCTTTCCCTGGAAAGCATTGTGCCCAGCTTTATGCTCGGAGATGCAGAGCTGACAGTGGTAGATGCAGCGGAGACTGGAAATACAGAGTGCAGCCGAGAGTTGCTGCTGCTTTGACGTGAGGCAAGGGGAGAGTGCAGCCCAGCAGAGGCTTTGACTGCTGGAGCCTTTTTCTTTGGCAGCAGCTGCAAGGGAGCTCTCTGGCAAGGGAGCTGCGAGAGTGGAGAAGGGGACGGTCGGTCTATGGGAGAAGGAAGCTGCCGAGGCGCAGTGTGTTGTGCTCAGTTTCAAGGCTGCCTGGAGGAGGGGGGTGCTTGAAGAACGCCTTCTTTCTGGACGCCTCCTTCTGCCTGTGCTCCAGCTGCATGCACTCTGCAGCACGGAAGGTTTAGGAAGCTGCTTCTGGCCAGCTTGTGTCCACGAGTGCAAGGGCTGCGCCTTCCTTTCGGAAGCAGCCAGAGCCTTCTCAGCTGCAGCTGCTTGTGAAGCAGCTCTTGGCTGGACATTTGAAATTGGCTCCCCTCAGTGCATGAGCCCGTGCCCAGCTGCTTGCTTCTTCGCCTTCTGTGCTCTGGAGAGAAGTGAAGCCCAGGCATGGCTTGGATCTTTGCTGCTCTTCAGCGTGAACACTGCACGCAGCCACAGTGTGCTGTGCAGGGATTTTCCTCAGCTCAACGTACAACAAGCATTTTCTTGCTGTTTCACCGAGTCCAAGCTGTCCGTGGAGCTCTCGCTCAGCGAAAAGCGTTTGGAGAGAAACACTTGCTGCAGTAGCTTTTCGCTGGGCAAGGCTTTCAACACAGCACCCCAATTCGGGCAAGGAGCAGGAGAAAGGAAGAGCATCTTTTCGTCCTGCCACGTTCTTCTGGGCGACACGCCTATCCGCCTCTTGGCTCCCTGCAAGGCTGTAAGCACGGCAGCGGTACTTGGAAGTGAGAAGGCAGGTGCAGAGAGCACCGCGATCTGCCGGCGCTGTGCAGGCTGTAAAGGAAAGAGGGCTACCACTAGGATGTGCTGCAAATACAGGTTTCCAGGCGTCGACGGTAAGCTCCGGCTAAGCTCGTTGAGCTACAACTGTTCTCTGGGCGAGACTTAGCTGAGAAGCTTTCCCTTCAGATTCACGCTACAGGGCAGAGCGAATGTGCTGCTCCCTAGCGCTGAGAGAGAAAGTGCAGAGCCCAGGCGTGTTTGGGTAGAGGCAGCAGGCTGGAGCATTTCTCTGCCGGCACCGTGCTCTCTGGGCGACAAGTAGACACCGCTTCCACTCCGGCACAATGAAGGCGCAGAGCACGGAGCTGCTATGCGCACGGCACAGGCTGCAAGAGGAAGCGTGGCTGCCTCTCGCTTGTGTGCGGATTCACGTTAGCACTTGCAAACAGAAAGTTCCACCTGCGGCTACTTGTGCTGCTACCTAGTTCTCTTCCAGCTTTCCCTGGAAAGCATTGTGCCCAGCTTTATGCTCGGAGATGCAGAGCTGACAGTGGTAGATGCAGCGGAGACTGGAAGTACAGAGTGCAGCCGAGAGTTGCTGCTGCTTTGACGTGAGGCAAGGGGAGAGTGCAGCCCAGCAGAGGCTTTGACTGCTGGAGCCTTTTTCTTTGGCAGCAGCTGCAAGGGAGCTCTCTGGCAAGGGAGCTGCGAGAGTGGAGAAGGGGACGGTCGGTCTATGGGAGAAGGAAGCTGCCGAGGCGCAGTGTGTTGTGCTCAGTTTCAAGGCTGCCTGGAGAAGGGGGGTGCTTGAAGAACGCCTTCTTTCTGGACGCCTCCTTCTGCCTGTGCTCCAGCTGCATGCACTCTGCAGCACGGAAGGTTTAGGAAGCTGCTTCTGGCCAGCTTGTGTCCACGAGTGCAAGGGCTGCGCCTTCCTTTCGGAAGCAGCCAGAGCCTTCTCAGCTGCAGCTGCTTGTGAAGCAGCTCTTGGCTGGACATTTGAAATTGGCTCCCCTCAGTGCATGAGCCCGTGCCCAGCTGCTTGCTTCTTCGCCTTCTGTGCTCTGGAGAGAAGTGAAGCCCAGGCATGGCTTGGAGCTTTGCTGCTCTTCAGCGTGAACACTGCACGCAGCCACAGTGTGCTGTGCAGGGATTTTCCTCAGCTCAACGTACAACAAGCATTTTCTTGCTGTTTCACCGAGTCCAAGCTGTCCGTGGAGCTCTCGCTCAGCGAAAAGCGTTTGGAGAGAAACACTTGCTGCAGTAGCTTTTCGCTGGGCAAGGCTTTCAACACAGCACCCCAATTCGGGCAAGGAGCAGGAGAAAGGAAGAGCATCTTTTCGTCCTGCCACGTTCTTCTGGGCGACACGCCTATCCGCCTCTTGGCTCCCTGCAAGGCTGTAAGCACGGCAGCGGTACTTGGAAGTGAGAAGGCAGGTGCAGAGAGCACCGCGATCTGCCGGCGCTGTGCAGGCTGTAAAGGAAAGAGGGCTACCACTAGGATGTGCTGCAAATACAGGTTTCCAGGCGTCGACGGTAAGCTCCGGCTAAGCTCGTTGAGCTACAACTGGGCGAGACTTAGCTGAGAAGCTTTCCCTTCAGATTCACGCTACAGGGCAGAGCGAATGTGCTGCTCCCTAGCGCTGAGAGAGAAAGTGCAGAGCCCAGGCGTGTTTGGGCAGAGGCAGCAGGCTGGAGCATTTCTCTGCCGGCACCGTGCTCTCTGGGCGACAAGTAGACACCGCTTCCACTCCGGCACAATGAAGGCGCAGAGCACGGAGCTGCTATGCGCACGGCACAGGCTGCAAGAGGAAGCGTGGCTGCCTCTCGCTTGTGTGCGGATTCACGTTAGCACTTGCAAACAGAAAGTTCCACCTGCGGCTACTTGTGCTGCTACCTAGTTCTCTTCCAGCTTTCCCTGGAAAGCATTGTGCCCAGCTTTATGCTCGGAGATGCAGAGCTGACAGTGGTAGATGCAGCGGAGACTGGAAATACAGAGTGCAGCCGAGAGTTGCTGCTGCTTTGACGTGAGGCAAGGGGAGAGTGCAGCCCAGCAGAGGCTTTGACTGCTGGAGCCTTTTTCTTTGGCAGCAGCTGCAAGGGAGCTCTCTGGCAAGGGAGCTGCGAGAGTGGAGAAGGGGACGGTCGGTCTATGGGAGAAGGAAGCTGCCGAGGCGCAGTGTGTTGTGCTCAGTTTCAAGGCTGCCTGGAGGAGGGGGGTGCTTGAAGAACGCCTTCTTTCTGGACGCCTCCTTCTGCCTGTGCTCCAGCTGCATGCACTCTGCAGCACGGAAGGTTTAGGAAGCTGCTTCTGGCCAGCTTGTGTCCACGAGTGCAAGGGCTGCGCCTTCCTTTCGGAAGCAGCCAGAGCCTTCTCAGCTGCAGCTGCTTGTGAAGCAGCTCTTGGCTGGACATTTGAAATTGGCTCCCCTGAGTACATGAGCCCGTGCCCAGCTGCTTGCTTCTTCGCCTTCTGTGCTCTGGAGAGAAGTGAAGCCCAGGCATGGCTTGGAGCTTTGCTGCTCTTCAGCGTGAACACTGCACGCAGCCACAGTGTGCTGTGCAGGGATTTTCCTCAGCTCAACGTACAACAAGCATTTTCTTGCTGTTTCACCGAGTCCAAGCTGTCCGTGGAGCTCTCGCTCAGCGAAAAGCGTTTGGAGAGAAACACTTGCTGCAGTAGCTTTTCGCTGGGCAAGGTTTTCAACACAGCACCCCAATTCGGGCAAGGAGCAGGAGAAAGGAAGAGCATCTTTTCGTCCTGCCACGTTCTTCTGGGCGACACGCCTATCCGCCTCTTGGCTCCCTGCAAGGCTGTAAGCACGGCAGCGGTACTTGGAAGTGAGAAGGCAGGTGCAGAGAGCACCGCGATCTGCCGGCGCTGTGCAGGCTGTAAAGGAAAGAGGGCTACCACTAGGATGTGCTGCAAATACAGGTTTCCAGGCGTCGACGGTAAGCTCCGGGTAAGCTCGTTGAGCTACAACTGTTCTCTGGGCGAGACTTAGCTGAGAAGCTTTCCCTTCAGATTCACGCTACAGGGCAGAGCGAATGTGCTGCTCCCTAGCGCTGAGAGAGAAAGTGCAGAGCCCAGGCGTGTTTGGGCAGAGGCAGCAGGCTGGAGCATTTCTCTGCCGGCACCGTGCTCTCTGGGCGACAAGTAGACACCGCTTCCACTCCGGCACAATGAAGGCGCAGAGCACGGAGCTGCTATGCGCACGGCACAGGCTGCAAGAGGAAGCGTGGCTGCCTCTCGCTTGTGTGCGGATTCACGTTAGCACTTGCAAACAGAAAGTTCCACCTGCGGCTACTTGTGCTGCTACCTAGTTCTCTTCCAGCTTTCCCTGGAAAGCATTGTGCCCAGCTTTATGCTTGGAGATGCAGAGCTGACAGTGGTAGATGCAGCGGAGACTGGAAATACAGAGTGCAGCCGAGAGTTGCTGCTGCTTTGACGTGAGGCAAGGGGAGAGTGCAGCCCAGCAGAGGCTTTGACTGCTGGAGCCTTTTTCTTTGGCAGCAGCTGCAAGGGAGCTCTCTGGCAAGGGAGCTGCGAGAGTGGAGAAGGGGACGGTCGGTCTATGGGAGAAGGAAGCTGCCGAGGCGCAGTGTGTTGTGCTCAGTTTCAAGGCTGCCTGGAGGAGGGGGGTGCTTGAAGAACGCCTTCTTTCTGGACGCCTCCTTCTGCCTGTGCTCCAGCTGCATGCACTCTGCAGCACGGAAGGTTTAGGAAGCTGCTTCTGGCCAGCTTGTGTCCACGAGTGCAAGGGCTGCGCCTTCCTTTCGGAAGCAGCCAGAGCCTTCTCAGCTGCAGCTGCTTGTGAAGCAGCTCTTGGCTGGACATTTGAAATTGGCTCCCCTCAGTGCATGAGCCCGTGCCCAGCTGCTTGCTTCTTCGCCTTCTGTGCTCTGGAGAGAAGTGAAGCCCAGGCATGGCTTGGAGCTTTGCTGCTCTTCAGCGTGAACACTGCACGCAGCCACAGTGTGCTGTGCAGGGATTTTCCTCAGCTCAACGTACAACAAGCATTTTCTTGCTGTTTCACCGAGTCCAAGCTGTCCGTGGAGCTCTCGCTCAGCGAAAAGCGTTTGGAGAGAAACACTTGCTGCAGTAGCTTTTCGCTGGGCAAGGCTTTCAACACAGCACCCCAATTCGGGCAAGGAGCAGGAGAAAGGAAGAGCATCTTTTCGTCCTGCCACGTTCTTCTGGGCGACACGCCTATCCGCCTCTTGGCTCCCTGCAAGGCTGTAAGCACGGCAGCGGTACTTGGAAGTGAGAAGGCAGGTGCAGAGAGCACCGCGATCTGCCGGCGCTGTGCAGGCTGTAAAGGAAAGAGGGCTACCACTAGGATGTGCTGCAAATACAGGTTTCCAGGCGTCGACGGTAAGCTCCGGCTAAGCTCGTTGAGCTACAACTGTTCTCTGGGCGAGACTTAGCTGAGAAGCTTTCCCTTCAGATTCACGCTACAGGGCAGAGCGAATGTGCTGCTCCCTAGCGCTGAGAGAGAAAGTGCAGAGCCCAGGCGTGTTTGGGCAGAGGCAGCAGGCTGGAGCATTTCTCTGCCGGCACCGTGCTCTCTGGGCGACAAGTAGACACCGCTTCCACTCCGGCACAATGAAGGCGCAGAGCACGGAGCTGCTATGCGCACGGCACAGGCTGCAAGAGGAAGCGTGGCTGCCTCTCGCTTGTGTGCGGATTCACGTTAGCACTTGCAAACAGAAAGTTCCACCTGCGGCTACTTGTGCTGCTACCTAGTTCTCTTCCAGCTTTCCCTGGAAAGCATTGTGCCCAGCTTTATGCTCGGAGATGCAGAGCTGACAGTGGTAGATGCAGCGGAGACTGGAAATACAGAGTGCAGCCGAGAGTTGCTGCTGCTTTGACGTGAGGCAAGGGGAGAGTGCAGCCCAGCAGAGGCTTTGACTGCTGGAGCCTTTTTCTTTGGCAGCAGCTGCAAGGGAGCTCTCTGGCAAGGGAGCTGCGAGAGTGGAGAAGGGGACGGTCGGTCTATGGGAGAAGGAAGCTGCCGAGGCGCAGTGTGTTGTGCTCAGTTTCAAGGCTGCCTGGAGGAGGGGGGTGCTTGAAGAACGCCTTCTTTCTGGACGCCTCCTTCTGCCTGTGCTCCAGCTGCATGCACTCTGCAGCACGGAAGGTTTAGGAAGCTGCTTCTGGCCAGCTTGTGTCCACGAGTGCAAGGGCTGCGCCTTCCTTTCGGAAGCAGCCAGAGCCTTCTCAGCTGCAGCTGCTTGTGAAGCAGCTCTTGGCTGGACATTTGAAATTGGCTCCCCTGAGTACATGAGCCCGTGCCCAGCTGCTTGCTTCTTCGCCTTCTGTGCTCTGGAGAGAAGTGAAGCCCAGGCATGGCTTGGAGCTTTGCTGCTCTTCAGCGTGAACACTGCACGCAGCCACAGTGTGCTGTGCAGGGATTTTCCTCAGCTCAACGTACAACAAGCATTTTCTTGCTGTTTCACCGAGTCCAAGCTGTCCGTGGAGCTCTCGCTCAGCGAAAAGCGTTTGGAGAGAAACACTTGCTGCAGTAGCTTTTCGCTGGGCAAGGCTTTCAACACAGCACCCCAATTCGGGCAAGGAGCAGGAGAAAGGAAGAGCATCTTTTCGTCCTGCCACGTTCTTCTGGGCGACACGCCTATCCGCCTCTTGGCTCCCTGCAAGGCTGTAAGCACGGCAGCGGTACTTGGAAGTGAGAAGGCAGGTGCAGAGAGCACCGCGATCTGCCGGCGCTGTGCAGGCTGTAAAGGAAAGAGGGCTACCACTAGGATGTGCTGCAAATACAGGTTTCCAGGCGTCGACGGTAAGCTCCGGCTAAGCTCGTTGAGCTACAACTGTTCTCTGGGCGAGACTTAGCTGAGAAGCTTTCCCTTCAGATTCACGCTACAGGGCAGAGCGAATGTGCTGCTCCCTAGCGCTGAGAGAGAAAGTGCAGAGCCCAGGCGTGTTTGGGCAGAGGCAGCAGGCTGGAGCATTTCTCTGCCGGCACCGTGCTCTCTGGGCGACAAGTAGACACCGCTTCCACTCCGGCACAATGAAGGCGCAGAGCACGGAGCTGCTATGCGCACGGCACAGGCTGCAAGAGGAAGCGTGGCTGCCTCTCGCTTGTGTGCGGATTCACGTTAGCACTTGCAAACAGAAAGTTCCACCTGCGGCTACTTGTGCTGCTACCTAGTTCTCTTCCAGCTTTCCCTGGAAAGCATTGTGCCCAGCTTTATGCTCGGAGATGCAGAGCTGACAGTGGTAGATGCAGCGGAGACTGGAAATACAGAGTGCAGCCGAGAGTTGCTGCTGCTTTGACGTGAGGCAAGGGGAGAGTGCAGCCCAGCAGAGGCTTTGACTGCTGGAGCCTTTTTCTTTGGCAGCAGCTGCAAGGGAGCTCTCTGGCAAGGGAGCTGCGAGAGTGGAGAAGGGGACGGTCGGTCTATGGGAGAAGGAAGCTGCCGAGGCGCAGTGTGTTGTGCTCAGTTTCAAGGCTGCCTGGAGGAGGGGGGTGCTTGAAGAACGCCTTCTTTCTGGACGCCTCCTTCTGCCTGTGCTCCAGCTGCATGCACTCTGCAGCACGGAAGGTTTAGGAAGCTGCTTCTGGCCAGCTTGTGTCCACGAGTGCAAGGGCTGCGCCTTCCTTTCGGAAGCAGCCAGAGCCTTCTCAGCTGCAGCTGCTTGTGAAGCAGCTCTTGGCTGGACATTTGAAATTGGCTCCCCTGAGTACATGAGCCCGTGCCCAGCTGCTTGCTTCTTCGCCTTCTGTGCTCTGGAGAGAAGTGAAGCCCAGGCATGGCTTGGAGCTTTGCTGCTCTTCAGCGTGAACACTGCACGCAGCCACAGTGTGCTGTGCAGGGATTTTCCTCAGCTCAACGTACAACAAGCATTTTCTTGCTGTTTCACCGAGTCCAAGCTGTCCGTGGAGCTCTCGCTCAGCGAAAAGCGTTTGGAGAGAAACACTTGCTGCAGTAGCTTTTCGCTGGGCAAGGCTTTCAACACAGCACCCCAATTCGGGCAAGGAGCAGGAGAAAGGAAGAGCATCTTTTCGTCCTGCCACGTTCTTCTGGGCGACACGCCTATCCGCCTCTTGGCTCCCTGCAAGGCTGTAAGCACGGCAGCGGTACTTGGAAGTGAGAAGGCAGGTGCAGAGAGCACCGCGATCTGCCGGCGCTGTGCAGGCTGTAAAGGAAAGAGGGCTACCACTAGGATGTGCTGCAAATACAGGTTTCCAGGCGTCGACGGTAAGCTCCGGGTAAGCTCGTTGAGCTACAACTGTTCTCTGGGCGAGACTTAGCTGAGAAGCTTTCCCTTCAGATTCACGCTACAGGGCAGAGCGAATGTGCTGCTCCCTAGCGCTGAGAGAGAAAGTGCAGAGCCCAGGCGTGTTTGGGCAGAGGCAGCAGGCTGGAGCATTTCTCTGCCGGCACCGTGCTCTCTGGGCGACAAGTAGACACCGCTTCCACTCCGGCACAATGAAGGCGCAGAGCACGGAGCTGCTATGCGCACGGCACAGGCTGCAAGAGGAAGCGTGGCTGCCTCTCGCTTGTGTGCGGATTCACGTTAGCACTTGCAAACAGAAAGTTCCACCTGCGGCTACTTGTGCTGCTACCTAGTTCTCTTCCAGCTTTCCCTGGAAAGCATTGTGCCCAGCTTTATGCTCGGAGATGCAGAGCTGACAGTGGTAGATGCAGCGGAGACTGGAAATACAGAGTGCAGCCGAGAGTTGCTGCTGCTTTGACGTGAGGCAAGGGGAGAGTGCAGCCCAGCAGAGGCTTTGACTGCTGGAGCCTTTTTCTTTGGCAGCAGCTGCAAGGGAGCTCTCTGGCAAGGGAGCTGCGAGAGTGGAGAAGGGGACGGTCGGTCTATGGGAGAAGGAAGCTGCCGAGGCGCAGTGTGTTGTGCTCAGTTTCAAGGCTGCCTGGAGGAGGGGGGTGCTTGAAGAACGCCTTCTTTCTGGACGCCTCCTTCTGCCTGTGCTCCAGCTGCATGCACTCTGCAGCACGGAAGGTTTAGGAAGCTGCTTCTGGCCAGCTTGTGTCCACGAGTGCAAGGGCTGCGCCTTCCTTTCGGAAGCAGCCAGAGCCTTCTCAGCTGCAGCTGCTTGTGAAGCAGCTCTTGGCTGGACATTTGAAATTGGCTCCCCTGAGTACATGAGCCCGTGCCCAGCTGCTTGCTTCTTCGCCTTCTGTGCTCTGGAGAGAAGTGAAGCCCAGGCATGGCTTGGAGCTTTGCTGCTCTTCAGCGTGAACACTGCACGCAGCCACAGTGTGCTGTGCAGGGATTTTCCTCAGCTCAACGTACAACAAGCATTTTCTTGCTGTTTCACCGAGTCCAAGCTGTCCGTGGAGCTCTCGCTCAGCGAAAAGCGTTTGGAGAGAAACACTTGCTGCAGTAGCTTTTCGCTGGGCAAGGCTTTCAACACAGCACCCCAATTCGGGCAAGGAGCAGGAGAAAGGAAGAGCATCTTTTCGTCCTGCCACGTTCTTCTGGGCGACACGCCTATCCGCCTCTTGGCTCCCTGCAAGGCTGTAAGCACGGCAGCGGTACTTGGAAGTGAGAAGGCAGGTGCAGAGAGCACCGCGATCTGCCGGCGCTGTGCAGGCTGTAAAGGAAAGAGGGCTACCACTAGGATGTGCTGCAAATACAGGTTTCCAGGCGTCGACGGTAAGCTCCGGCTAAGCTCGTTGAGCTACAACTGTTCTCTGGGCGAGACTTAGCTGAGAAGCTTTCCCTTCAGATTCACGCTACAGGGCAGAGCGAATGTGCTGCTCCCTAGCGCTGAGAGAGAAAGTGCAGAGCCCAGGCGTGTTTGGGCAGAGGCAGCAGGCTGGAGCATTTCTCTGGCGGCACCGTGCTCTCTGGGCGACAAGTAGACACCGCTTCCACTCCGGCACAATGAAGGCGCAGAGCACGGAGCTGCTATGCGCACGGCACAGGCTGCAAGAGGAAGCGTGGCTGCCTCTCGCTTGTGTGCGGATTCACGTTAGCACTTGCAAACAGAAAGTTCCACCTGCGGCTACTTGTGCTGCTACCTAGTTCTCTTCCAGCTTTCCCTGGAAAGCATTGTGCCCAGCTTTATGCTCGGAGATGCAGAGCTGACAGTGGTAGATGCAGCGGAGACTGGAAATACAGAGTGCAGCCGAGAGTTGCTGCTGCTTTGACGTGAGGCAAGGGGAGAGTGCAGCCCAGCAGAGGCTTTGACTGCTGGAGCCTTTTTCTTTGGCAGCAGCTGCAAGGGAGCTCTCTGGCAAGGGAGCTGCGAGAGTGGAGAAGGGGACGGTCGGTCTATGGGAGAAGGAAGCTGCCGAGGCGCAGTGTGTTGTGCTCAGTTTCAAGGCTGCCTGGAGGAGGGGGGTGCTTGAAGAACGCCTTCTTTCTGGACGCCTCCTTCTGCCTGTGCTCCAGCTGCATGCACTCTGCAGCACGGAAGGTTTAGGAAGCTGCTTCTGGCCAGCTTGTGTCCACGAGTGCAAGGGCTGCGCCTTCCTTTCGGAAGCAGCCAGAGCCTTCTCAGCTGCAGCTGCTTGTGAAGCAGCTCTTGGCTGGACATTTGAAATTGGCTCCCCTGAGTACATGAGCCCGTGCCCAGCTGCTTGCTTCTTCGCCTTCTGTGCTCTGGAGAGAAGTGAAGCCCAGGCATGGCTTGGAGCTTTGCTGCTCTTCAGCGTGAACACTGCACGCAGCCACAGTGTGCTGTGCAGGGATTTTCCTCAGCTCAACGTACAACAAGCATTTTCTTGCTGTTTCACCGAGTCCAAGCTGTCCGTGGAGCTCTCGCTCAGCGAAAAGCGTTTGGAGAGAAACACTTGCTGCAGTAGCTTTTCGCTGGGCAAGGCTTTCAACACAGCACCCCAATTCGGGCAAGGAGCAGGAGAAAGGAAGAGCATCTTTTCGTCCTGCCACGTTCTTCTGGGCGACACGCCTATCCGCCTCTTGGCTCCCTGCAAGGCTGTAAGCACGGCAGCGGTACTTGGAAGTGAGAAGGCAGGTGCAGAGAGCACCGCGATCTGCCGGCGCTGTGCAGGCTGTAAAGGAAAGAGGGCTACCACTAGGATGTGCTGCAAATACAGGTTTCCAGGCGTCGACGGTAAGCTCCGGCTAAGCTCGTTGAGCTACAACTGTTCTCTGGGCGAGACTTAGCTGAGAAGCTTTCCCTTCAGATTCACGCTACAGGGCAGAGCGAATGTGCTGCTCCCTAGCGCTGAGAGAGAAAGTGCAGAGCCCAGGCGTGTTTGGGCAGAGGCAGCAGGCTGGAGCATTTCTCTGCCGGCACCGTGCTCTCTGGGCGACAAGTAGACACCGCTTCCACTCCGGCACAATGAAGGCGCAGAGCACGGAGCTGCTATGCGCACGGCACAGGCTGCAAGAGGAAGCGTGGCTGCCTCTCGCTTGTGTGCGGATTCACGTTAGCACTTGCAAACAGAAAGTTCCACCTGCGGCTACTTGTGCTGCTACCTAGTTCTCTTCCAGCTTTCCCTGGAAAGCATTGTGCCCAGCTTTATGCTTGGAGATGCAGAGCTGACAGTGGTAGATGCAGCGGAGACTGGAAATACAGAGTGCAGCCGAGAGTTGCTGCTGCTTTGACGTGAGGCAAGGGGAGAGTGCAGCCCAGCAGAGGCTTTGACTGCTGGAGCCTTTTTCTTTGGCAGCAGCTGCAAGGGAGCTCTCTGGCAAGGGAGCTGCGAGAGTGGAGAAGGGGACGGTCGGTCTATGGGAGAAGGAAGCTGCCGAGGCGCAGTGTGTTGTGCTCAGTTTCAAGGCTGCCTGGAGGAGGGGGGTGCTTGAAGAACGCCTTCTTTCTGGACGCCTCCTTCTGCCTGTGCTCCAGCTGCATGCACTCTGCAGCACGGAAGGTTTAGGAAGCTGCTTCTGGCCAGCTTGTGTCCACGAGTGCAAGGGCTGCGCCTTCCTTTCGGAAGCAGCCAGAGCCTTCTCAGCTGCAGCTGCTTGTGAAGCAGCTCTTGGCTGGACATTTGAAATTGGCTCCCCTGAGTACATGAGCCCGTGCCCAGCTGCTTGCTTCTTCGCCTTCTGTGCTCTGGAGAGAAGTGAAGCCCAGCCATGGCTTGGAGCTTTGCTGCTCTTCAGCGTGAACACTGCACGCAGCCACAGTGTGCTGTGCAGGGATTTTCCTCAGCTCAACGTACAACAAGCATTTTCTTGCTGTTTCACCGAGTCCAAGCTGTCCGTGGAGCTCTCGCTCAGCGAAAAGCGTTTGGAGAGAAACACTTGCTGCAGTAGCTTTTCGCTGGGCAAGGCTTTCAACACAGCACCCCAATTCGGGCAAGGAGCAGGAGAAAGGAAGAGCATCTTTTCGTCCTGCCACGTTCTTCTGGGCGACACGCCTATCCGCCTCTTGGCTCCCTGCAAGGCTGTAAGCACGGCAGCGGTACTTGGAAGTGAGAAGGCAGGTGCAGAGAGCACCGCGATCTGCCGGCGCTGTGCAGGCTGTAAAGGAAAGAGGGCTACCACTAGGATGTGCTGCAAATACAGGTTTCCAGGCGTCGACGGTAAGCTCCGGGTAAGCTCGTTGAGCTACAACTGTTCTCTGGGCGAGACTTAGCTGAGAAGCTTTCCCTTCAGATTCACGCTACAGGGCAGAGCGAATGTGCTGCTCCCTAGCGCTGAGAGAGAAAGTGCAGAGCCCAGGCGTGTTTGGGCAGAGGCAGCAGGCTGGAGCATTTCTCTGCCGGCACCGTGCTCTCTGGGCGACAAGTAGACACCGCTTCCACTCCGGCACAATGAAGGCGCAGAGCACGGAGCTGCTATGCGCACGGCACAGGCTGCAAGAGGAAGCGTGGCTGCCTCTCGCTTGTGTGCGGATTCACGTTAGCACTTGCAAACAGAAAGTTCCACCTGCGGCTACTTGTGCTGCTACCTAGTTCTCTTCCAGCTTTCCCTGGAAAGCATTGTGCCCAGCTTTATGCTCGGAGATGCAGAGCTGACAGTGGTAGATGCAGCGGAGACTGGAAGTACAGAGTGCAGCCGAGAGTTTCTGCTGCTTTGACGTGAGGCAAGGGGAGAGTGCAGCCCAGCAGAGGCTTTGACTGCTGGAGCCTTTTTCTTTGGCAGCAGCTGCAAGGGAGCTCTCTGGCAAGGGAGCTGCGAGAGTGGAGAAGGGGACGGTCGGTCTATGGGAGAAGGAAGCTGCCGAGGCGCAGTGTGTTGTGCTCAGTTTCAAGGCTGCCTGGAGGAGGGGGGTGCTTGAAGAACGCCTTCTTTCTGGACGCCTCCTTCTGCCTGTGCTCCAGCTGCATGCACTCTGCAGCACGGAAGGTTTAGGAAGCTGCTTCTGGCCAGCTTGTGTCCACGAGTGCAAGGGCTGCGCCTTCCTTTCGGAAGCAGCCAGAGCCTTCTCAGCTGCAGCTGCTTGTGAAGCAGCTCTTGGCTGGACATTTGAAATTGGCTCCCCTCAGTGCATGAGCCCGTGCCCAGCTGCTTGCTTCTTCGCCTTCTGTGCTCTGGAGAGAAGTGAAGCCCAGGCATGGCTTGGAGCTTTGCTGCTCTTCAGCGTGAACACTGCACGCAGCCACAGTGTGCTGTGCAGGGATTTTCCTCAGCTCAACGTACAACAAGCATTTTCTTGCTGTTTCACCGAGTCCAAGCTGTCCGTGGAGCTCTCGCTCAGCGAAAAGCGTTTGGAGAGAAACACTTGCTGCAGTAGCTTTTCGCTGGGCAAGGCTTTCAACACAGCACCCCAATTCGGGCAAGGAGCAGGAGAAAGGAAGAGCATCTTTTCGTCCTGCCACGTTCTTCTGGGCGACACGCCTATCCGCCTCTTGGCTCCCTGCAAGGCTGTAAGCACGGCAGCGGTACTTGGAAGTGAGAAGGCAGGTGCAGAGAGCACCGCGATCTGCCGGCGCTGTGCAGGCTGTAAAGGAAAGAGGGCTACCACTAGGATGTGCTGCAAATACAGGTTTCCAGGCGTCGACGGTAAGCTCCGGCTAAGCTCGTTGAGCTACAACTGTTCTCTGGGCGAGACTTAGCTGAGAAGCTTTCCCTTCAGATTCACGCTACAGGGCAGAGCGAATGTGCTGCTCCCTAGCGCTGAGAGAGAAAGTGCAGAGCCCAGGCGTGTTTGGGTAGAGGCAGCAGGCTGGAGCATTTCTCTGCCGGCACCGTGCTCTCTGGGCGACAAGTAGACACCGCTTCCACTCCGGCACAATGAAGGCGCAGAGCACGGAGCTGCTATGCGCACGGCACAGGCTGCAAGAGGAAGCGTGGCTGCCTCTCGCTTGTGTGCGGATTCACGTTAGCACTTGCAAACAGAAAGTTCCACCTGCGGCTACTTGTGCTGCTACCTAGTTCTCTTCCAGCTTTCCCTGGAAAGCATTGTGCCCAGCTTTATGCTTGGAGATGCAGAGCTGACAGTGGTAGATGCAGCGGAGACTGGAAATACAGAGTGCAGCCGAGAGTTGCTGCTGCTTTGACGTGAGGCAAGGGGAGAGTGCAGCCCAGCAGAGGCTTTGACTGCTGGAGCCTTTTTCTTTGGCAGCAGCTGCAAGGGAGCTCTCTGGCAAGGGAGCTGCGAGAGTGGAGAAGGGGACGGTCGGTCTATGGGAGAAGGAAGCTGCCGAGGCGCAGTGTGTTGTGCTCAGTTTCAAGGCTGCCTGGAGGAGGGGGGTGCTTGAAGAACGCCTTCTTTCTGGACGCCTCCTTCTGCCTGTGCTCCAGCTGCATGCACTCTGCAGCACGGAAGGTTTAGGAAGCTGCTTCTGGCCAGCTTGTGTCCACGAGTGCAAGGGCTGCGCCTTCCTTTCGGAAGCAGCCAGAGCCTTCTCAGCTGCAGCTGCTTGTGAAGCAGCTCTTGGCTGGACATTTGAAATTGGCTCCCCTGAGTACATGAGCCCGTGCCCAGCTGCTTGCTTCTTCGCCTTCTGTGCTCTGGAGAGAAGTGAAGCCCAGGCATGGCTTGGAGCTTTGCTGCTCTTCAGCGTGAACACTGCACGCAGCCACAGTGTGCTGTGCAGGGATTTTCCTCAGCTCAACGTACAACAAGCATTTTCTTGCTGTTTCACCGAGTCCAAGCTGTCCGTGGAGCTCTCGCTCAGCGAAAAGCGTTTGGAGAGAAACACTTGCTGCAGTAGCTTTTCGCTGGGCAAGGCTTTCAACACAGCACCCCAATTCGGGCAAGGAGCAGGAGAAAGGAAGAGCATCTTTTCGTCCTGCCACGTTCTTCTGGGCGACACGCCTATCCGCCTCTTGGCTCCCTGCAAGGCTGTAAGCACGGCAGCGGTACTTGGAAGTGAGAAGGCAGGTGCAGAGAGCACCGCGATCTGCCGGCGCTGTGCAGGCTGTAAAGGAAAGAGGGCTACCACTAGGATGTGCTGCAAATACAGGTTTCCAGGCGTCGACGGTAAGCTCCGGGTAAGCTCGTTGAGCTACAACTGTTCTCTGGGCGAGACTTAGCTGAGAAGCTTTCCCTTCAGATTCACGCTACAGGGCAGAGCGAATGTGCTGCTCCCTAGCGCTGAGAGAGAAAGTGCAGAGCCCAGGCGTGTTTGGGTAGAGGCAGCAGGCTGGAGCATTTCTCTGCCGGCACCGTGCTCTCTGGGCGACAAGTAGACACCGCTTCCACTCCGGCACAATGAAGGCGCAGAGCACGGAGCTGCTATGCGCACGGCACAGGCTGCAAGAGGAAGCGTGGCTGCCTCTCGCTTGTGTGCGGATTCACGTTAGCACTTGCAAACAGAAAGTTCCACCTGCGGCTACTTGTGCTGCTACCTAGTTCTCTTCCAGCTTTCCCTGGAAAGCATTGTGCCCAGCTTTATGCTTGGAGATGCAGAGCTGACAGTGGTAGATGCAGCGGAGACTGGAAATACAGAGTGCAGCCGAGAGTTGCTGCTGCTTTGACGTGAGGCAAGGGGAGAGTGCAGCCCAGCAGAGGCTTTGACTGCTGGAGCCTTTTTCTTTGGCAGCAGCTGCAAGGGAGCTCTCTGGCAAGGGAGCTGCGAGAGTGGAGAAGGGGACGGTCGGTCTATGGGAGAAGGAAGCTGCCGAGGCGCAGTGTGTTGTGCTCAGTTTCAAGGCTGCCTGGAGGAGGGGGGTGCTTGAAGAACGCCTTCTTTCTGGACGCCTCCTTCTGCCTGTGCTCCAGCTGCATGCACTCTGCAGCACGGAAGGTTTAGGAAGCTGCTTCTGGCCAGCTTGTGTCCACGAGTGCAAGGGCTGCGCCTTCCTTTCGGAAGCAGCCAGAGCCTTCTCAGCTGCAGCTGCTTGTGAAGCAGCTCTTGGCTGGACATTTGAAATTGGCTGCCCTCAGTGCATGAGCCCGTGCCCAGCTGCTTGCTTCTTCGCCTTCTGTGCTCTGGAGAGAAGTGAAGCCCAGGCATGGCTTGGATCTTTGCTGCTCTTCAGCGTGAACACTGCACGCAGCCACAGTGTGCTGTGCAGGGATTTTCCTCAGCTCAACGTACAACAAGCATTTTCTTGCTGTTTCACCGAGTCCAAGCTGTCCGTGGAGCTCTCGCTCAGCGAAAAGCGTTTGGAGAGAAACACTTGCTGCAGTAGCTTTTCGCTGGGCAAGGCTTTCAACACAGCACCCCAATTCGGGCAAGGAGCAGGAGAAAGGAAGAGCATCTTTTCGTCCTGCCACGTTCTTCTGGGCGACACGCCTATCCGCCTCTTGGCTCCCTGCAAGGCTGTAAGCACGGCAGCGGTACTTGGAAGTGAGAAGGCAGGTGCAGAGAGCACCGCGATCTGCCGGCGCTGTGCAGGCTGTAAAGGAAAGAGGGCTACCACTAGGATGTGCTGCAAATACAGGTTTCCAGGCGTCGACGGTAAGCTCCGGGTAAGCTCGTTGAGCTACAACTGTTCTCTGGGCGAGACTTAGCTGAGAAGCTTTCCCTTCAGATTCACGCTACAGGGCAGAGCGAATGTGCTGCTCCCTAGCGCTGAGAGAGAAAGTGCAGAGCCCAGGCGTGTTTGGGCAGAGGCAGCAGGCTGGAGCATTTCTCTGGCGGCACCGTGCTCTCTGGGCGACAAGTAGACACCGCTTCCACTCCGGCACAATGAAGGCGCAGAGCACGGAGCTGCTATGCGCACGGCACAGGCTGCAAGAGGAAGCGTGGCTGCCTCTCGCTTGTGTGCGGATTCACGTTAGCACTTGCAAACAGAAAGTTCCACCTGCGGCTACTTGTGCTGCTACCTAGTTCTCTTCCAGCTTTCCCTGGAAAGCATTGTGCCCAGCTTTATGCTCGGAGATGCAGAGCTGACAGTGGTAGATGCAGCGGAGACTGGAAGTACAGAGTGCAGCCGAGAGTTGCTGCTGCTTTGACGTGAGGCAAGGGGAGAGTGCAGCCCAGCAGAGGCTTTGACTGCTGGAGCCTTTTTCTTTGGCAGCAGCTGCAAGGGAGCTCTCTGGCAAGGGAGCTGCGAGAGTGGAGAAGGGGACGGTCGGTCTATGGGAGAAGGAAGCTGCCGAGGCGCAGTGTGTTGTGCTCAGTTTCAAGGCTGCCTGGAGGAGGGGGGTGCTTGAAGAACGCCTTCTTTCTGGACGCCTCCTTCTGCCTGTGCTCCAGCTGCATGCACTCTGCAGCACGGAAGGTTTAGGAAGCTGCTTCTGGCCAGCTTGTGTCCACGAGTGCAAGGGCTGCGCCTTCCTTTCGGAAGCAGCCAGAGCCTTCTCAGCTGCAGCTGCTTGTGAAGCAGCTCTTGGCTGGACATTTGAAATTGGCTCCCCTGAGTACATGAGCCCGTGCCCAGCTGCTTGCTTCTTCGCCTTCTGTGCTCTGGAGAGAAGTGAAGCCCAGCCATGGCTTGGAGCTTTGCTGCTCTTCAGCGTGAACACTGCACGCAGCCACAGTGTGCTGTGCAGGGATTTTCCTCAGCTCAACGTACAACAAGCATTTTCTTGCTGTTTCACCGAGTCCAAGCTGTCCGTGGAGCTCTCGCTCAGCGAAAAGCGTTTGGAGAGAAACACTTGCTGCAGTAGCTTTTCGCTGGGCAAGGCTTTCAACACAGCACCCCAATTCGGGCAAGGAGCAGGAGAAAGGAAGAGCATCTTTTCGTCCTGCCACGTTCTTCTGGGCGACACGCCTATCCGCCTCTTGGCTCCCTGCAAGGCTGTAAGCACGGCAGCGGTACTTGGAAGTGAGAAGGCAGGTGCAGAGAGCACCGCGATCTGCCGGCGCTGTGCAGGCTGTAAAGGAAAGAGGGCTACCACTAGGATGTGCTGCAAATACAGGTTTCCAGGCGTCGACGGTAAGCTCCGGGTAAGCTCGTTGAGCTACAACTGTTCTCTGGGCGAGACTTAGCTGAGAAGCTTTCCCTTCAGATTCACGCTACAGGGCAGAGCGAATGTGCTGCTCCCTAGCGCTGAGAGAGAAAGTGCAGAGCCCAGGCGTGTTTGGGCAGAGGCAGCAGGCTGGAGCATTTCTCTGGCGGCACCGTGCTCTCTGGGCGACAAGTAGACACCGCTTCCACTCCGGCACAATGAAGGCGCAGAGCACGGAGCTGCTATGCGCACGGCACAGGCTGCAAGAGGAAGCGTGGCTGCCTCTCGCTTGTGTGCGGATTCACGTTAGCACTTGCAAACAGAAAGTTCCACCTGCGGCTACTTGTGCTGCTACCTAGTTCTCTTCCAGCTTTCCCTGGAAAGCATTGTGCCCAGCTTTATGCTCGGAGATGCAGAGCTGACAGTGGTAGATGCAGCGGAGACTGGAAGTACAGAGTGCAGCCGAGAGTTGCTGCTGCTTTGACGTGAGGCAAGGGGAGAGTGCAGCCCAGCAGAGGCTTTGACTGCTGGAGCCTTTTTCTTTGGCAGCAGCTGCAAGGGAGCTCTCTGGCAAGGGAGCTGCGAGAGTGGAGAAGGGGACGGTCGGTCTATGGGAGAAGGAAGCTGCCGAGGCGCAGTGTGTTGTGCTCAGTTTCAAGGCTGCCTGGAGGAGGGGGGTGCTTGAAGAACGCCTTCTTTCTGGACGCCTCCTTCTGCCTGTGCTCCAGCTGCATGCACTCTGCAGCACGGAAGGTTTAGGAAGCTGCTTCTGGCCAGCTTGTGTCCACGAGTGCAAGGGCTGCGCCTTCCTTTCGGAAGCAGCCAGAGCCTTCTCAGCTGCAGCTGCTTGTGAAGCAGCTCTTGGCTGGACATTTGAAATTGGCTCCCCTCAGTGCATGAGCCCGTGCCCAGCTGCTTGCTTCTTCGCCTTCTGTGCTCTGGAGAGAAGTGAAGCCCAGGCATGGCTTGGAGCTTTGCTGCTCTTCAGCGTGAACACTGCACGCAGCCACAGTGTGCTGTGCAGGGATTTTCCTCAGCTCAACGTACAACAAGCATTTTCTTGCTGTTTCACCGAGTCCAAGCTGTCCGTGGAGC
This sequence comes from Coloeus monedula, assembly GCF_965178545.1. Taxonomy (NCBI): domain Eukaryota; kingdom Metazoa; phylum Chordata; class Aves; order Passeriformes; family Corvidae; genus Coloeus; species Coloeus monedula. Next base: position 286,389 of record NW_028120733.1, on the reverse strand, counting down.
TCTCGCTCAGCGAAAAGCGTTTGGAGAGAAACACTTGCTGCAGTAGCTTTTCGCTGGGCAAGGCTTTCAACACAGCACCCCAATTCGGGCAAGGAGCAGGAGAAAGGAAGAGCATCTTTTCGTCCTGCCACGTTCTTCTGGGCGACACGCCTATCCGCCTCTTGGCTCCCTGCAAGGCTGTAAGCACGGCAGCGGTACTTGGAAGTGAGAAGGCAGGTGCAGAGAGCACCGCGATCTGCCGGCGCTGTGCAGGCTGTAAAGGAAAGAGGGCTACCACTAGGATGTGCTGCAAATACAGGTTTCCAGGCGTCGACGGTAAGCTCCGGCTAAGCTCGTTGAGCTACAACTGGGCGAGACTTAGCTGAGAAGCTTTCCCTTCAGATTCACGCTACAGGGCAGAGCGAATGTGCTGCTCCCTAGCGCTGAGAGAGAAAGTGCAGAGCCCAGGCGTGTTTGGGTAGAGGCAGCAGGCTGGAGCATTTCTCTGCCGGCACCGTGCTCTCTGGGCGACAAGTAGACACCGCTTCCACTCCGGCACAATGAAGGCGCAGAGCACGGAGCTGCTATGCGCACGGCACAGGCTGCAAGAGGAAGCGTGGCTGCCTCTCGCTTGTGTGCGGATTCACGTTAGCACTTGCAAACAGAAAGTTCCACCTGCGGCTACTTGTGCTGCTACCTAGTTCTCTTCCAGCTTTCCCTGGAAAGCATTGTGCCCAGCTTTATGCTCGGAGATGCAGAGCTGACAGTGGTAGATGCAGCGGAGACTGGAAATACAGAGTGCAGCCGAGAGTTGCTGCTGCTTTGACGTGAGGCAAGGGGAGAGTGCAGCCCAGCAGAGGCTTTGACTGCTGGAGCCTTTTTCTTTGGCAGCAGCTGCAAGGGAGCTCTCTGGCAAGGGAGCTGCGAGAGTGGAGAAGGGGACGGTCGGTCTATGGGAGAAGGAAGCTGCCGAGGCGCAGTGTGTTGTGCTCAGTTTCAAGGCTGCCTGGAGGAGGGGGGTGCTTGAAGAACGCCTTCTTTCTGGACGCCTCCTTCTGCCTGTGCTCCAGCTGCATGCACTCTGCAGCACGGAAGGTTTAGGAAGCTGCTTCTGGCCAGCTTGTGTCCACGAGTGCAAGGGCTGCGCCTTCCTTTCGGAAGCAGCCAGAGCCTTCTCAGCTGCAGCTGCTTGTGAAGCAGCTCTTGGCTGGACATTTGAAATTGGCTCCCCTGAGTACATGAGCCCGTGCCCAGCTGCTTGCTTCTTCGCCTTCTGTGCTCTGGAGAGAAGTGAAGCCCAGGCATGGCTTGGAGCTTTGCTGCTCTTCAGCGTGAACACTGCACGCAGCCACAGTGTGCTGTGCAGGGATTTTCCTCAGCTCAACGTACAACAAGCATTTTCTTGCTGTTTCACCGAGTCCAAGCTGTCCGTGGAGCTCTCGCTCAGCGAAAAGCGTTTGGAGAGAAACACTTGCTGCAGTAGCTTTTCGCTGGGCAAGGTTTTCAACACAGCACCCCAATTCGGGCAAGGAGCAGGAGAAAGGAAGAGCATCTTTTCGTCCTGCCACGTTCTTCTGGGCGACACGCCTATCCGCCTCTTGGCTCCCTGCAAGGCTGTAAGCACGGCAGCGGTACTTGGAAGTGAGAAGGCAGGTGCAGAGAGCACCGCGATCTGCCGGCGCTGTGCAGGCTGTAAAGGAAAGAGGGCTACCACTAGGATGTGCTGCAAATACAGGTTTCCAGGCGTCGACGGTAAGCTCCGGCTAAGCTCGTTGAGCTACAACTGTTCTCTGGGCGAGACTTAGCTGAGAAGCTTTCCCTTCAGATTCACGCTACAGGGCAGAGCGAATGTGCTGCTCCCTAGCGCTGAGAGAGAAAGTGCAGAGCCCAGGCGTGTTTGGGCAGAGGCAGCAGGCTGGAGCATTTCTCTGGCGGCACCGTGCTCTCTGGGCGACAAGTAGACACCGCTTCCACTCCGGCACAATGAAGGCGCAGAGCACGGAGCTGCTATGCGCACGGCACAGGCTGCAAGAGGAAGCGTGGCTGCCTCTCGCTTGTGTGCGGATTCACGTTAGCACTTGCAAACAGAAAGTTCCACCTGCGGCTACTTGTGCTGCTACCTAGTTCTCTTCCAGCTTTCCCTGGAAAGCATTGTGCCCAGCTTTATGCTCGGAGATGCAGAGCTGACAGTGGTAGATGCAGCGGAGACTGGAAATACAGAGTGCAGCCGAGAGTTGCTGCTGCTTTGACGTGAGGCAAGGGGAGAGTGCAGCCCAGCAGAGGCTTTGACTGCTGGAGCCTTTTTCTTTGGCAGCAGCTGCAAGGGAGCTCTCTGGCAAGGGAGCTGCGAGAGTGGAGAAGGGGACGGTCGGTCTATGGGAGAAGGAAGCTGCCGAGGCGCAGTGTGTTGTGCTCAGTTTCAAGGCTGCCTGGAGGAGGGGGGTGCTTGAAGAACGCCTTCTTTCTGGACGCCTCCTTCTGCCTGTGCTCCAGCTGCATGCACTCTGCAGCACGGAAGGTTTAGGAAGCTGCTTCTGGCCAGCTTGTGTCCACGAGTGCAAGGGCTGCGCCTTCCTTTCGGAAGCAGCCAGAGCCTTCTCAGCTGCAGCTGCTTGTGAAGCAGCTCTTGGCTGGACATTTGAAATTGGCTCCCCTGAGTACATGAGCCCGTGCCCAGCTGCTTGCTTCTTCGCCTTCTGTGCTCTGGAGAGAAGTGAAGCCCAGGCATGGCTTGGAGCTTTGCTGCTCTTCAGCGTGAACACTGCACGCAGCCACAGTGTGCTGTGCAGGGATTTTCCTCAGCTCAACGTACAACAAGCATTTTCTTGCTGTTTCACCGAGTCCAAGCTGTCCGTGGAGCTCTCGCTCAGCGAAAAGCGTTTGGAGAGAAACACTTGCTGCAGTAGCTTTTCGCTGGGCAAGGCTTTCAACACAGCACCCCAATTCGGGCAAGGAGCAGGAGAAAGGAAGAGCATCTTTTCGTCCTGCCACGTTCTTCTGGGCGACACGCCTATCCGCCTCTTGGCTCCCTGCAAGGCTGTAAGCACGGCAGCGGTACTTGGAAGTGAGAAGGCAGGTGCAGAGAGCACCGCGATCTGCCGGCGCTGTGCAGGCTGTAAAGGAAAGAGGGCTACCACTAGGATGTGCTGCAAATACAGGTTTCCAGGCGTCGACGGTAAGCTCCGGCTAAGCTCGTTGAGCTACAACTGTTCTCTGGGCGAGACTTAGCTGAGAAGCTTTCCCTTCAGATTCACGCTACAGGGCAGAGCGAATGTGCTGCTCCCTAGCGCTGAGAGAGAAAGTGCAGAGCCCAGGCGTGTTTGGGCAGAGGCAGCAGGCTGGAGCATTTCTCTGCCGGCACCGTGCTCTCTGGGCGACAAGTAGACACCGCTTCCACTCCGGCACAATGAAGGCGCAGAGCACGGAGCTGCTATGCGCACGGCACAGGCTGCAAGAGGAAGCGTGGCTGCCTCTCGCTTGTGTGCGGATTCACGTTAGCACTTGCAAACAGAAAGTTCCACCTGCGGCTACTTGTGCTGCTACCTAGTTCTCTTCCAGCTTTCCCTGGAAAGCATTGTGCCCAGCTTTATGCTCGGAGATGCAGAGCTGACAGTGGTAGATGCAGCGGAGACTGGAAGTACAGAGTGCAGCCGAGAGTTGCTGCTGCTTTGACGTGAGGCAAGGGGAGAGTGCAGCCCAGCAGAGGCTTTGACTGCTGGAGCCTTTTTCTTTGGCAGCAGCTGCAAGGGAGCTCTCTGGCAAGGGAGCTGCGAGAGTGGAGAAGGGGACGGTCGGTCTATGGGAGAAGGAAGCTGCCGAGGCGCAGTGTGTTGTGCTCAGTTTCAAGGCTGCCTGGAGGAGGGGGGTGCTTGAAGAACGCCTTCTTTCTGGACGCCTCCTTCTGCCTGTGCTCCAGCTGCATGCACTCTGCAGCACGGAAGGTTTAGGAAGCTGCTTCTGGCCAGCTTGTGTCCACGAGTGCAAGGGCTGCGCCTTCCTTTCGGAAGCAGCCAGAGCCTTCTCAGCTGCAGCTGCTTGTGAAGCAGCTCTTGGCTGGACATTTGAAATTGGCTCCCCTGAGTACATGAGCCCGTGCCCAGCTGCTTGCTTCTTCGCCTTCTGTGCTCTGGAGAGAAGTGAAGCCCAGGCATGGCTTGGAGCTTTGCTGCTCTTCAGCGTGAACACTGCACGCAGCCACAGTGTGCTGTGCAGGGATTTTCCTCAGCTCAACGTACAACAAGCATTTTCTTGCTGTTTCACCGAGTCCAAGCTGTCCGTGGAGCTCTCGCTCAGCGAAAAGCGTTTGGAGAGAAACACTTGCTGCAGTAGCTTTTCGCTGGGCAAGGCTTTCAACACAGCACCCCAATTCGGGCAAGGAGCAGGAGAAAGGAAGAGCATCTTTTCGTCCTGCCACGTTCTTCTGGGCGACACGCCTATCCGCCTCTTGGCTCCCTGCAAGGCTGTAAGCACGGCAGCGGTACTTGGAAGTGAGAAGGCAGGTGCAGAGAGCACCGCGATCTGCCGGCGCTGTGCAGGCTGTAAAGGAAAGAGGGCTACCACTAGGATGTGCTGCAAATACAGGTTTCCAGGCGTCGACGGTAAGCTCCGGCTAAGCTCGTTGAGCTACAACTGTTCTCTGGGCGAGACTTAGCTGAGAAGCTTTCCCTTCAGATTCACGCTACAGGGCAGAGCGAATGTGCTGCTCCCTAGCGCTGAGAGAGAAAGTGCAGAGCCCAGGCGTGTTTGGGCAGAGGCAGCAGGCTGGAGCATTTCTCTGCCGGCACCGTGCTCTCTGGGCGACAAGTAGACACCGCTTCCACTCCGGCACAATGAAGGCGCAGAGCACGGAGCTGCTATGCGCACGGCACAGGCTGCAAGAGGAAGCGTGGCTGCCTCTCGCTTGTGTGCGGATTCACGTTAGCACTTGCAAACAGAAAGTTCCACCTGCGGCTACTTGTGCTGCTACCTAGTTCTCTTCCAGCTTTCCCTGGAAAGCATTGTGCCCAGCTTTATGCTCGGAGATGCAGAGCTGACAGTGGTAGATGCAGCGGAGACTGGAAATACAGAGTGCAGCCGAGAGTTGCTGCTGCTTTGACGTGAGGCAAGGGGAAATGAAAGTGCAGCCCAGCAGAGGCTTTGACTGCTGGAGCCTTTTTCTTTGGCAGCAGCTGCAAGGGAGCTCTCTGGCAAGGGAGCTGCGAGAGTGAAGAAGGGGACGGTCGGTCTATGGGAGAAGGAAGCTGCCGAGGCGCAGTGTGTTGTGCTCAGTTTCAAGGCTGCCTGGAGGAGGGGGGTGCTTGAAGAACGCCTTCTTTCTGGACGCCTCCTTCTGCCTGTGCTCCAGCTGCATGCACTCTGCAGCACGGAAGGTTTAGGAAGCTGCTTCTGGCCAGCTTGTGTCCACGAGTGCAAGGGCTGCGCCTTCCTTTCGGAAGCAGCCAGAGCCTTCTCAGCTGCAGCTGCTTGTGAAGCAGCTCTTGGCTGGACATTTGAAATTGGCTCCCCTGAGTGCATGAGCCCGTGCCCAGCTGCTTGCTTCTTCGCCTTCTGTGCTCTGGACAGAAGTGAAGCCCAGGCATGGCTTGGAGCTTTGCTGCTCTTCAGCGTGAACACTGCACGCAGCCACAGTGTGCTGTGCAGGGATTTTCCTCAGCTCAACGTACAACAAGCATTTTCTTGCTGTTTCACCGAGTCCAAGCTGTCCGTGGAGCTCTCGCTCAGCGAAAAGCGTTTGGAGAGAAACACTTGCTGCAGTAGCTTTTCGCTGGGCAAGGCTTTCAACACAGCACCCCAATTCGGGCAAGGAGCAGGAGAAAGGAAGAGCATCTTTTCGTCCTGCCACGTTCTTCTGGGCGACATGCCTATCCGCCTCTTGGCTCCCTGCAAGGCTGTAAGCACGGCAGCGGTACTTGGAAGTGAGAAGGCAGGTGCAGAGAGCACCGCGATCTGCCGGCGCTGTGCAGGCTGTAAAGGAAAGAGGGCTACCACTAGGATGTGCTGCAAATACAGGTTTCCAGGCGTCGACGGTAAGCTCCGGGTAAGCTCGTTGAGCTACAACTGTTCTCTGGGCGAGACTTAGCTGAGAAGCTTTCCCTTCCGATTCACGCTACAGGGCAGAGCGAATGTGCTGCTCCCTAGCGCTGAGAGAGAAAGTGCAGAGCCCAGGCGTGTTTGGGCAGAGGCAGCAGGCTGGAGCATTTCTCTGCCGGCACCGTGCTCTCTGGGCGACAAGTAGACACCGCTTCCACTCCGGCACAATGAAGGCGCAGAGCACGGAGCTGCTATGCGCACGGCACAGGCTGCAAGAGGAAGCGTGGCTGCCTCTCGCTTGTGTGCGGATTCACGTTAGCACTTGCAAACAGAAAGTTCCACCTGCGGCTACTTGTGCTGCTACCTAGTTCTCTTCCAGCTTTCCCTGGAAAGCATTGTGCCCAGCTTTATGCTCGGAGATGCAGAGCTGACAGTGGTAGATGCAGCGGAGACTGGAAATACAGAGTGCAGCCGAGAGTTGCTGCTGCTTTGACGTGAGGCAAGGGGAAATGAAAGTGCAGCCCAGCAGAGGCTTTGACTGCTGGAGCCTTTTTCTTTGGCAGCAGCTGCAAGGGAGCTCTCTGGCAAGGGAGCTGCGAGAGTGAAGAAGGGGACGGTCGGTCTATGGGAGAAGGAAGCTGCCGAGGCGCAGTGTGTTGTGCTCAGTTTCAAGGCTGCCTGGAGGAGGGGGGTGCTTGAAGAACGCCTTCTTTCTGGACGCCTCCTTCTGCCTGTGCTCCAGCTGCATGCACTCTGCAGCACGGAAGGTTTAGGAAGCTGCTTCTGGCCAGCTTGTGTCCACGAGTGCAAGGGCTGCGCCTTCCTTTCGGAAGCAGCCAGAGCCTTCTCAGCTGCAGCTGCTTGTGAAGCAGCTCTTGGCTGGACATTTGAAATTGGCTGCCCTCAGTGCATGAGCCCTGTGCCCAGCTGCTTGCTTCTTCGCCTTCTGTGCTCTGGACAGAAGTGAAGCCCAGGCATGGCTTGGAGCTTTGCTGCTCTTCAGCGTGAACACTGCACGCAGCCACAGTGTGCTGTGCAGGGATTTTCCTCAGCTCAACGTACAACAAGCATTTTCTTGCTGTTTCACCGAGTCCAAGCTGTCCGTGGAGCTCTCGCTCAGCGAAAAGCGTTTGGAGAGAAACACTTGCTGCAGTAGCTTTTCGCTGGGCAAGGCTTTCAACACAGCACCCCAATTCGGGCAAGGAGCAGGAGAAAGGAAGAGCATCTTTTCGTCCTGCCATGTTCTTCTGGGCGACACGCCTATCCGCCTCTTGGCTCCCTGCAAGGCTGTAAGCACGGCAGCGGTACTTGGAAGTGAGAAGGCAGGTGCAGAGAGCACCGCGATCTGCCGGCGCTGTGCAGGCTGTAAAGGAAAGAGGGCTACCACTAGGATGTGCTGCAAATACAGGTTTCCAGGCGTCGACGGTAAGCTCCGGGTAAGCTCGTTGAGCTACAACTGTTCTCTGGGCGAGACTTAGCTGAGAAGCTTTCCCTTCCGATTCACGCTACAGGGCAGAGCGAATGTGCTGCTCCCTAGCGCTGAGAGAGAAAGTGCAGAGCCCAGGCGTGTTTGGGCAGAGGCAGCAGGCTGGAGCATTTCTCTGCCGGCACCGTGCTCTCTGGGCGACAAGTCGCCACCGCTTCCACTCCGGCACAATGAAGGCGCAGAGCACGGAGCTGCTATGCGCACGGCACAGGCTGCAAGAGGAAGCGTGGCTGCCTCTCGCTTGTGTGCGGATTCACGTTAGCACTTGCAAACAGAAAGTTCCACCTGCGGCTACTTGTGCTGCTACCTAGTTCTCTTCCAGCTTTCCCTGGAAAGCATTGTGCCCAGCTTTATGCTCGGAGATGCAGAGCTGACAGTGGTAGATGCAGCGGAGACTGGAAATACAGAGTGCAGCCGAGAGTTGCTGCTGCTTTGACGTGAGGCAAGGGGAAATGAAAGTGCAGCCCAGCAGAGGCTTTGACTGCTGGAGCCTTTTTCTTTGGCAGCAGCTGCAAGGGAGCTCTCTGGCAAGGGAGCTGCGAGAGTGAAGAAGGGGACGGTCGGTCTATGGGAGAAGGAAGCTGCCGAGGCGCAGTGTGTTGTGCTCAGTTTCAAGGCTGCCTGGAGGAGGGGGGTGCTTGAAGAACGCCTTCTTTCTGGACGCCTCCTTCTGCCTGTGCTCCAGCTGCATGCACTCTGCAGCACGGAAGGTTTAGGAAGCTGCTTCTGGCCAGCTTGTGTCCACGAGTGCAAGGGCTGCGCCTTCCTTTCGGAAGCAGCCAGAGCCTTCTCAGCTGCAGCTGCTTGTGAAGCAGCTCTTGGCTGGACATTTGAAATTGGCTGCCCTCAGTGCATGAGCCCTGTGCCCAGCTGCTTGCTTCTTCGCCTTCTGTGCTCTGGAGAGAAGTGAAGCCCAGGCATGGCTTGGAGCTTTGCTGCTCTTCAGCGTGAACACTGCACGCAGCCACAGTGTGCTGTGCAGGGATTTTCCTCAGCTCAACGTACAACAAGCATTTTCTTGCTGTTTCACCGAGTCCAAGCTGTCCGTGGAGCTCTCGCTCAGCGAAAAGCGTTTGGAGAGAAACACTTGCTGCAGTAGCTTTTCGCTGGGCAAGGCTTTCAACACAGCACCCCAATTCGGGCAAGGAGCAGGAGAAAGGAAGAGCATCTTTTCGTCCTGCCACGTTCTTCTGGGCGACACGCCTATCCGCCTCTTGGCTCCCTGCAAGGCTGTAAGCACGGCAGCGGTACTTGGAAGTGAGAAGGCAGGTGCAGAGAGCACCGCGATCTGCCGGCGCTGTGCAGGCTGTAAAGGAAAGAGGGCTACCACTAGGATGTGCTGCAAATACAGGTTTCCAGGCGTCGACGGTAAGCTCCGGCTAAGCTCGTTGAGCTACAACTGTTCTCTGGGCGAGACTTAGCTGAGAAGCTTTCCCTTCAGATTCACGCTACAGGGCAGAGCGAATGTGCTGCTCCCTAGCGCTGAGAGAGAAAGTGCAGAGCCCAGGCGTGTTTGGGCAGAGGCAGCAGGCTGGAGCATTTCTCTGCCGGCACCGTGCTCTCTGGGCGACAAGTAGACACCGCTTCCACTCCGGCACAATGAAGGCGCAGAGCACGGAGCTGCTATGCGCACGGCACAGGCTGCAAGAGGAAGCGTGGCTGCCTCTCGCTTGTGTGCGGATTCACGTTAGCACTTGCAAACAGAAAGTTCCACCTGCGGCTACTTGTGCTGCTACCTAGTTCTCTTCCAGCTTTCCCTGGAAAGCATTGTGCCCAGCTTTATGCTCGGAGATGCAGAGCTGACAGTGGTAGATGCAGCGGAGACTGGAAATACAGAGTGCAGCCGAGAGTTGCTGCTGCTTTGACGTGAGGCAAGGGGAGAGTGCAGCCCAGCAGAGGCTTTGACTGCTGGAGCCTTTTTCTTTGGCAGCAGCTGCAAGGGAGCTCTCTGGCAAGGGAGCTGCGAGAGTGGAGAAGGGGACGGTCGGTCTATGGGAGAAGGAAGCTGCCGAGGCGCAGTGTGTTGTGCTCAGTTTCAAGGCTGCCTGGAGGAGGGGGGTGCTTGAAGAACGCCTTCTTTCTGGACGCCTCCTTCTGCCTGTGCTCCAGCTGCATGCACTCTGCAGCACGGAAGGTTTAGGAAGCTGCTTCTGGCCAGCTTGTGTCCACGAGTGCAAGGGCTGCGCCTTCCTTTCGGAAGCAGCCAGAGCCTTCTCAGCTGCAGCTGCTTGTGAAGCAGCTCTTGGCTGGACATTTGAAATTGGCTGCCCTGAGTACATGAGCCCGTGCCCAGCTGCTTGCTTCTTCGCCTTCTGTGCTCTGGAGAGAAGTGAAGCCCAGGCATGGCTTGGAGCTTTGCTGCTCTTCAGCGTGAACACTGCACGCAGCCACAGTGTGCTGTGCAGGGATTTTCCTCAGCTCAACGTACAACAAGCATTTTCTTGCTGTTTCACCGAGTCCAAGCTGTCCGTGGAGCTCTCGCTCAGCGAAAAGCGTTTGGAGAGAAACACTTGCTGCAGTAGCTTTTCGCTGGGCAAGGCTTTCAACACAGCACCCCAATTCGGGCAAGGAGCAGGAGAAAGGAAGAGCATCTTTTCGTCCTGCCACGTTCTTCTGGGCGACACGCCTATCCGCCTCTTGGCTCCCTGCAAGGCTGTAAGCACGGCAGCGGTACTTGGAAGTGAGAAGGCAGGTGCAGAGAGCACCGCGATCTGCCGGCGCTGTGCAGGCTGTAAAGGAAAGAGGGCTACCACTAGGATGTGCTGCAAATACAGGTTTCCAGGCGTCGACGGTAAGCTCCGGCTAAGCTCGTTGAGCTACAACTGTTCTCTGGGCGAGACTTAGCTGAGAAGCTTTCCCTTCAGATTCACGCTACAGGGCAGAGCGAATGTGCTGCTCCCTAGCGCTGAGAGAGAAAGTGCAGAGCCCAGGCGTGTTTGGGCAGAGGCAGCAGGCTGGAGCATTTCTCTGGCGGCACCGTGCTCTCTGGGCGACAAGTAGACACCGCTTCCACTCCGGCACAATGAAGGCGCAGAGCACGGAGCTGCTATGCGCACGGCACAGGCTGCAAGAGGAAGCGTGGCTGCCTCTCGCTTGTGTGCGGATTCACGTTAGCACTTGCAAACAGAAAGTTCCACCTGCGGCTACTTGTGCTGCTACCTAGTTCTCTTCCAGCTTTCCCTGGAAAGCATTGTGCCCAGCTTTATGCTCGGAGATGCAGAGATGACAGTGGTAGATGCAGCGGAGACTGGAAATACAGAGTGCAGCCGAGAGTTGCTGCTGCTTTGACGTGAGGCAAGGGGAAATGAAAGTGCAGCCCAGCAGAGGCTTTGACTGCTGGAGCCTTTTTCTTTGGCAGCAGCTGCAAGGGAGCTCTCTGGCAAGGGAGCTGCGAGAGTGAAGAAGGGGACGGTCGGTCTATGGGAGAAGGAAGCTGCCGAGGCGCAGTGTGTTGTGCTCAGTTTCAAGGCTGCCTGGAGGAGGGGGGTGCTTGAAGAACGCCTTCTTTCTGGACGCCTCCTTCTGCCTGTGCTCCAGCTGCATGCACTCTGCAGCACGGAAGGTTTAGGAAGCTGCTTCTGGCCAGCTTGTGTCCACGAGTGCAAGGGCTGCGCCTTCCTTTCGGAAGCAGCCAGAGCCTTCTCAGCTGCAGCTGCTTGTGAAGCAGCTCTTGGCTGGACATTTGAAATTGGCTGCCCTCAGTGCATGAGCCCGTGCCCAGCTGCTTGCTTCTTCGCCTTCTGTGCTCTGGAGAGAAGTGAAGCCCAGGCATGGCTTGGAGCTTTGCTGCTCTTCAGCGTGAACACTGCACGCAGCCACAGTGTGCTGTGCAGGGATTTTCCTCAGCTCAACGTACAACAAGCATTTTCTTGCTGTTTCACCGAGTCCAAGCTGTCCGTGGAGCTCTCGCTCAGCGAAAAGCGTTTGGAGAGAAACACTTGCTGCAGTAGCTTTTCGCTGGGCAAGGCTTTCAACACAGCACCCCAATTCGGGCAAGGAGCAGGAGAAAGGAAGAGCATCTTTTCGTCCTGCCACGTTCTTCTGGGCGACACGCCTATCCGCCTCTTGGCTCCCTGCAAGGCTGTAAGCACGGCAGCGGTACTTGGAAGTGAGAAGGCAGGTGCAGAGAGCACCGCGATCTGCCGGCGCTGTGCAGGCTGTAAAGGAAAGAGGGCTACCACTAGGATGTGCTGCAAATACAGGTTTCCAGGCGTCGACGGTAAGCTCCGGCTAAGCTCGTTGAGCTACAACTGTTCTCTGGGCGAGACTTAGCTGAGAAGCTTTCCCTTCAGATTCACGCTACAGGGCAGAGCGAATGTGCTGCTCCCTAGCGCTGAGAGAGAAAGTGCAGAGCCCAGGCGTGTTTGGGCAGAGGCAGCAGGCTGGAGCATTTCTCTGCCGGCACCGTGCTCTCTGGGCGACAAGTAGACACCGCTTCCACTCCGGCACAATGAAGGCGCAGAGCACGGAGCTGCTATGCGCACGGCACAGGCTGCAAGAGGAAGCGTGGCTGCCTCTCGCTTGTGTGCGGATTCACGTTAGCACTTGCAAACAGAAAGTTCCACCTGCGGCTACTTGTGCTGCTACCTAGTTCTCTTCCAGCTTTCCCTGGAAAGCATTGTGCCCAGCTTTATGCTCGGAGATGCAGAGCTGACAGTGGTAGATGCAGCGGAGACTGGAAATACAGAGTGCAGCCGAGAGTTGCTGCTGCTTTGACGTGAGGCAAGGGGAGAGTGCAGCCCAGCAGAGGCTTTGACTGCTGGAGCCTTTTTCTTTGGCAGCAGCTGCAAGGGAGCTCTCTGGCAAGGGAGCTGCGAGAGTGGAGAAGGGGACGGTCGGTCTATGGGAGAAGGAAGCTGCCGAGGCGCAGTGTGTTGTGCTCAGTTTCAAGGCTGCCTGGAGGAGGGGGGTGCTTGAAGAACGCCTTCTTTCTGGACGCCTCCTTCTGCCTGTGCTCCAGCTGCATGCACTCTGCAGCACGGAAGGTTTAGGAAGCTGCTTCTGGCCAGCTTGTGTCCACGAGTGCAAGGGCTGCGCCTTCCTTTCGGAAGCAGCCAGAGCCTTCTCAGCTGCAGCTGCTTGTGAAGCAGCTCTTGGCTGGACATTTGAAATTGGCTGCCCTGAGTACATGAGCCCGTGCCCAGCTGCTTGCTTCTTCGCCTTCTGTGCTCTGGAGAGAAGTGAAGCCCAGGCATGGCTTGGAGCTTTGCTGCTCTTCAGCGTGAACACTGCACGCAGCCACAGTGTGCTGTGCAGGGATTTTCCTCAGCTCAACGTACAACAAGCATTTTCTTGCTGTTTCACCGAGTCCAAGCTGTCCGTGGAGCTCTCGCTCAGCGAAAAGCGTTTGGAGAGAAACACTTGCTGCAGTAGCTTTTCGCTGGGCAAGGCTTTCAACACAGCACCCCAATTCGGGCAAGGAGCAGGAGAAAGGAAGAGCATCTTTTCGTCCTGCCACGTTCTTCTGGGCGACACGCCTATCCGCCTCTTGGCTCCCTGCAAGGCTGTAAGCACGGCAGCGGTACTTGGAAGTGAGAAGGCAGGTGCAGAGAGCACCGCGATCTGCCGGCGCTGTGCAGGCTGTAAAGGAAAGAGGGCTACCACTAGGATGTGCTGCAAATACAGGTTTCCAGGCGTCGACGGTAAGCTCCGGCTAAGCTCGTTGAGCTACAACTGTTCTCTGGGCGAGACTTAGCTGAGAAGCTTTCCCTTCAGATTCACGCTACAGGGCAGAGCGAATGTGCTGCTCCCTAGCGCTGAGAGAGAAAGTGCAGAGCCCAGGCGTGTTTGGGCAGAGGCAGCAGGCTGGAGCATTTCTCTGGCGGCACCGTGCTCTCTGGGCGACAAGTAGACACCGCTTCCACTCCGGCACAATGAAGGCGCAGAGCACGGAGCTGCTATGCGCACGGCACAGGCTGCAAGAGGAAGCGTGGCTGCCTCTCGCTTGTGTGCGGATTCACGTTAGCACTTGCAAACAGAAAGTTCCACCTGCGGCTACTTGTGCTGCTACCTAGTTCTCTTCCAGCTTTCCCTGGAAAGCATTGTGCCCAGCTTTATGCTCGGAGATGCAGAGATGACAGTGGTAGATGCAGCGGAGACTGGAAATACAGAGTGCAGCCGAGAGTTGCTGCTGCTTTGACGTGAGGCAAGGGGAAATGAAAGTGCAGCCCAGCAGAGGCTTTGACTGCTGGAGCCTTTTTCTTTGGCAGCAGCTGCAAGGGAGCTCTCTGGCAAGGGAGCTGCGAGAGTGAAGAAGGGGACGGTCGGTCTATGGGAGAAGGAAGCTGCCGAGGCGCAGTGTGTTGTGCTCAGTTTCAAGGCTGCCTGGAGGAGGGGGGTGCTTGAAGAACGCCTTCTTTCTGGACGCCTCCTTCTGCCTGTGCTCCAGCTGCATGCACTCTGCAGCACGGAAGGTTTAGGAAGCTGCTTCTGGCCAGCTTGTGTCCACGAGTGCAAGGGCTGCGCCTTCCTTTCGGAAGCAGCCAGAGCCTTCTCAGCTGCAGCTGCTTGTGAAGCAGCTCTTGGCTGGACATTTGAAATTGGCTGCCCTCAGTGCATGAGCCCTGTGCCCAGCTGCTTGCTTCTTCGCCTTCTGTGCTCTGGAGAGAAGTGAAGCCCAGGCATGGCTTGGAGCTTTGCTGCTCTTCAGCGTGAACACTGCACGCAGCCACAGTGTGCTGTGCAGGGATTTTCCTCAGCTCAACGTACAACAAGCATTTTCTTGCTGTTTCACCGAGTCCAAGCTGTCCGTGGAGCTCTCGCTCAGCGAAAAGCGTTTGGAGAGAAACACTTGCTGCAGTAGCTTTTCGCTGGGCAAGGCTTTCAACACAGCACCCCAATTCGGGCAAGGAGCAGGAGAAAGGAAGAGCATCTTTTCGTCCTGCCACGTTCTTCTGGGCGACACGCCTATCCGCCTCTTGGCTCCCTGCAAGGCTGTAAGCACGGCAGCGGTACTTGGAAGTGAGAAGGCAGGTGCAGAGAGCACCGCGATCTGCCGGCGCTGTGCAGGCTGTAAAGGAAAGAGGGCTACCACTAGGATGTGCTGCAAATACAGGTTTCCAGGCGTCGACGGTAAGCTCCGGCTAAGCTCGTTGAGCTACAACTGTTCTCTGGGCGAGACTTAGCTGAGAAGCTTTCCCTTCAGATTCACGCTACAGGGCAGAGCGAATGTGCTGCTCCCTAGCGCTGAGAGAGAAAGTGCAGAGCCCAGGCGTGTTTGGGCAGAGGCAGCAGGCTGGAGCATTTCTCTGCCGGCACCGTGCTCTCTGGGCGACAAGTAGACACCGCTTCCACTCCGGCACAATGAAGGCGCAGAGCACGGAGCTGCTATGCGCACGGCACAGGCTGCAAGAGGAAGCGTGGCTGCCTCTCGCTTGTGTGCGGATTCACGTTAGCACTTGCAAACAGAAAGTTCCACCTGCGGCTACTTGTGCTGCTACCTAGTTCTCTTCCAGCTTTCCCTGGAAAGCATTGTGCCCAGCTTTATGCTCGGAGATGCAGAGCTGACAGTGGTAGATGCAGCGGAGACTGGAAATACAGAGTGCAGCCGAGAGTTGCTGCTGCTTTGACGTGAGGCAAGGGGAAATGAAAGTGCAGCCCAGCAGAGGCTTTGACTGCTGGAGCCTTTTTCTTTGGCAGCAGCTGCAAGGGAGCTCTCTGGCAAGGGAGCTGCGAGAGTGAAGAAGGGGACGGTCGGTCTATGGGAGAAGGAAGCTGCCGAGGCGCAGTGTGTTGTGCTCAGTTTCAAGGCTGCCTGGAGGAGGGGGGTGCTTGAAGAACGCCTTCTTTCTGGACGCCTCCTTCTGCCTGTGCTCCAGCTGCATGCACTCTGCAGCACGGAAGGTTTAGGAAGCTGCTTCTGGCCAGCTTGTGTCCACGAGTGCAAGGGCTGCGCCTTCCTTTCGGAAGCAGCCAGAGCCTTCTCAGCTGCAGCTGCTTGTGAAGCAGCTCTTGGCTGGACATTTGAAATTGGCTCCCCTCAGTGCATGAGCCCGTGCCCAGCTGCTTGCTTCTTCGCCTTCTGTGCTCTGGAGAGAAGTGAAGCCCAGGCATGGCTTGGAGCTTTGCTGCTCTTCAGCGTGAACACTGCACGCAGCCACAGTGTGCTGTGCAGGGATTTTCCTCAGCTCAACGTACAACAAGCATTTTCTTGCTGTTTCACCGAGTCCAAGCTGTCCGTGGAGCTCTCGCTCAGCGAAAAGCGTTTGGAGAGAAACACTTGCTGCAGTAGCTTTTCGCTGGGCAAGGCTTTCAACACAGCACCCCAATTCGGGCAAGGAGCAGGAGAAAGGAAGAGCATCTTTTCGTCCTGCCACGTTCTTCTGGGCGACACGCCTATCCGCCTCTTGGCTCCCTGCAAGGCTGTAAGCACGGCAGCGGTACTTGGAAGTGAGAAGGCAGGTGCAGAGAGCACCGCGATCTGCCGGCGCTGTGCAGGCTGTAAAGGAAAAAGGGCTACCACTAGGATGTGCTGCAAATACAGGTTTCCAGGCGTCGACGGTAAGCTCCGGGTAAGCTCGTTGAGCTACAACTGTTCTCTGGGCGAGACTTAGCTGAGAAGCTTTCCCTTCCGATTCACGCTACAGGGCAGAGCGAATGTGCTGCTCCCTAGCGCTGAGAGAGAAAGTGCAGAGCCCAGGCGTGTTTGGGCAGAGGCAGCAGGCTGGAGCATTTCTCTGCCGGCACCGTGCTCTCTGGGCGACAAGTCGCCACCGCTTCCACTCCGGCACAATGAAGGCGCAGAGCACGGAGCTGCTATGCGCACGGCACAGGCTGCAAGAGGAAGCGTGG
The DNA here is from genome assembly GCF_965178545.1 of Coloeus monedula. NCBI lineage: Eukaryota > Metazoa > Chordata > Aves > Passeriformes > Corvidae > Coloeus > Coloeus monedula. The sequence continues at coordinate 270,104 of NW_028120733.1, read as the reverse complement.
CTGCCTCTCGCTTGTGTGCGGATTCACGTTAGCACTTGCAAACAGAAAGTTCCACCTGCGGCTACTTGTGCTGCTACCTAGTTCTCTTCCAGCTTTCCCTGGAAAGCATTGTGCCCAGCTTTATGCTCGGAGATGCAGAGCTGACAGTGGTAGATGCAGCGGAGACTGGAAATACAGAGTGCAGCCGAGAGTTGCTGCTGCTTTGACGTGAGGCAAGGGGAGAGTGCAGCCCAGCAGAGGCTTTGACTGCTGGAGCCTTTTTCTTTGGCAGCAGCTGCAAGGGAGCTCTCTGGCAAGGGAGCTGCGAGAGTGGAGAAGGGGACGGTCGGTCTATGGGAGAAGGAAGCTGCCGAGGCGCAGTGTGTTGTGCTCAGTTTCAAGGCTGCCTGGAGGAGGGGGGTGCTTGAAGAACGCCTTCTTTCTGGACGCCTCCTTCTGCCTGTGCTCCAGCTGCATGCACTCTGCAGCACGGAAGGTTTAGGAAGCTGCTTCTGGCCAGCTTGTGTCCACGAGTGCAAGGGCTGCGCCTTCCTTTCGGAAGCAGCCAGAGCCTTCTCAGCTGCAGCTGCTTGTGAAGCAGCTCTTGGCTGGACATTTGAAATTGGCTCCCCTCAGTGCATGAGCCCGTGCCCAGCTGCTTGCTTCTTCGCCTTCTGTGCTCTGGAGAGAAGTGAAGCCCAGGCATGGCTTGGAGCTTTGCTGCTCTTCAGCGTGAACACTGCACGCAGCCACAGTGTGCTGTGCAGGGATTTTCCTCAGCTCAACGTACAACAAGCATTTTCTTGCTGTTTCACCGAGTCCAAGCTGTCCGTGGAGCTCTCGCTCAGCGAAAAGCGTTTGGAGAGAAACACTTGCTGCAGTAGCTTTTCGCTGGGCAAGGCTTTCAACACAGCACCCCAATTCGGGCAAGGAGCAGGAGAAAGGAAGAGCATCTTTTCGTCCTGCCACGTTCTTCTGGGCGACATGCCTATCCGCCTCTTGGCTCCCTGCAAGGCTGTAAGCACGGCAGCGGTACTTGGAAGTGAGAAGGCAGGTGCAGAGAGCACCGCGATCTGCCGGCGCTGTGCAGGCTGTAAAGGAAAGAGGGCTACCACTAGGATGTGCTGCAAATACAGGTTTCCAGGCGTCGACGGTAAGCTCCGGGTAAGCTCGTTGAGCTACAACTGTTCTCTGGGCGAGACTTAGCTGAGAAGCTTTCCCTTCAGATTCACGCTACAGGGCAGAGCGAATGTGCTGCTCCCTAGCGCTGAGAGAGAAAGTGCAGAGCCCAGGCGTGTTTGGGCAGAGGCAGCAGGCTGGAGCATTTCTCTGCCGGCACCGTGCTCTCTGGGCGACAAGTAGACACCGCTTCCACTCCGGCACAATGAAGGCGCAGAGCACGGAGCTGCTATGCGCACGGCACAGGCTGCAAGAGGAAGCGTGGCTGCCTCTCGCTTGTGTGCGGATTCACGTTAGCACTTGCAAACAGAAAGTTCCACCTGCGGCTACTTGTGCTGCTACCTAGTTCTCTTCCAGCTTTCCCTGGAAAGCATTGTGCCCAGCTTTATGCTCGGAGATGCAGAGCTGACAGTGGTAGATGCAGCGGAGACTGGAAATACAGAGTGCAGCCGAGAGTTGCTGCTGCTTTGACGTGAGGCAAGGGGAAATGAAAGTGCAGCCCAGCAGAGGCTTTGACTGCTGGAGCCTTTTTCTTTGGCAGCAGCTGCAAGGGAGCTCTCTGGCAAGGGAGCTGCGAGAGTGAAGAAGGGGACGGTCGGTCTATGGGAGAAGGAAGCTGCCGAGGCGCAGTGTGTTGTGCTCAGTTTCAAGGCTGCCTGGAGGAGGGGGGTGCTTGAAGAACGCCTTCTTTCTGGACGCCTCCTTCTGCCTGTGCTCCAGCTGCATGCACTCTGCAGCACGGAAGGTTTAGGAAGCTGCTTCTGGCCAGCTTGTGTCCACGAGTGCAAGGGCTGCGCCTTCCTTTCGGAAGCAGCCAGAGCCTTCTCAGCTGCAGCTGCTTGTGAAGCAGCTCTTGGCTGGACATTTGAAATTGGCTGCCCTCAGTGCATGAGCCCTGTGCCCAGCTGCTTGCTTCTTCGCCTTCTGTGCTCTGGACAGAAGTGAAGCCCAGGCATGGCTTGGAGCTTTGCTGCTCTTCAGCGTGAACACTGCACGCAGCCACAGTGTGCTGTGCAGGGATTTTCCTCAGCTCAACGTACGACAAGCATTTTCTTGCTGTTTCACCGAGTCCAAGCTGTCCGTGGAGCTCTCGCTCAGCGAAAAGCGTTTGGAGAGAAACACTTGCTGCAGTAGCTTTTCGCTGGGCAAGGCTTTCAACACAGCACCCCAATTCGGGCAAGGAGCAGGAGAAAGGAAGAGCATCTTTTCGTCCTGCCATGTTCTTCTGGGCGACACGCCTATCCGCCTCTTGGCTCCCTGCAAGGCTGTAAGCACGGCAGCGGTACTTGGAAGTGAGAAGGCAGGTGCAGAGAGCACCGCGATCTGCCGGCGCTGTGCAGGCTGTAAAGGAAAGAGGGCTACCACTAGGATGTGCTGCAAATACAGGTTTCCAGGCGTCGACGGTAAGCTCCGGGTAAGCTCGTTGAGCTACAACTGTTCTCTGGGCGAGACTTAGCTGAGAAGCTTTCCCTTCCGATTCACGCTACAGGGCAGAGCGAATGTGCTGCTCCCTAGCGCTGAGAGAGAAAGTGCAGAGCCCAGGCGTGTTTGGGCAGAGGCAGCAGGCTGGAGCATTTCTCTGCCGGCACCGTGCTCTCTGGGCGACAAGTCGCCACCGCTTCCACTCCGGCACAATGAAGGCGCAGAGCACGGAGCTGCTATGCGCACGGCACAGGCTGCAAGAGGAAGCGTGGCTGCCTCTCGCTTGTGTGCGGATTCACGTTAGCACTTGCAAACAGAAAGTTCCACCTGCGGCTACTTGTGCTGCTACCTAGTTCTCTTCCAGCTTTCCCTGGAAAGCATTGTGCCCAGCTTTATGCTCGGAGATGCAGAGCTGACAGTGGTAGATGCAGCGGAGACTGGAAATACAGAGTGCAGCCGAGAGTTGCTGCTGCTTTGACGTGAGGCAAGGGGAAATGAAAGTGCAGCCCAGCAGAGGCTTTGACTGCTGGAGCCTTTTTCTTTGGCAGCAGCTGCAAGGGAGCTCTCTGGCAAGGGAGCTGCGAGAGTGAAGAAGGGGACGGTCGGTCTATGGGAGAAGGAAGCTGCCGAGGCGCAGTGTGTTGTGCTCAGTTTCAAGGCTGCCTGGAGGAGGGGGGTGCTTGAAGAACGCCTTCTTTCTGGACGCCTCCTTCTGCCTGTGCTCCAGCTGCATGCACTCTGCAGCACGGAAGGTTTAGGAAGCTGCTTCTGGCCAGCTTGTGTCCACGAGTGCAAGGGCTGCGCCTTCCTTTCGGAAGCAGCCAGAGCCTTCTCAGCTGCAGCTGCTTGTGAAGCAGCTCTTGGCTGGACATTTGAAATTGGCTCCCCTCAGTGCATGAGCCCGTGCCCAGCTGCTTGCTTCTTCGCCTTCTGTGCTCTGGAGAGAAGTGAAGCCCAGGCATGGCTTGGAGCTTTGCTGCTCTTCAGCGTGAACACTGCACGCAGCCACAGTGTGCTGTGCAGGGATTTTCCTCAGCTCAACGTACAACAAGCATTTTCTTGCTGTTTCACCGAGTCCAAGCTGTCCGTGGAGCTCTCGCTAAGCGAAAAGCGTTTGGAGAGAAACACTTGCTGCAGTAGCTTTTCGCTGGGCAAGGCTTTCAACACAGCACCCCAATTCGGGCAAGGAGCAGGAGAAAGGAAGAGCATCTTTTCGTCCTGCCACGTTCTTCTGGGCGACACGCCTATCCGCCTCTTGGCTCCCTGCAAGGCTGTAAGCACGGCAGCGGTACTTGGAAGTGAGAAGGCAGGTGCAGAGAGCACCGCGATCTGCCGGCGCTGTGCAGGCTGTAAAGGAAAGAGGGCTACCACTAGGATGTGCTGCAAATACAGGTTTCCAGGCGTCGACGGTAAGCTCCGGCTAAGCTCGTTGAGCTACAACTGTTCTCTGGGCGAGACTTAGCTGAGAAGCTTTCCCTTCAGATTCACGCTACAGGGCAGAGCGAATGTGCTGCTCCCTAGCGCTGAGAGAGAAAGTGCAGAGCCCAGGCGTGTTTGGGCAGAGGCAGCAGGCTGGAGCATTTCTCTGCCGGCACCGTGCTCTCTGGGCGACAAGTAGACACCGCTTCCACTCCGGCACAATGAAGGCGCAGAGCACGGAGCTGCTATGCGCACGGCACAGGCTGCAAGAGGAAGCGTGGCTGCCTCTCGCTTGTGTGCGGATTCACGTTAGCACTTGCAAACAGAAAGTTCCACCTGCGGCTACTTGTGCTGCTACCTAGTTCTCTTCCAGCTTTCCCTGGAAAGCATTGTGCCCAGCTTTATGCTCGGAGATGCAGAGCTGACAGTGGTAGATGCAGCGGAGACTGGAAATACAGAGTGCAGCCGAGAGTTGCTGCTGCTTTGACGTGAGGCAAGGGGAAATGAAAGTGCAGCCCAGCAGAGGCTTTGACTGCTGGAGCCTTTTTCTTTGGCAGCAGCTGCAAGGGAGCTCTCTGGCAAGGGAGCTGCGAGAGTGAAGAAGGGGACGGTCGGTCTATGGGAGAAGGAAGCTGCCGAGGCGCAGTGTGTTGTGCTCAGTTTCAAGGCTGCCTGGAGGAGGGGGGTGCTTGAAGAACGCCTTCTTTCTGGACGCCTCCTTCTGCCTGTGCTCCAGCTGCATGCACTCTGCAGCACGGAAGGTTTAGGAAGCTGCTTCTGGCCAGCTTGTGTCCACGAGTGCAAGGGCTGCGCCTTCCTTTCGGAAGCAGCCAGAGCCTTCTCAGCTGCAGCTGCTTGTGAAGCAGCTCTTGGCTGGACATTTGAAATTGGCTGCCCTCAGTGCATGAGCCCTGTGCCCAGCTGCTTGCTTCTTCGCCTTCTGTGCTCTGGAGAGAAGTGAAGCCCAGGCATGGCTTGGAGCTTTGCTGCTCTTCAGCGTGAACACTGCACGCAGCCACAGTGTGCTGTGCAGGGATTTTCCTCAGCTCAACGTACAACAAGCATTTTCTTGCTGTTTCACCGAGTCCAAGCTGTCCGTGGAGCTCTCGCTCAGCGAAAAGCGTTTGGAGAGAAACACTTGCTGCAGTAGCTTTTCGCTGGGCAAGGCTTTCAACACAGCACCCCAATTCGGGCAAGGAGCAGGAGAAAGGAAGAGCATCTTTTCGTCCTGCCACGTTCTTCTGGGCGACACGCCTATCCGCCTCTTGGCTCCCTGCAAGGCTGTAAGCACGGCAGCGGTACTTGGAAGTGAGAAGGCAGGTGCAGAGAGCACCGCGATCTGCCGGCGCTGTGCAGGCTGTAAAGGAAAGAGGGCTACCACTAGGATGTGCTGCAAATACAGGTTTCCAGGCGTCGACGGTAAGCTCCGGGTAAGCTCGTTGAGCTACAACTGTTCTCTGGGCGAGACTTAGCTGAGAAGCTTTCCCTTCAGATTCACGCTACAGGGCAGAGCGAATGTGCTGCTCCCTAGCGCTGAGAGAGAAAGTGCAGAGCCCAGGCGTGTTTGGGCAGAGGCAGCAGGCTGGAGCATTTCTCTGCCGGCACCGTGCTCTCTGGGCGACAAGTCGCCACCGCTTCCACTCCGGCACAATGAAGGCGCAGAGCACGGAGCTGCTATGCGCACGGCACAGGCTGCAAGAGGAAGCGTGGCTGCCTCTCGCTTGTGTGCGGATTCACGTTAGCACTTGCAAACAGAAAGTTCCACCTGCGGCTACTTGTGCTGCTACCTAGTTCTCTTCCAGCTTTCCCTGGAAAGCATTGTGCCCAGCTTTATGCTCGGAGATGCAGAGCTGACAGTGGTAGATGCAGCGGAGACTGGAAATACAGAGTGCAGCCGAGAGTTGCTGCTGCTTTGACGTGAGGCAAGGGGAGAGTGCAGCCCAGCAGAGGCTTTGACTGCTGGAGCCTTTTTCTTTGGCAGCAGCTGCAAGGGAGCTCTCTGGCAAGGGAGCTGCGAGAGTGGAGAAGGGGACGGTCGGTCTATGGGAGAAGGAAGCTGCCGAGGCGCAGTGTGTTGTGCTCAGTTTCAAGGCTGCCTGGAGGAGGGGGGTGCTTGAAGAACGCCTTCTTTCTGGACGCCTCCTTCTGCCTGTGCTCCAGCTGCATGCACTCTGCAGCACGGAAGGTTTAGGAAGCTGCTTCTGGCCAGCTTGTGTCCACGAGTGCAAGGGCTGCGCCTTCCTTTCGGAAGCAGCCAGAGCCTTCTCAGCTGCAGCTGCTTGTGAAGCAGCTCTTGGCTGGACATTTGAAATTGGCTCCCCTCAGTGCATGAGCCCGTGCCCAGCTGCTTGCTTCTTCGCCTTCTGTGCTCTGGAGAGAAGTGAAGCCCAGGCATGGCTTGGAGCTTTGCTGCTCTTCAGCGTGAACACTGCACGCAGCCACAGTGTGCTGTGCAGGGATTTTCCTCAGCTCAACGTACAACAAGCATTTTCTTGCTGTTTCACCGAGTCCAAGCTGTCCGTGGAGCTCTCGCTCAGCGAAAAGCGTTTGGAGAGAAACACTTGCTGCAGTAGCTTTTCGCTGGGCAAGGCTTTCAACACAGCACCCCAATTCGGGCAAGGAGCAGGAGAAAGGAAGAGCATCTTTTCGTCCTGCCACGTTCTTCTGGGCGACATGCCTATCCGCCTCTTGGCTCCCTGCAAGGCTGTAAGCACGGCAGCGGTACTTGGAAGTGAGAAGGCAGGTGCAGAGAGCACCGCGATCTGCCGGCGCTGTGCAGGCTGTAAAGGAAAGAGGGCTACCACTAGGATGTGCTGCAAATACAGGTTTCCAGGCGTCGACGGTAAGCTCCGGGTAAGCTCGTTGAGCTACAACTGTTCTCTGGGCGAGACTTAGCTGAGAAGCTTTCCCTTCAGATTCACGCTACAGGGCAGAGCGAATGTGCTGCTCCCTAGCGCTGAGAGAGAAAGTGCAGAGCCCAGGCGTGTTTGGGCAGAGGCAGCAGGCTGGAGCATTTCTCTGCCGGCACCGTGCTCTCTGGGCGACAAGTAGACACCGCTTCCACTCCGGCACAATGAAGGCGCAGAGCACGGAGCTGCTATGCGCACGGCACAGGCTGCAAGAGGAAGCGTGGCTGCCTCTCGCTTGTGTGCGGATTCACGTTAGCACTTGCAAACAGAAAGTTCCACCTGCGGCTACTTGTGCTGCTACCTAGTTCTCTTCCAGCTTTCCCTGGAAAGCATTGTGCCCAGCTTTATGCTCGGAGATGCAGAGCTGACAGTGGTAGATGCAGCGGAGACTGGAAATACAGAGTGCAGCCGAGAGTTGCTGCTGCTTTGACGTGAGGCAAGGGGAAATGAAAGTGCAGCCCAGCAGAGGCTTTGACTGCTGGAGCCTTTTTCTTTGGCAGCAGCTGCAAGGGAGCTCTCTGGCAAGGGAGCTGCGAGAGTGAAGAAGGGGACGGTCGGTCTATGGGAGAAGGAAGCTGCCGAGGCGCAGTGTGTTGTGCTCAGTTTCAAGGCTGCCTGGAGGAGGGGGGTGCTTGAAGAACGCCTTCTTTCTGGACGCCTCCTTCTGCCTGTGCTCCAGCTGCATGCACTCTGCAGCACGGAAGGTTTAGGAAGCTGCTTCTGGCCAGCTTGTGTCCACGAGTGCAAGGGCTGCGCCTTCCTTTCGGAAGCAGCCAGAGCCTTCTCAGCTGCAGCTGCTTGTGAAGCAGCTCTTGGCTGGACATTTGAAATTGGCTGCCCTCAGTGCATGAGCCCTGTGCCCAGCTGCTTGCTTCTTCGCCTTCTGTGCTCTGGACAGAAGTGAAGCCCAGGCATGGCTTGGAGCTTTGCTGCTCTTCAGCGTGAACACTGCACGCAGCCACAGTGTGCTGTGCAGGGATTTTCCTCAGCTCAACGTACGACAAGCATTTTCTTGCTGTTTCACCGAGTCCAAGCTGTCCGTGGAGCTCTCGCTCAGCGAAAAGCGTTTGGAGAGAAACACTTGCTGCAGTAGCTTTTCGCTGGGCAAGGCTTTCAACACAGCACCCCAATTCGGGCAAGGAGCAGGAGAAAGGAAGAGCATCTTTTCGTCCTGCCATGTTCTTCTGGGCGACACGCCTATCCGCCTCTTGGCTCCCTGCAAGGCTGTAAGCACGGCAGCGGTACTTGGAAGTGAGAAGGCAGGTGCAGAGAGCACCGCGATCTGCCGGCGCTGTGCAGGCTGTAAAGGAAAGAGGGCTACCACTAGGATGTGCTGCAAATACAGGTTTCCAGGCGTCGACGGTAAGCTCCGGGTAAGCTCGTTGAGCTACAACTGTTCTCTGGGCGAGACTTAGCTGAGAAGCTTTCCCTTCCGATTCACGCTACAGGGCAGAGCGAATGTGCTGCTCCCTAGCGCTGAGAGAGAAAGTGCAGAGCCCAGGCGTGTTTGGGCAGAGGCAGCAGGCTGGAGCATTTCTCTGCCGGCACCGTGCTCTCTGGGCGACAAGTCGCCACCGCTTCCACTCCGGCACAATGAAGGCGCAGAGCACGGAGCTGCTATGCGCACGGCACAGGCTGCAAGAGGAAGCGTGGCTGCCTCTCGCTTGTGTGCGGATTCACGTTAGCACTTGCAAACAGAAAGTTCCACCTGCGGCTACTTGTGCTGCTACCTAGTTCTCTTCCAGCTTTCCCTGGAAAGCATTGTGCCCAGCTTTATGCTCGGAGATGCAGAGCTGACAGTGGTAGATGCAGCGGAGACTGGAAATACAGAGTGCAGCCGAGAGTTGCTGCTGCTTTGACGTGAGGCAAGGGGAAATGAAAGTGCAGCCCAGCAGAGGCTTTGACTGCTGGAGCCTTTTTCTTTGGCAGCAGCTGCAAGGGAGCTCTCTGGCAAGGGAGCTGCGAGAGTGAAGAAGGGGACGGTCGGTCTATGGGAGAAGGAAGCTGCCGAGGCGCAGTGTGTTGTGCTCAGTTTCAAGGCTGCCTGGAGGAGGGGGGTGCTTGAAGAACGCCTTCTTTCTGGACGCCTCCTTCTGCCTGTGCTCCAGCTGCATGCACTCTGCAGCACGGAAGGTTTAGGAAGCTGCTTCTGGCCAGCTTGTGTCCACGAGTGCAAGGGCTGCGCCTTCCTTTCGGAAGCAGCCAGAGCCTTCTCAGCTGCAGCTGCTTGTGAAGCAGCTCTTGGCTGGACATTTGAAATTGGCTCCCCTCAGTGCATGAGCCCGTGCCCAGCTGCTTGCTTCTTCGCCTTCTGTGCTCTGGAGAGAAGTGAAGCCCAGGCATGGCTTGGAGCTTTGCTGCTCTTCAGCGTGAACACTGCACGCAGCCACAGTGTGCTGTGCAGGGATTTTCCTCAGCTCAACGTACAACAAGCATTTTCTTGCTGTTTCACCGAGTCCAAGCTGTCCGTGGAGCTCTCGCTAAGCGAAAAGCGTTTGGAGAGAAACACTTGCTGCAGTAGCTTTTCGCTGGGCAAGGCTTTCAACACAGCACCCCAATTCGGGCAAGGAGCAGGAGAAAGGAAGAGCATCTTTTCGTCCTGCCACGTTCTTCTGGGCGACACGCCTATCCGCCTCTTGGCTCCCTGCAAGGCTGTAAGCACGGCAGCGGTACTTGGAAGTGAGAAGGCAGGTGCAGAGAGCACCGCGATCTGCCGGCGCTGTGCAGGCTGTAAAGGAAAGAGGGCTACCACTAGGATGTGCTGCAAATACAGGTTTCCAGGCGTCGACGGTAAGCTCCGGCTAAGCTCGTTGAGCTACAACTGTTCTCTGGGCGAGACTTAGCTGAGAAGCTTTCCCTTCAGATTCACGCTACAGGGCAGAGCGAATGTGCTGCTCCCTAGCGCTGAGAGAGAAAGTGCAGAGCCCAGGCGTGTTTGGGCAGAGGCAGCAGGCTGGAGCATTTCTCTGCCGGCACCGTGCTCTCTGGGCGACAAGTAGACACCGCTTCCACTCCGGCACAATGAAGGCGCAGAGCACGGAGCTGCTATGCGCACGGCACAGGCTGCAAGAGGAAGCGTGGCTGCCTCTCGCTTGTGTGCGGATTCACGTTAGCACTTGCAAACAGAAAGTTCCACCTGCGGCTACTTGTGCTGCTACCTAGTTCTCTTCCAGCTTTCCCTGGAAAGCATTGTGCCCAGCTTTATGCTCGGAGATGCAGAGCTGACAGTGGTAGATGCAGCGGAGACTGGAAATACAGAGTGCAGCCGAGAGTTGCTGCTGCTTTGACGTGAGGCAAGGGGAAATGAAAGTGCAGCCCAGCAGAGGCTTTGACTGCTGGAGCCTTTTTCTTTGGCAGCAGCTGCAAGGGAGCTCTCTGGCAAGGGAGCTGCGAGAGTGAAGAAGGGGACGGTCGGTCTATGGGAGAAGGAAGCTGCCGAGGCGCAGTGTGTTGTGCTCAGTTTCAAGGCTGCCTGGAGGAGGGGGGTGCTTGAAGAACGCCTTCTTTCTGGACGCCTCCTTCTGCCTGTGCTCCAGCTGCATGCACTCTGCAGCACGGAAGGTTTAGGAAGCTGCTTCTGGCCAGCTTGTGTCCACGAGTGCAAGGGCTGCGCCTTCCTTTCGGAAGCAGCCAGAGCCTTCTCAGCTGCAGCTGCTTGTGAAGCAGCTCTTGGCTGGACATTTGAAATTGGCTGCCCTCAGTGCATGAGCCCTGTGCCCAGCTGCTTGCTTCTTCGCCTTCTGTGCTCTGGAGAGAAGTGAAGCCCAGGCATGGCTTGGAGCTTTGCTGCTCTTCAGCGTGAACACTGCACGCAGCCACAGTGTGCTGTGCAGGGATTTTCCTCAGCTCAACGTACAACAAGCATTTTCTTGCTGTTTCACCGAGTCCAAGCTGTCCGTGGAGCTCTCGCTCAGCGAAAAGCGTTTGGAGAGAAACACTTGCTGCAGTAGCTTTTCGCTGGGCAAGGCTTTCAACACAGCACCCCAATTCGGGCAAGGAGCAGGAGAAAGGAAGAGCATCTTTTCGTCCTGCCACGTTCTTCTGGGCGACACGCCTATCCGCCTCTTGGCTCCCTGCAAGGCTGTAAGCACGGCAGCGGTACTTGGAAGTGAGAAGGCAGGTGCAGAGAGCACCGCGATCTGCCGGCGCTGTGCAGGCTGTAAAGGAAAGAGGGCTACCACTAGGATGTGCTGCAAATACAGGTTTCCAGGCGTCGACGGTAAGCTCCGGGTAAGCTCGTTGAGCTACAACTGTTCTCTGGGCGAGACTTAGCTGAGAAGCTTTCCCTTCAGATTCACGCTACAGGGCAGAGCGAATGTGCTGCTCCCTAGCGCTGAGAGAGAAAGTGCAGAGCCCAGGCGTGTTTGGGCAGAGGCAGCAGGCTGGAGCATTTCTCTGCCGGCACCGTGCTCTCTGGGCGACAAGTAGACACCGCTTCCACTCCGGCACAATGAAGGCGCAGAGCACGGAGCTGCTATGCGCACGGCACAGGCTGCAAGAGGAAGCGTGGCTGCCTCTCGCTTGTGTGCGGATTCACGTTAGCACTTGCAAACAGAAAGTTCCACCTGCGGCTACTTGTGCTGCTACCTAGTTCTCTTCCAGCTTTCCCTGGAAAGCATTGTGCCCAGCTTTATGCTCGGAGATGCAGAGCTGACAGTGGTAGATGCAGCGGAGACTGGAAGTACAGAGTGCAGCCGAGAGTTGCTGCTGCTTTGACGTGAGGCAAGGGGAGAGTGCAGCCCAGCAGAGGCTTTGACTGCTGGAGCCTTTTTCTTTGGCAGCAGCTGCAAGGGAGCTCTCTGGCAAGGGAGCTGCGAGAGTGGAGAAGGGGACGGTCGGTCTATGGGAGAAGGAAGCTGCCGAGGCGCAGTGTGTTGTGCTCAGTTTCAAGGCTGCCTGGAGGAGGGGGGTGCTTGAAGAACGCCTTCTTTCTGGACGCCTCCTTCTGCCTGTGCTCCAGCTGCATGCACTCTGCAGCACGGAAGGTTTAGGAAGCTGCTTCTGGCCAGCTTGTGTCCACGAGTGCAAGGGCTGCGCCTTCCTTTCGGAAGCAGCCAGAGCCTTCTCAGCTGCAGCTGCTTGTGAAGCAGCTCTTGGCTGGACATTTGAAATTGGCTCCCCTCAGTGCATGAGCCCGTGCCCAGCTGCTTGCTTCTTCGCCTTCTGTGCTCTGGAGAGAAGTGAAGCCCAGGCATGGCTTGGAGCTTTGCTGCTCTTCAGCGTGAACACTGCACGCAGCCACAGTGTGCTGTGCAGGGATTTTCCTCAGCTCAACGTACAACAAGCATTTTCTTGCTGTTTCACCGAGTCCAAGCTGTCCGTGGAGCTCTCGCTCAGCGAAAAGCGTTTGGAGAGAAACACTTGCTGCAGTAGCTTTTCGCTGGGCAAGGCTTTCAACACAGCACCCCAATTCGGGCAAGGAGCAGGAGAAAGGAAGAGCATCTTTTCGTCCTGCCACGTTCTTCTGGGCGACACGCCTATCCGCCTCTTGGCTCCCTGCAAGGCTGTAAGCACGGCAGCGGTACTTGGAAGTGAGAAGGCAGGTGCAGAGAGCACCGCGATCTGCCGGCGCTGTGCAGGCTGTAAAGGAAAGAGGGCTACCACTAGGATGTGCTGCAAATACAGGTTTCCAGGCGTCGACGGTAAGCTCCGGGTAAGCTCGTTGAGCTACAACTGTTCTCTGGGCGAGACTTAGCTGAGAAGCTTTCCCTTCAGATTCACGCTACAGGGCAGAGCGAATGTGCTGCTCCCTAGCGCTGAGAGAGAAAGTGCAGAGCCCAGGCGTGTTTGGGCAGAGGCAGCAGGCTGGAGCATTTCTCTGCCGGCACCGTGCTCTCTGGGCGACAAGTCGCCACCGCTTCCACTCCGGCACAATGAAGGCGCAGAGCACGGAGCTGCTATGCGCACGGCACAGGCTGCAAGAGGAAGCGTGGCTGCCTCTCGCTTGTGTGCGGATTCACGTTAGCACTTGCAAACAGAAAGTTCCACCTGCGGCTACTTGTGCTGCTACCTAGTTCTCTTCCAGCTTTCCCTGGAAAGCATTGTGCCCAGCTTTATGCTCGGAGATGCAGAGCTGACAGTGGTAGATGCAGCGGAGACTGGAAATACAGAGTGCAGCCGAGAGTTGCTGCTGCTTTGACGTGAGGCAAGGGGAAATGAAAGTGCAGCCCAGCAGAGGCTTTGACTGCTGGAGCCTTTTTCTTTGGCAGCAGCTGCAAGGGAGCTCTCTGGCAAGGGAGCTGCGAGAGTGAAGAAGGGGACGGTCGGTCTATGGGAGAAGGAAGCTGCCGAGGCGCAGTGTGTTGTGCTCAGTTTCAAGGCTGCCTGGAGGAGGGGGGTGCTTGAAGAACGCCTTCTTTCTGGACGCCTCCTTCTGCCTGTGCTCCAGCTGCATGCACTCTGCAGCACGGAAGGTTTAGGAAGCTGCTTCTGGCCAGCTTGTGTCCACGAGTGCAAGGGCTGCGCCTTCCTTTCGGAAGCAGCCAGAGCCTTCTCAGCTGCAGCTGCTTGTGAAGCAGCTCTTGGCTGGACATTTGAAATTGGCTGCCCTCAGTGCATGAGCCCTGTGCCCAGCTGCTTGCTTCTTCGCCTTCTGTGCTCTGGAGAGAAGTGAAGCCCAGGCATGGCTTGGAGCTTTGCTGCTCTTCAGCGTGAACACTGCACGCAGCCACAGTGTGCTGTGCAGGGATTTTCCTCAGCTCAACGTACAACAAGCATTTTCTTGCTGTTTCACCGAGTCCAAGCTGTCCGTGGAGCTCTCGCTCAGCGAAAAGCGTTTGGAGAGAAACACTTGCTGCAGTAGCTTTTCGCTGGGCAAGGCTTTCAACACAGCACCCCAATTCGGGCAAGGAGCAGGAGAAAGGAAGAGCATCTTTTCGTCCTGCCACGTTCTTCTGGGCGACACGCCTATCCGCCTCTTGGCTCCCTGCAAGGCTGTAAGCACGGCAGCGGTACTTGGAAGTGAGAAGGCAGGTGCAGAGAGCACCGCGATCTGCCGGCGCTGTGCAGGCTGTAAAGGAAAGAGGGCTACCACTAGGATGTGCTGCAAATACAGGTTTCCAGGCGTCGACGGTAAGCTCCGGCTAAGCTCGTTGAGCTACAACTGTTCTCTGGGCGAGACTTAGCTGAGAAGCTTTCCCTTCAGATTCACGCTACAGGGCAGAGCGAATGTGCTGCTCCCTAGCGCTGAGAGAGAAAGTGCAGAGCCCAGGCGTGTTTGGGCAGAGGCAGCAGGCTGGAGCATTTCTCTGCCGGCACCGTGCTCTCTGGGCGACAAGTAGACACCGCTTCCACTCCGGCACAATGAAGGCGCAGAGCACGGAGCTGCTATGCGCACGGCACAGGCTGCAAGAGGAAGCGTGGCTGCCTCTCGCTTGTGTGCGGATTCACGTTAGCACTTGCAAACAGAAAGTTCCACCTGCGGCTACTTGTGCTGCTACCTAGTTCTCTTCCAGCTTTCCCTGGAAAGCATTGTGCCCAGCTTTATGCTCGGAGATGCAGAGCTGACAGTGGTAGATGCAGCGGAGACTGGAAATACAGAGTGCAGCCGAGAGTTGCTGCTGCTTTGACGTGAGGCAAGGGGAAATGAAAGTGCAGCCCAGCAGAGGCTTTGACTGCTGGAGCCTTTTTCTTTGGCAGCAGCTGCAAGGGAGCTCTCTGGCAAGGGAGCTGCGAGAGTGAAGAAGGGGACGGTCGGTCTATGGGAGAAGGAAGCTGCCGAGGCGCAGTGTGTTGTGCTCAGTTTCAAGGCTGCCTGGAGGAGGGGGGTGCTTGAAGAACGCCTTCTTTCTGGACGCCTCCTTCTGCCTGTGCTCCAGCTGCATGCACTCTGCAGCACGGAAGGTTTAGGAAGCTGCTTCTGGCCAGCTTGTGTCCACGAGTGCAAGGGCTGCGCCTTCCTTTCGGAAGCAGCCAGAGCCTTCTCAGCTGCAGCTGCTTGTGAAGCAGCTCTTGGCTGGACATTTGAAATTGGCTCCCCTCAGTGCATGAGCCCGTGCCCAGCTGCTTGCTTCTTCGCCTTCTGTGCTCTGGAGAGAAGTGAAGCCCAGGCATGGCTTGGAGCTTTGCTGCTCTTCAGCGTGAACACTGCACGCAGCCACAGTGTGCTGTGCAGGGATTTTCCTCAGCTCAACGTACAACAAGCATTTTCTTGCTGTTTCACCGAGTCCAAGCTGTCAGTGGAGCTCTCGCTCAGCGAAAAGCGTTTGGAGAGAAACACTTGCTGCAGTAGCTTTTCGCTGGGCAAGGCTTTCAACACAGCACCCCAATTCGGGCAAGGAGCAGGAGAAAGGAAGAGCATCTTTTCGTCCTGCCACGTTCTTCTGGGCGACACGCCTATCCGCCTCTTGGCTCCCTGCAAGGCTGTAAGCACGGCAGCGGTACTTGGAAGTGAGAAGGCAGGTGCAGAGAGCACCGCGATCTGCCGGCGCTGTGCAGGCTGTAAAGGAAAAAGGGCTACCACTAGGATGTGCTGCAAATACAGGTTTCCAGGCGTCGACGGTAAGCTCCGGGTAAGCTCGTTGAGCTACAACTGTTCTCTGGGCGAGACTTAGCTGAGAAGCTTTCCCTTCCGATTCACGCTACAGGGCAGAGCGAATGTGCTGCTCCCTAGCGCTGAGAGAGAAAGTGCAGAGCCCAGGCGTGTTTGGGCAGAGGCAGCAGGCTGGAGCATTTCTCTGCCGGCACCGTGCTCTCTGGGCGACAAGTCGCCACCGCTTCCACTCCGGCACAATGAAGGCGCAGAGCACGGAGCTGCTATGCGCACGGCACAGGCTGCAAGAGGAAGCGTGGCTGCCTCTCGCTTGTGTGCGGATTCACGTTAGCACTTGCAAACAGAAAGTTCCACCTGCGGCTACTTGTGCTGCTACCTAGTTCTCTTCCAGCTTTCCCTGGAAAGCATTGTGCCCAGCTTTATGCTCGGAGATGCAGAGCTGACAGTGGTAGATGCAGCGGAGACTGGAAATACAGAGTGCAGCCGAGAGTTGCTGCTGCTTTGACGTGAGGCAAGGGGAGAGTGCAGCCCAGCAGAGGCTTTGACTGCTGGAGCCTTTTTCTTTGGCAGCAGCTGCAAGGGAGCTCTCTGGCAAGGGAGCTGCGAGAGTGGAGAAGGGGACGGTCGGTCTATGGGAGAAGGAAGCTGCCGAGGCGCAGTGTGTTGTGCTCAGTTTCAAGGCTGCCTGGAGGAGGGGGGTGCTTGAAGAACGCCTTCTTTCTGGACGCCTCCTTCTGCCTGTGCTCCAGCTGCATGCACTCTGCAGCACGGAAGGTTTAGGAAGCTGCTTCTGGCCAGCTTGTGTCCACGAGTGCAAGGGCTGCGCCTTCCTTTCGGAAGCAGCCAGAGCCTTCTCAGCTGCAGCTGCTTGTGAAGCAGCTCTTGGCTGGACATTTGAAATTGGCTCCCCTCAGTGCATGAGCCCGTGCCCAGCTGCTTGCTTCTTCGCCTTCTGTGCTCTGGAGAGAAGTGAAGCCCAGGCATGGCTTGGAGCTTTGCTGCTCTTCAGCGTGAACACTGCACGCAGCCACAGTGTGCTGTGCAGGGATTTTCCTCAGCTCAACGTACAACAAGCATTTTCTTGCTGTTTCACCGAGTCCAAGCTGTCCGTGGAGCTCTCGCTCAGCGAAAAGCGTTTGGAGAGAAACACTTGCTGCAGTAGCTTTTCGCTGGGCAAGGCTTTCAACACAGCACCCCAATTCGGGCAAGGAGCAGGAGAAAGGAAGAGCATCTTTTCGTCCTGCCACGTTCTTCTGGGCGACATGCCTATCCGCCTCTTGGCTCCCTGCAAGGCTGTAAGCACGGCAGCGGTACTTGGAAGTGAGAAGGCAGGTGCAGAGAGCACCGCGATCTGCCGGCGCTGTGCAGGCTGTAAAGGAAAGAGGGCTACCACTAGGATGTGCTGCAAATACAGGTTTCCAGGCGTCGACGGTAAGCTCCGGCTAAGCTCGTTGAGCTACAACTGTTCTCTGGGCGAGACTTAGCTGAGAAGCTTTCCCTTCCGATTCACGCTACAGGGCAGAGCGAATGTGCTGCTCCCTAGCGCTGAGAGAGAAAGTGCAGAGCCCAGGCGTGTTTGGGCAGAGGCAGCAGGCTGGAGCATTTCTCTGCCGGCACCGTGCTCTCTGGGCGACAAGTAGACACCGCTTCCACTCCGGCACAATGAAGGCGCAGAGCACGGAGCTGCTATGCGCACGGCACAGGCTGCAAGAGGAAGCGTGGCTGCCTCTCGCTTGTGTGCGGATTCACGTTAGCACTTGCAAACAGAAAGTTCCACCTGCGGCTACTTGTGCTGCTACCTAGTTCTCTTCCAGCTTTCCCTGGAAAGCATTGTGCCCAGCTTTATGCTCGGAGATGCAGAGCTGACAGTGGTAGATGCAGCGGAGACTGGAAATACAGAGTGCAGCCGAGAGTTGCTGCTGCTTTGACGTGAGGCAAGGGGAAATGAAAGTGCAGCCCAGCAGAGGCTTTGACTGCTGGAGCCTTTTTCTTTGGCAGCAGCTGCAAGGGAGCTCTCTGGCAAGGGAGCTGCGAGAGTGAAGAAGGGGACGGTCGGTCTATGGGAGAAGGAAGCTGCCGAGGCGCAGTGTGTTGTGCTCAGTTTCAAGGCTGCCTGGAGGAGGGGGGTGCTTGAAGAACGCCTTCTTTCTGGACGCCTCCTTCTGCCTGTGCTCCAGCTGCATGCACTCTGCAGCACGGAAGGTTTAGGAAGCTGCTTCTGGCCAGCTTGTGTCCACGAGTGCAAGGGCTGCGCCTTCCTTTCGGAAGCAGCCAGAGCCTTCTCAGCTGCAGCTGCTTGTGAAGCAGCTCTTGGCTGGACATTTGAAATTGGCTGCCCTCAGTGCATGAGCCCTGTGCCCAGCTGCTTGCTTCTTCGCCTTCTGTGCTCTGGAGAGAAGTGAAGCCCAGGCATGGCTTGGAGCTTTGCTGCTCTTCAGCGTGAACACTGCACGCAGCCACAGTGTGCTGTGCAGGGATTTTCCTCAGCTCAACGTACAACAAGCATTTTCTTGCTGTTTCACCGAGTCCAAGCTGTCCGTGGAGCTCTCGCTCAGCGAAAAGCGTTTGGAGAGAAACACTTGCTGCAGTAGCTTTTCGCTGGGCAAGGCTTTCAACACAGCACCCCAATTCGGGCAAGGAGCAGGAGAAAGGAAGAGCATCTTTTCGTCCTGCCACGTTCTTCTGGGCGACACGCCTATCCGCCTCTTGGCTCCCTGCAAGGCTGTAAGCACGGCAGCGGTACTTGGAAGTGAGAAGGCAGGTGCAGAGAGCACCGCGATCTGCCGGCGCTGTGCAGGCTGTAAAGGAAAGAGGGCTACCACTAGGATGTGCTGCAAATACAGGTTTCCAGGCGTCGACGGTAAGCTCCGGGTAAGCTCGTTGAGCTACAACTGTTCTCTGGGCGAGACTTAGCTGAGAAGCTTTCCCTTCAGATTCACGCTACAGGGCAGAGCGAATGTGCTGCTCCCTAGCGCTGAGAGAGAAAGTGCAGAGCCCAGGCGTGTTTGGGCAGAGGCAGCAGGCTGGAGCATTTCTCTGCCGGCACCGTGCTCTCTGGGCGACAAGTAGACACCGCTTCCACTCCGGCACAATGAAGGCGCAGAGCACGGAGCTGCTATGCGCACGGCACAGGCTGCAAGAGGAAGCGTGGCTGCCTCTCGCTTGTGTGCGGATTCACGTTAGCACTTGCAAACAGAAAGTTCCACCTGCGGCTACTTGTGCTGCTACCTAGTTCTCTTCCAGCTTTCCCTGGAAAGCATTGTGCCCAGCTTTATGCTCGGAGATGCAGAGCTGACAGTGGTAGATGCAGCGGAGACTGGAAATACAGAGTGCAGCCGAGAGTTGCTGCTGCTTTGACGTGAGGCAAGGGGAAATGAAAGTGCAGCCCAGCAGAGGCTTTGACTGCTGGAGCCTTTTTCTTTGGCAGCAGCTGCAAGGGAGCTCTCTGGCAAGGGAGCTGCGAGAGTGAAGAAGGGGACGGTCGGTCTATGGGAGAAGGAAGCTGCCGAGGCGCAGTGTGTTGTGCTCAGTTTCAAGGCTGCCTGGAGGAGGGGGGTGCTTGAAGAACGCCTTCTTTCTGGACGCCTCCTTCTGCCTGTGCTCCAGCTGCATGCACTCTGCAGCACGGAAGGTTTAGGAAGCTGCTTCTGGCCAGCTTGTGTCCACGAGTGCAAGGGCTGCGCCTTCCTTTCGGAAGCAGCCAGAGCCTTCTCAGCTGCAGCTGCTTGTGAAGCAGCTCTTGGCTGGACATTTGAAATTGGCTGCCCTCAGTGCATGAGCCCTGTGCCCAGCTGCTTGCTTCTTCGCCTTCTGTGCTCTGGACAGAAGTGAAGCCCAGGCATGGCTTGGAGCTTTGCTGCTCTTCAGCGTGAACACTGCACGCAGCCACAGTGTGCTGTGCAGGGATTTTCCTCAGCTCAACGTACGACAAGCATTTTCTTGCTGTTTCACCGAGTCCAAGCTGTCCGTGGAGCTCTCGCTCAGCGAAAAGCGTTTGGAGAGAAACACTTGCTGCAGTAGCTTTTCGCTGGGCAAGGCTTTCAACACAGCACCCCAATTCGGGCAAGGAGCAGGAGAAAGGAAGAGCATCTTTTCGTCCTGCCATGTTCTTCTGGGCGACACGCCTATCCGCCTCTTGGCTCCCTGCAAGGCTGTAAGCACGGCAGCGGTACTTGGAAGTGAGAAGGCAGGTGCAGAGAGCACCGCGATCTGCCGGCGCTGTGCAGGCTGTAAAGGAAAGAGGGCTACCACTAGGATGTGCTGCAAATACAGGTTTCCAGGCGTCGACGGTAAGCTCCGGGTAAGCTCGTTGAGCTACAACTGTTCTCTGGGCGAGACTTAGCTGAGAAGCTTTCCCTTCCGATTCACGCTACAGGGCAGAGCGAATGTGCTGCTCCCTAGCGCTGAGAGAGAAAGTGCAGAGCCCAGGCGTGTTTGGGCAGAGGCAGCAGGCTGGAGCATTTCTCTGCCGGCACCGTGCTCTCTGGGCGACAAGTCGCCACCGCTTCCACTCCGGCACAATGAAGGCGCAGAGCACGGAGCTGCTATGCGCACGGCACAGGCTGCAAGAGGAAGCGTGGCTGCCTCTCGCTTGTGTGCGGATTCACGTTAGCACTTGCAAACAGAAAGTTCCACCTGCGGCTACTTGTGCTGCTACCTAGTTCTCTTCCAGCTTTCCCTGGAAAGCATTGTGCCCAGCTTTATGCTCGGAGATGCAGAGCTGACAGTGGTAGATGCAGCGGAGACTGGAAATACAGAGTGCAGCCGAGAGTTGCTGCTGCTTTGACGTGAGGCAAGGGGAAATGAAAGTGCAGCCCAGCAGAGGCTTTGACTGCTGGAGCCTTTTTCTTTGGCAGCAGCTGCAAGGGAGCTCTCTGGCAAGGGAGCTGCGAGAGTGAAGAAGGGGACGGTCGGTCTATGGGAGAAGGAAGCTGCCGAGGCGCAGTGTGTTGTGCTCAGTTTCAAGGCTGCCTGGAGGAGGGGGGTGCTTGAAGAACGCCTTCTTTCTGGACGCCTCCTTCTGCCTGTGCTCCAGCTGCATGCACTCTGCAGCACGGAAGGTTTAGGAAGCTGCTTCTGGCCAGCTTGTGTCCACGAGTGCAAGGGCTGCGCCTTCCTTTCGGAAGCAGCCAGAGCCTTCTCAGCTGCAGCTGCTTGTGAAGCAGCTCTTGGCTGGACATTTGAAATTGGCTCCCCTCAGTGCATGAGCCCGTGCCCAGCTGCTTGCTTCTTCGCCTTCTGTGCTCTGGAGAGAAGTGAAGCCCAGGCATGGCTTGGAGCTTTGCTGCTCTTCAGCGTGAACACTGCACGCAGCCACAGTGTGCTGTGCAGGGATTTTCCTCAGCTCAACGTACAACAAGCATTTTCTTGCTGTTTCACCGAGTCCAAGCTGTCCGTGGAGCTCTCGCTAAGCGAAAAGCGTTTGGAGAGAAACACTTGCTGCAGTAGCTTTTCGCTGGGCAAGGCTTTCAACACAGCACCCCAATTCGGGCAAGGAGCAGGAGAAAGGAAGAGCATCTTTTCGTCCTGCCACGTTCTTCTGGGCGACACGCCTATCCGCCTCTTGGCTCCCTGCAAGGCTGTAAGCACGGCAGCGGTACTTGGAAGTGAGAAGGCAGGTGCAGAGAGCACCGCGATCTGCCGGCGCTGTGCAGGCTGTAAAGGAAAGAGGGCTACCACTAGGATGTGCTGCAAATACAGGTTTCCAGGCGTCGACGGTAAGCTCCGGGTAAGCTCGTTGAGCTACAACTGTTCTCTGGGCGAGACTTAGCTGAGAAGCTTTCCCTTCAGATTCACGCTACAGGGCAGAGCGAATGTGCTGCTCCCTAGCGCTGAGAGAGAAAGTGCAGAGCCCAGGCGTGTTTGGGCAGAGGCAGCAGGCTGGAGCATTTCTCTGCCGGCACCGTGCTCTCTGGGCGACAAGTAGACACCGCTTCCACTCCGGCACAATGAAGGCGCAGAGCACGGAGCTGCTATGCGCACGGCACAGGCTGCAAGAGGAAGCGTGGCTGCCTCTCGCTTGTGTGCGGATTCACGTTAGCACTTGCAAACAGAAAGTTCCACCTGCGGCTACTTGTGCTGCTACCTAGTTCTCTTCCAGCTTTCCCTGGAAAGCATTGTGCCCAGCTTTATGCTCGGAGATGCAGAGCTGACAGTGGTAGATGCAGCGGAGACTGGAAATACAGAGTGCAGCCGAGAGTTGCTGCTGCTTTGACGTGAGGCAAGGGGAAATGAAAGTGCAGCCCAGCAGAGGCTTTGACTGCTGGAGCCTTTTTCTTTGGCAGCAGCTGCAAGGGAGCTCTCTGGCAAGGGAGCTGCGAGAGTGAAGAAGGGGACGGTCGGTCTATGGGAGAAGGAAGCTGCCGAGGCGCAGTGTGTTGTGCTCAGTTTCAAGGCTGCCTGGAGGAGGGGGGTGCTTGAAGAACGCCTTCTTTCTGGACGCCTCCTTCTGCCTGTGCTCCAGCTGCATGCACTCTGCAGCACGGAAGGTTTAGGAAGCTGCTTCTGGCCAGCTTGTGTCCACGAGTGCAAGGGCTGCGCCTTCCTTTCGGAAGCAGCCAGAGCCTTCTCAGCTGCAGCTGCTTGTGAAGCAGCTCTTGGCTGGACATTTGAAATTGGCTGCCCTCAGTGCATGAGCCCTGTGCCCAGCTGCTTGCTTCTTCGCCTTCTGTGCTCTGGAGAGAAGTGAAGCCCAGGCATGGCTTGGAGCTTTGCTGCTCTTCAGCGTGAACACTGCACGCAGCCACAGTGTGCTGTGCAGGGATTTTCCTCAGCTCAACGTACAACAAGCATTTTCTTGCTGTTTCACCGAGTCCAAGCTGTCCGTGGAGCTCTCGCTCAGCGAAAAGCGTTTGGAGAGAAACACTTGCTGCAGTAGCTTTTCGCTGGGCAAGGCTTTCAACACAGCACCCCAATTCGGGCAAGGAGCAGGAGAAAGGAAGAGCATCTTTTCGTCCTGCCACGTTCTTCTGGGCGACACGCCTATCCGCCTCTTGGCTCCCTGCAAGGCTGTAAGCACGGCAGCGGTACTTGGAAGTGAGAAGGCAGGTGCAGAGAGCACCGCGATCTGCCGGCGCTGTGCAGGCTGTAAAGGAAAGAGGGCTACCACTAGGATGTGCTGCAAATACAGGTTTCCAGGCGTCGACGGTAAGCTCCGGGTAAGCTCGTTGAGCTACAACTGTTCTCTGGGCGAGACTTAGCTGAGAAGCTTTCCCTTCAGATTCACGCTACAGGGCAGAGCGAATGTGCTGCTCCCTAGCGCTGAGAGAGAAAGTGCAGAGCCCAGGCGTGTTTGGGCAGAGGCAGCAGGCTGGAGCATTTCTCTGCCGGCACCGTGCTCTCTGGGCGACAAGTAGACACCGCTTCCACTCCGGCACAATGAAGGCGCAGAGCACGGAGCTGCTATGCGCACGGCACAGGCTGCAAGAGGAAGCGTGGCTGCCTCTCGCTTGTGTGCGGATTCACGTTAGCACTTGCAAACAGAAAGTTCCACCTGCGGCTACTTGTGCTGCTACCTAGTTCTCTTCCAGCTTTCCCTGGAAAGCATTGTGCCCAGCTTTATGCTCGGAGATGCAGAGCTGACAGTGGTAGATGCAGCGGAGACTGGAAGTACAGAGTGCAGCCGAGAGTTGCTGCTGCTTTGACGTGAGGCAAGGGGAGAGTGCAGCCCAGCAGAGGCTTTGACTGCTGGAGCCTTTTTCTTTGGCAGCAGCTGCAAGGGAGCTCTCTGGCAAGGGAGCTGCGAGAGTGGAGAAGGGGACGGTCGGTCTATGGGAGAAGGAAGCTGCCGAGGCGCAGTGTGTTGTGCTCAGTTTCAAGGCTGCCTGGAGGAGGGGGGTGCTTGAAGAACGCCTTCTTTCTGGACGCCTCCTTCTGCCTGTGCTCCAGCTGCATGCACTCTGCAGCACGGAAGGTTTAGGAAGCTGCTTCTGGCCAGCTTGTGTCCACGAGTGCAAGGGCTGCGCCTTCCTTTCGGAAGCAGCCAGAGCCTTCTCAGCTGCAGCTGCTTGTGAAGCAGCTCTTGGCTGGACATTTGAAATTGGCTCCCCTCAGTGCATGAGCCCGTGCCCAGCTGCTTGCTTCTTCGCCTTCTGTGCTCTGGAGAGAAGTGAAGCCCAGGCATGGCTTGGAGCTTTGCTGCTCTTCAGCGTGAACACTGCACGCAGCCACAGTGTGCTGTGCAGGGATTTTCCTCAGCTCAACGTACAACAAGCATTTTCTTGCTGTTTCACCGAGTCCAAGCTGTCCGTGGAGCTCTCGCTCAGCGAAAAGCGTTTGGAGAGAAACACTTGCTGCAGTAGCTTTTCGCTGGGCAAGGCTTTCAACACAGCACCCCAATTCGGGCAAGGAGCAGGAGAAAGGAAGAGCATCTTTTCGTCCTGCCACGTTCTTCTGGGCGACACGCCTATCCGCCTCTTGGCTCCCTGCAAGGCTGTAAGCACGGCAGCGGTACTTGGAAGTGAGAAGGCAGGTGCAGAGAGCACCGCGATCTGCCGGCGCTGTGCAGGCTGTAAAGGAAAGAGGGCTACCACTAGGATGTGCTGCAAATACAGGTTTCCAGGCGTCGACGGTAAGCTCCGGGTAAGCTCGTTGAGCTACAACTGTTCTCTGGGCGAGACTTAGCTGAGAAGCTTTCCCTTCAGATTCACGCTACAGGGCAGAGCGAATGTGCTGCTCCCTAGCGCTGAGAGAGAAAGTGCAGAGCCCAGGCGTGTTTGGGCAGAGGCAGCAGGCTGGAGCATTTCTCTGCCGGCACCGTGCTCTCTGGGCGACAAGTCGCCACCGCTTCCACTCCGGCACAATGAAGGCGCAGAGCACGGAGCTGCTATGCGCACGGCACAGGCTGCAAGAGGAAGCGTGGCTGCCTCTCGCTTGTGTGCGGATTCACGTTAGCACTTGCAAACAGAAAGTTCCACCTGCGGCTACTTGTGCTGCTACCTAGTTCTCTTCCAGCTTTCCCTGGAAAGCATTGTGCCCAGCTTTATGCTCGGAGATGCAGAGCTGACAGTGGTAGATGCAGCGGAGACTGGAAATACAGAGTGCAGCCGAGAGTTGCTGCTGCTTTGACGTGAGGCAAGGGGAAATGAAAGTGCAGCCCAGCAGAGGCTTTGACTGCTGGAGCCTTTTTCTTTGGCAGCAGCTGCAAGGGAGCTCTCTGGCAAGGGAGCTGCGAGAGTGAAGAAGGGGACGGTCGGTCTATGGGAGAAGGAAGCTGCCGAGGCGCAGTGTGTTGTGCTCAGTTTCAAGGCTGCCTGGAGGAGGGGGGTGCTTGAAGAACGCCTTCTTTCTGGACGCCTCCTTCTGCCTGTGCTCCAGCTGCATGCACTCTGCAGCACGGAAGGTTTAGGAAGCTGCTTCTGGCCAGCTTGTGTCCACGAGTGCAAGGGCTGCGCCTTCCTTTCGGAAGCAGCCAGAGCCTTCTCAGCTGCAGCTGCTTGTGAAGCAGCTCTTGGCTGGACATTTGAAATTGGCTGCCCTCAGTGCATGAGCCCTGTGCCCAGCTGCTTGCTTCTTCGCCTTCTGTGCTCTGGAGAGAAGTGAAGCCCAGGCATGGCTTGGAGCTTTGCTGCTCTTCAGCGTGAACACTGCACGCAGCCACAGTGTGCTGTGCAGGGATTTTCCTCAGCTCAACGTACAACAAGCATTTTCTTGCTGTTTCACCGAGTCCAAGCTGTCCGTGGAGCTCTCGCTCAGCGAAAAGCGTTTGGAGAGAAACACTTGCTGCAGTAGCTTTTCGCTGGGCAAGGCTTTCAACACAGCACCCCAATTCGGGCAAGGAGCAGGAGAAAGGAAGAGCATCTTTTCGTCCTGCCACGTTCTTCTGGGCGACACGCCTATCCGCCTCTTGGCTCCCTGCAAGGCTGTAAGCACGGCAGCGGTACTTGGAAGTGAGAAGGCAGGTGCAGAGAGCACCGCGATCTGCCGGCGCTGTGCAGGCTGTAAAGGAAAGAGGGCTACCACTAGGATGTGCTGCAAATACAGGTTTCCAGGCGTCGACGGTAAGCTCCGGGTAAGCTCGTTGAGCTACAACTGTTCTCTGGGCGAGACTTAGCTGAGAAGCTTTCCCTTCAGATTCACGCTACAGGGCAGAGCGAATGTGCTGCTCCCTAGCGCTGAGAGAGAAAGTGCAGAGCCCAGGCGTGTTTGGGCAGAGGCAGCAGGCTGGAGCATTTCTCTGCCGGCACCGTGCTCTCTGGGCGACAAGTAGACACCGCTTCCACTCCGGCACAATGAAGGCGCAGAGCACGGAGCTGCTATGCGCACGGCACAGGCTGCAAGAGGAAGCGTGGCTGCCTCTCGCTTGTGTGCGGATTCACGTTAGCACTTGCAAACAGAAAGTTCCACCTGCGGCTACTTGTGCTGCTACCTAGTTCTCTTCCAGCTTTCCCTGGAAAGCATTGTGCCCAGCTTTATGCTCGGAGATGCAGAGCTGACAGTGGTAGATGCAGCGGAGACTGGAAGTACAGAGTGCAGCCGAGAGTTGCTGCTGCTTTGACGTGAGGCAAGGGGAAATGAAAGTGCAGCCCAGCAGAGGCTTTGACTGCTGGAGCCTTTTTCTTTGGCAGCAGCTGCAAGGGAGCTCTCTGGCAAGGGAGCTGCGAGAGTGAAGAAGGGGACGGTCGGTCTATGGGAGAAGGAAGCTGCCGAGGCGC
This sequence comes from Coloeus monedula, assembly GCF_965178545.1. NCBI lineage: Eukaryota > Metazoa > Chordata > Aves > Passeriformes > Corvidae > Coloeus > Coloeus monedula. Next base: position 244,053 of record NW_028120733.1, on the reverse strand, counting down.
AGTGTGTTGTGCTCAGTTTCAAGGCTGCCTGGAGGAGGGGGGTGCTTGAAGAACGCCTTCTTTCTGGACGCCTCCTTCTGCCTGTGCTCCAGCTGCATGCACTCTGCAGCACGGAAGGTTTAGGAAGCTGCTTCTGGCCAGCTTGTGTCCACGAGTGCAAGGGCTGCGCCTTCCTTTCGGAAGCAGCCAGAGCCTTCTCAGCTGCAGCTGCTTGTGAAGCAGCTCTTGGCTGGACATTTGAAATTGGCTCCCCTCAGTGCATGAGCCCGTGCCCAGCTGCTTGCTTCTTCGCCTTCTGTGCTCTGGAGAGAAGTGAAGCCCAGGCATGGCTTGGAGCTTTGCTGCTCTTCAGCGTGAACACTGCACGCAGCCACAGTGTGCTGTGCAGGGATTTTCCTCAGCTCAACGTACAACAAGCATTTTCTTGCTGTTTCACCGAGTCCAAGCTGTCCGTGGAGCTCTCGCTCAGCGAAAAGCGTTTGGAGAGAAACACTTGCTGCAGTAGCTTTTCGCTGGGCAAGGCTTTCAACACAGCACCCCAATTCGGGCAAGGAGCAGGAGAAAGGAAGAGCATCTTTTCGTCCTGCCACGTTCTTCTGGGCGACACGCCTATCCGCCTCTTGGCTCCCTGCAAGGCTGTAAGCACGGCAGCGGTACTTGGAAGTGAGAAGGCAGGTGCAGAGAGCACCGCGATCTGCCGGCGCTGTGCAGGCTGTAAAGGAAAGAGGGCTACCACTAGGATGTGCTGCAAATACAGGTTTCCAGGCGTCGACGGTAAGCTCCGGCTAAGCTCGTTGAGCTACAACTGTTCTCTGGGCGAGACTTAGCTGAGAAGCTTTCCCTTCAGATTCACGCTACAGGGCAGAGCGAATGTGCTGCTCCCTAGCGCTGAGAGAGAAAGTGCAGAGCCCAGGCGTGTTTGGGCAGAGGCAGCAGGCTGGAGCATTTCTCTGCCGGCACCGTGCTCTCTGGGCGACAAGTAGACACCGCTTCCACTCCGGCACAATGAAGGCGCAGAGCACGGAGCTGCTATGCGCACGGCACAGGCTGCAAGAGGAAGCGTGGCTGCCTCTCGCTTGTGTGCGGATTCACGTTAGCACTTGCAAACAGAAAGTTCCACCTGCGGCTACTTGTGCTGCTACCTAGTTCTCTTCCAGCTTTCCCTGGAAAGCATTGTGCCCAGCTTTATGCTCGGAGATGCAGAGCTGACAGTGGTAGATGCAGCGGAGACTGGAAGTACAGAGTGCAGCCGAGAGTTGCTGCTGCTTTGACGTGAGGCAAGGGGAAATGAAAGTGCAGCCCAGCAGAGGCTTTGACTGCTGGAGCCTTTTTCTTTGGCAGCAGCTGCAAGGGAGCTCTCTGGCAAGGGAGCTGCGAGAGTGAAGAAGGGGACGGTCGGTCTATGGGAGAAGGAAGCTGCCGAGGCGCAGTGTGTTGTGCTCAGTTTCAAGGCTGCCTGGAGGAGGGGGGTGCTTGAAGAACGCCTTCTTTCTGGACGCCTCCTTCTGCCTGTGCTCCAGCTGCATGCACTCTGCAGCACGGAAGGTTTAGGAAGCTGCTTCTGGCCAGCTTGTGTCCACGAGTGCAAGGGCTGCGCCTTCCTTTCGGAAGCAGCCAGAGCCTTCTCAGCTGCAGCTGCTTGTGAAGCAGCTCTTGGCTGGACATTTGAAATTGGCTCCCCTCAGTGCATGAGCCCGTGCCCAGCTGCTTGCTTCTTCGCCTTCTGTGCTCTGGAGAGAAGTGAAGCCCAGGCATGGCTTGGAGCTTTGCTGCTCTTCAGCGTGAACACTTCACGCAGCCACAGTGTGCTGTGCAGGGATTTTCCTCAGCTCAACGTACAACAAGCATTTTCTTGCTGTTTCACCGAGTCCAAGCTGTCAGTGGAGCTCTCGCTCAGCGAAAAGCGTTTGGAGAGAAACACTTGCTGCAGTAGCTTTTCGCTGGGCAAGGCTTTCAACACAGCACCCCAATTCGGGCAAGGAGCAGGAGAAAGGAAGAGCATCTTTTCGTCCTGCCACGTTCTTCTGGGCGACACGCCTATCCGCCTCTTGGCTCCCTGCAAGGCTGTAAGCACGGCAGCGGTACTTGGAAGTGAGAAGGCAGGTGCAGAGAGCACCGCGATCTGCCGGCGCTGTGCAGGCTGTAAAGGAAAGAGGGCTACCACTAGGATGTGCTGCAAATACAGGTTTCCAGGCGTCGACGGTAAGCTCCGGCTAAGCTCGTTGAGCTACAACTGTTCTCTGGGCGAGACTTAGCTGAGAAGCTTTCCCTTCAGATTCACGCTACAGGGCAGAGCGAATGTGCTGCTCCCTAGCGCTGAGAGAGAAAGTGCAGAGCCCAGGCGTGTTTGGGCAGAGGCAGCAGGCTGGAGCATTTCTCTGCCGGCACCGTGCTCTCTGGGCGACAAGTCGCCACCGCTTCCACTCCGGCACAATGAAGGCGCAGAGCACGGAGCTGCTATGCGCACGGCACAGGCTGCAAGAGGAAGCGTGGCTGCCTCTCGCTTGTGTGCGGATTCACGTTAGCACTTGCAAACAGAAAGTTCCACCTGCGGCTACTTGTGCTGCTACCTAGTTCTCTTCCAGCTTTCCCTGGAAAGCATTGTGCCCAGCTTTATGCTCGGAGATGCAGAGCTGACAGTGGTAGATGCAGCGGAGACTGGAAATACAGAGTGCAGCCGAGAGTTGCTGCTGCTTTGACGTGAGGCAAGGGGAAATGAAAGTGCAGCCCAGCAGAGGCTTTGACTGCTGGAGCCTTTTTCTTTGGCAGCAGCTGCAAGGGAGCTCTCTGGCAAGGGAGCTGCGAGAGTGAAGAAGGGGACGGTCGGTCTATGGGAGAAGGAAGCTGCCGAGGCGCAGTGTGTTGTGCTCAGTTTCAAGGCTGCCTGGAGGAGGGGGGTGCTTGAAGAACGCCTTCTTTCTGGACGCCTCCTTCTGCCTGTGCTCCAGCTGCATGCACTCTGCAGCACGGAAGGTTTAGGAAGCTGCTTCTGGCCAGCTTGTGTCCACGAGTGCAAGGGCTGCGCCTTCCTTTCGGAAGCAGCCAGAGCCTTCTCAGCTGCAGCTGCTTGTGAAGCAGCTCTTGGCTGGACATTTGAAATTGGCTCCCCTCAGTGCATGAGCCCGTGCCCAGCTGCTTGCTTCTTCGCCTTCTGTGCTCTGGACAGAAGTGAAGCCCAGGCATGGCTTGGAGCTTTGCTGCTCTTCAGCGTGAACACTGCACGCAGCCACAGTGTGCTGTGCAGGGATTTTCCTCAGCTCAACGTACAACAAGCATTTTCTTGCTGTTTCACCGAGTCCAAGCTGTCCGTGGAGCTCTCGCTCAGCGAAAAGCGTTTGGAGAGAAACACTTGCTGCAGTAGCTTTTCGCTGGGCAAGGCTTTCAACACAGCACCCCAATTCGGGCAAGGAGCAGGAGAAAGGAAGAGCATCTTTTCGTCCTGCCACGTTCTTCTGGGCGACACGCCTATCCGCCTCTTGGCTCCCTGCAAGGCTGTAAGCACGGCAGCGGTACTTGGAAGTGAGAAGGCAGGTGCAGAGAGCACCGCGATCTGCCGGCGCTGTGCAGGCTGTAAAGGAAAGAGGGCTACCACTAGGATGTGCTGCAAATACAGGTTTCCAGGCGTCGACGGTAAGCTCCGGCTAAGCTCGTTGAGCTACAACTGTTCTCTGGGCGAGACTTAGCTGAGAAGCTTTCCCTTCAGATTCACGCTACAGGGCAGAGCGAATGTGCTGCTCCCTAGCGCTGAGAGAGAAAGTGCAGAGCCCAGGCGTGTTTGGGCAGAGGCAGCAGGCTGGAGCATTTCTCTGGCGGCACCGTGCTCTCTGGGCGACAAGTAGACACCGCTTCCACTCCGGCACAATGAAGGCGCAGAGCACGGAGCTGCTATGCGCACGGCACAGGCTGCAAGAGGAAGCGTGGCTGCCTCTCGCTTGTGTGCGGATTCACGTTAGCACTTGCAAACAGAAAGTTCCACCTGCGGCTACTTGTGCTGCTACCTAGTTCTCTTCCAGCTTTCCCTGGAAAGCATTGTGCCCAGCTTTATGCTCGGAGATGCAGAGCTGACAGTGGTAGATGCAGCGGAGACTGGAAATACAGAGTGCAGCCGAGAGTTGCTGCTGCTTTGACGTGAGGCAAGGGGAAATGAAAGTGCAGCCCAGCAGAGGCTTTGACTGCTGGAGCCTTTTTCTTTGGCAGCAGCTGCAAGGGAGCTCTCTGGCAAGGGAGCTGCGAGAGTGAAGAAGGGGACGGTCGGTCTATGGGAGAAGGAAGCTGCCGAGGCGCAGTGTGTTGTGCTCAGTTTCAAGGCTGCCTGGAGGAGGGGGGTGCTTGAAGAACGCCTTCTTTCTGGACGCCTCCTTCTGCCTGTGCTCCAGCTGCATGCACTCTGCAGCACGGAAGGTTTAGGAACCTGCTTCTGGCCAGCTTGTGTCCACGAGTGCAAGGGCTGCGCCTTCCTTTCGGAAGCAGCCAGAGCCTTCTCAGCTGCAGCTGCTTGTGAAGCAGCTCTTGGCTGGACATTTGAAATTGGCTGCCCTCAGTGCATGAGCCCGTGCCCAGCTGCTTGCTTCTTCGCCTTCTGTGCTCTGGAGAGAAGTGAAGCCCAGGCATGGCTTGGAGCTTTGCTGCTCTTCAGCGTGAACACTGCACGCAGCCACAGTGTGCTGTGCAGGGATTTTCCTCAGCTCAACGTACAACAAGCATTTTCTTGCTGTTTCACCGAGTCCAAGCTGTCCGTGGAGCTCTCGCTCAGCGAAAAGCGTTTGGAGAGAAACACTTGCTGCAGTAGCTTTTCGCTGGGCAAGGCTTTCAACACAGCACCCCAATTCGGGCAAGGAGCAGGAGAAAGGAAGAGCATCTTTTCGTCCTGCCACGTTCTTCTGGGCGACACGCCTATCCGCCTCTTGGCTCCCTGCAAGGCTGTAAGCACGGCAGCGGTACTTGGAAGTGAGAAGGCAGGTGCAGAGAGCACCGCGATCTGCCGGCGCTGTGCAGGCTGTAAAGGAAAGAGGGCTACCACTAGGATGTGCTGCAAATACAGGTTTCCAGGCGTCGACGGTAAGCTCCGGGTAAGCTCGTTGAGCTACAACTGTTCTCTGGGCGAGACTTAGCTGAGAAGCTTTCCCTTCAGATTCACGCTACAGGGCAGAGCGAATGTGCTGCTCCCTAGCGCTGAGAGAGAAAGTGCAGAGCCCAGGCGTGTTTGGGCAGAGGCAGCAGGCTGGAGCATTTCTCTGGCGGCACCGTGCTCTCTGGGCGACAAGTAGACACCGCTTCCACTCCGGCACAATGAAGGCGCAGAGCACGGAGCTGCTATGCGCACGGCACAGGCTGCAAGAGGAAGCGTGGCTGCCTCTCGCTTGTGTGCGGATTCACGTTAGCACTTGCAAACAGAAAGTTCCACCTGCGGCTACTTGTGCTGCTACCTAGTTCTCTTCCAGCTTTCCCTGGAAAGCATTGTGCCCAGCTTTATGCTCGGAGATGCAGAGCTGACAGTGGTAGATGCAGCGGAGACTGGAAATACAGAGTGCAGCCGAGAGTTGCTGCTGCTTTGACGTGAGGCAAGGGGAAATGAAAGTGCAGCCCAGCAGAGGCTTTGACTGCTGGAGCCTTTTTCTTTGGCAGCAGCTGCAAGGGAGCTCTCTGGCAAGGGAGCTGCGAGAGTGAAGAAGGGGACGGTCGGTCTATGGGAGAAGGAAGCTGCCGAGGCGCAGTGTGTTGTGCTCAGTTTCAAGGCTGCCTGGAGGAGGGGGGTGCTTGAAGAACGCCTTCTTTCTGGACGCCTCCTTCTGCCTGTGCTCCAGCTGCATGCACTCTGCAGCACGGAAGGTTTAGGAACCTGCTTCTGGCCAGCTTGTGTCCACGAGTGCAAGGGCTGCGCCTTCCTTTCGGAAGCAGCCAGAGCCTTCTCAGCTGCAGCTGCTTGTGAAGCAGCTCTTGGCTGGACATTTGAAATTGGCTGCCCTCAGTGCATGAGCCCTGTGCCCAGCTGCTTGCTTCTTCGCCTTCTGTGCTCTGGAGAGAAGTGAAGCCCAGGCATGGCTTGGAGCTTTGCTGCTCTTCAGCGTGAACACTGCACGCAGCCACAGTGTGCTGTGCAGGGATTTTCCTCAGCTCAACGTACAACAAGCATTTTCTTGCTGTTTCACCGAGTCCAAGCTGTCCGTGGAGCTCTCGCTCAGCGAAAAGCGTTTGGAGAGAAACACTTGCTGCAGTAGCTTTTCGCTGGGCAAGGCTTTCAACACAGCACCCCAATTCGGGCAAGGAGCAGGAGAAAGGAAGAGCATCTTTTCGTCCTGCCACGTTCTTCTGGGCGACACGCCTATCCGCCTCTTGGCTCCCTGCAAGGCTGTAAGCACGGCAGCGGTACTTGGAAGTGAGAAGGCAGGTGCAGAGAGCACCGCGATCTGCCGGCGCTGTGCAGGCTGTAAAGGAAAGAGGGCTACCACTAGGATGTGCTGCAAATACAGGTTTCCAGGCGTCGACGGTAAGCTCCGGCTAAGCTCGTTGAGCTACAACTGTTCTCTGGGCGAGACTTAGCTGAGAAGCTTTCCCTTCAGATTCACGCTACAGGGCAGAGCGAATGTGCTGCTCCCTAGCGCTGAGAGAGAAAGTGCAGAGCCCAGGCGTGTTTGGGCAGAGGCAGCAGGCTGGAGCATTTCTCTGCCGGCACCGTGCTCTCTGGGCGACAAGTAGACACCGCTTCCACTCCGGCACAATGAAGGCGCAGAGCACGGAGCTGCTATGCGCACGGCACAGGCTGCAAGAGGAAGCGTGGCTGCCTCTCGCTTGTGTGCGGATTCACGTTAGCACTTGCAAACAGAAAGTTCCACCTGCGGCTACTTGTGCTGCTACCTAGTTCTCTTCCAGCTTTCCCTGGAAAGCATTGTGCCCAGCTTTATGCTCGGAGATGCAGAGCTGACAGTGGTAGATGCAGCGGAGACTGGAAGTACAGAGTGCAGCCGAGAGTTGCTGCTGCTTTGACGTGAGGCAAGGGGAAATGAAAGTGCAGCCCAGCAGAGGCTTTGACTGCTGGAGCCTTTTTCTTTGGCAGCAGCTGCAAGGGAGCTCTCTGGCAAGGGAGCTGCGAGAGTGAAGAAGGGGACGGTCGGTCTATGGGAGAAGGAAGCTGCCGAGGCGCAGTGTGTTGTGCTCAGTTTCAAGGCTGCCTGGAGGAGGGGGGTGCTTGAAGAACGCCTTCTTTCTGGACGCCTCCTTCTGCCTGTGCTCCAGCTGCATGCACTCTGCAGCACGGAAGGTTTAGGAAGCTGCTTCTGGCCAGCTTGTGTCCACGAGTGCAAGGGCTGCGCCTTCCTTTCGGAAGCAGCCAGAGCCTTCTCAGCTGCAGCTGCTTGTGAAGCAGCTCTTGGCTGGACATTTGAAATTGGCTCCCCTCAGTGCATGAGCCCGTGCCCAGCTGCTTGCTTCTTCGCCTTCTGTGCTCTGGAGAGAAGTGAAGCCCAGGCATGGCTTGGAGCTTTGCTGCTCTTCAGCGTGAACACTGCACGCAGCCACAGTGTGCTGTGCAGGGATTTTCCTCAGCTCAACGTACAACAAGCATTTTCTTGCTGTTTCACCGAGTCCAAGCTGTCAGTGGAGCTCTCGCTCAGCGAAAAGCGTTTGGAGAGAAACACTTGCTGCAGTAGCTTTTCGCTGGGCAAGGCTTTCAACACAGCACCCCAATTCGGGCAAGGAGCAGGAGAAAGGAAGAGCATCTTTTCGTCCTGCCACGTTCTTCTGGGCGACACGCCTATCCGCCTCTTGGCTCCCTGCAAGGCTGTAAGCACGGCAGCGGTACTTGGAAGTGAGAAGGCAGGTGCAGAGAGCACCGCGATCTGCCGGCGCTGTGCAGGCTGTAAAGGAAAGAGGGCTACCACTAGGATGTGCTGCAAATACAGGTTTCCAGGCGTCGACGGTAAGCTCCGGGTAAGCTCGTTGAGCTACAACTGTTCTCTGGGCGAGACTTAGCTGAGAAGCTTTCCCTTCAGATTCACGCTACAGGGCAGAGCGAATGTGCTGCTCCCTAGCGCTGAGAGAGAAAGTGCAGAGCCCAGGCGTGTTTGGGCAGAGGCAGCAGGCTGGAGCATTTCTCTGCCGGCACCGTGCTCTCTGGGCGACAAGTAGACACCGCTTCCACTCCGGCACAATGAAGGCGCAGAGCACGGAGCTGCTATGCGCACGGCACAGGCTGCAAGAGGAAGCGTGGCTGCCTCTCGCTTGTGTGCGGATTCACGTTAGCACTTGCAAACAGAAAGTTCCACCTGCGGCTACTTGTGCTGCTACCTAGTTCTCTTCCAGCTTTCCCTGGAAAGCATTGTGCCCAGCTTTATGCTCGGAGATGCAGAGCTGACAGTGGTAGATGCAGCGGAGACTGGAAGTACAGAGTGCAGCCGAGAGTTGCTGCTGCTTTGACGTGAGGCAAGGGGAAATGAAAGTGCAGCCCAGCAGAGGCTTTGACTGCTGGAGCCTTTTTCTTTGGCAGCAGCTGCAAGGGAGCTCTCTGGCAAGGGAGCTGCGAGAGTGAAGAAGGGGACGGTCGGTCTATGGGAGAAGGAAGCTGCCGAGGCGCAGTGTGTTGTGCTCAGTTTCAAGGCTGCCTGGAGGAGGGGGGTGCTTGAAGAACGCCTTCTTTCTGGACGCCTCCTTCTGCCTGTGCTCCAGCTGCATGCACTCTGCAGCACGGAAGGTTTAGGAAGCTGCTTCTGGCCAGCTTGTGTCCACGAGTGCAAGGGCTGCGCCTTCCTTTCGGAAGCAGCCAGAGCCTTCTCAGCTGCAGCTGCTTGTGAAGCAGCTCTTGGCTGGACATTTGAAATTGGCTCCCCTCAGTGCATGAGCCCGTGCCCAGCTGCTTGCTTCTTCGCCTTCTGTGCTCTGGAGAGAAGTGAAGCCCAGGCATGGCTTGGAGCTTTGCTGCTCTTCAGCGTGAACACTGCACGCAGCCACAGTGTGCTGTGCAGGGATTTTCCTCAGCTCAACGTACAACAAGCATTTTCTTGCTGTTTCACCGAGTCCAAGCTGTCCGTGGAGCTCTCGCTCAGCGAAAAGCGTTTGGAGAGAAACACTTGCTGCAGTAGCTTTTCGCTGGGCAAGGCTTTCAACACAGCACCCCAATTCGGGCAAGGAGCAGGAGAAAGGAAGAGCATCTTTTCGTCCTGCCACGTTCTTCTGGGCGACACGCCTATCCGCCTCTTGGCTCCCTGCAAGGCTGTAAGCACGGCAGCGGTACTTGGAAGTGAGAAGGCAGGTGCAGAGAGCACCGCGATCTGCCGGCGCTGTGCAGGCTGTAAAGGAAAGAGGGCTACCACTAGGATGTGCTGCAAATACAGGTTTCCAGGCGTCGACGGTAAGCTCCGGGTAAGCTCGTTGAGCTACAACTGTTCTCTGGGCGAGACTTAGCTGAGAAGCTTTCCCTTCAGATTCACGCTACAGGGCAGAGCGAATGTGCTGCTCCCTAGCGCTGAGAGAGAAAGTGCAGAGCCCAGGCGTGTTTGGGCAGAGGCAGCAGGCTGGAGCATTTCTCTGCCGGCACCGTGCTCTCTGGGCGACAAGTAGACACCGCTTCCACTCCGGCACAATGAAGGCGCAGAGCACGGAGCTGCTATGCGCACGGCACAGGCTGCAAGAGGAAGCGTGGCTGCCTCTCGCTTGTGTGCGGATTCACGTTAGCACTTGCAAACAGAAAGTTCCACCTGCGGCTACTTGTGCTGCTACCTAGTTCTCTTCCAGCTTTCCCTGGAAAGCATTGTGCCCAGCTTTATGCTCGGAGATGCAGAGCTGACAGTGGTAGATGCAGCGGAGACTGGAAATACAGAGTGCAGCCGAGAGTTGCTGCTGCTTTGACGTGAGGCAAGGGGAAATGAAAGTGCAGCCCAGCAGAGGCTTTGACTGCTGGAGCCTTTTTCTTTGGCAGCAGCTGCAAGGGAGCTCTCTGGCAAGGGAGCTGCGAGAGTGAAGAAGGGGACGGTCGGTCTATGGGAGAAGGAAGCTGCCGAGGCGCAGTGTGTTGTGCTCAGTTTCAAGGCTGCCTGGAGGAGGGGGGTGCTTGAAGAACGCCTTCTTTCTGGACGCCTCCTTCTGCCTGTGCTCCAGCTGCATGCACTCTGCAGCACGGAAGGTTTAGGAAGCTGCTTCTGGCCAGCTTGTGTCCACGAGTGCAAGGGCTGCGCCTTCCTTTCGGAAGCAGCCAGAGCCTTCTCAGCTGCAGCTGCTTGTGAAGCAGCTCTTGGCTGGACATTTGAAATTGGCTGCCCTCAGTGCATGAGCCCGTGCCCAGCTGCTTGCTTCTTCGCCTTCTGTGCTCTGGAGAGAAGTGAAGCCCAGGCATGGCTTGGAGCTTTGCTGCTCTTCAGCGTGAACACTGCACGCAGCCACAGTGTGCTGTGCAGGGATTTTCCTCAGCTCAACGTACAACAAGCATTTTCTTGCTGTTTCACCGAGTCCAAGCTGTCCGTGGAGCTCTCGCTCAGCGAAAAGCGTTTGGAGAGAAACACTTGCTGCAGTAGCTTTTCGCTGGGCAAGGCTTTCAACACAGCACCCCAATTCGGGCAAGGAGCAGGAGAAAGGAAGAGCATCTTTTCGTCCTGCCACGTTCTTCTGGGCGACACGCCTATCCGCCTCTTGGCTCCCTGCAAGGCTGTAAGCACGGCAGCGGTACTTGGAAGTGAGAAGGCAGGTGCAGAGAGCACCGCGATCTGCCGGCGCTGTGCAGGCTGTAAAGGAAAGAGGGCTACCACTAGGATGTGCTGCAAATACAGGTTTCCAGGCGTCGACGGTAAGCTCCGGGTAAGCTCGTTGAGCTACAACTGTTCTCTGGGCGAGACTTAGCTGAGAAGCTTTCCCTTCAGATTCACGCTACAGGGCAGAGCGAATGTGCTGCTCCCTAGCGCTGAGAGAGAAAGTGCAGAGCCCAGGCGTGTTTGGGCAGAGGCAGCAGGCTGGAGCATTTCTCTGGCGGCACCGTGCTCTCTGGGCGACAAGTAGACACCGCTTCCACTCCGGCACAATGAAGGCGCAGAGCACGGAGCTGCTATGCGCACGGCACAGGCTGCAAGAGGAAGCGTGGCTGCCTCTCGCTTGTGTGCGGATTCACGTTAGCACTTGCAAACAGAAAGTTCCACCTGCGGCTACTTGTGCTGCTACCTAGTTCTCTTCCAGCTTTCCCTGGAAAGCATTGTGCCCAGCTTTATGCTCGGAGATGCAGAGCTGACAGTGGTAGATGCAGCGGAGACTGGAAATACAGAGTGCAGCCGAGAGTTGCTGCTGCTTTGACGTGAGGCAAGGGGAAATGAAAGTGCAGCCCAGCAGAGGCTTTGACTGCTGGAGCCTTTTTCTTTGGCAGCAGCTGCAAGGGAGCTCTCTGGCAAGGGAGCTGCGAGAGTGAAGAAGGGGACGGTCGGTCTATGGGAGAAGGAAGCTGCCGAGGCGCAGTGTGTTGTGCTCAGTTTCAAGGCTGCCTGGAGGAGGGGGGTGCTTGAAGAACGCCTTCTTTCTGGACGCCTCCTTCTGCCTGTGCTCCAGCTGCATGCACTCTGCAGCACGGAAGGTTTAGGAACCTGCTTCTGGCCAGCTTGTGTCCACGAGTGCAAGGGCTGCGCCTTCCTTTCGGAAGCAGCCAGAGCCTTCTCAGCTGCAGCTGCTTGTGAAGCAGCTCTTGGCTGGACATTTGAAATTGGCTGCCCTCAGTGCATGAGCCCGTGCCCAGCTGCTTGCTTCTTCGCCTTCTGTGCTCTGGAGAGAAGTGAAGCCCAGGCATGGCTTGGAGCTTTGCTGCTCTTCAGCGTGAACACTGCACGCAGCCACAGTGTGCTGTGCAGGGATTTTCCTCAGCTCAACGTACAACAAGCATTTTCTTGCTGTTTCACCGAGTCCAAGCTGTCCGTGGAGCTCTCGCTCAGCGAAAAGCGTTTGGAGAGAAACACTTGCTGCAGTAGCTTTTCGCTGGGCAAGGCTTTCAACACAGCACCCCAATTCGGGCAAGGAGCAGGAGAAAGGAAGAGCATCTTTTCGTCCTGCCACGTTCTTCTGGGCGACACGCCTATCCGCCTCTTGGCTCCCTGCAAGGCTGTAAGCACGGCAGCGGTACTTGGAAGTGAGAAGGCAGGTGCAGAGAGCACCGCGATCTGCCGGCGCTGTGCAGGCTGTAAAGGAAAGAGGGCTACCACTAGGATGTGCTGCAAATACAGGTTTCCAGGCGTCGACGGTAAGCTCCGGGTAAGCTCGTTGAGCTACAACTGTTCTCTGGGCGAGACTTAGCTGAGAAGCTTTCCCTTCAGATTCACGCTACAGGGCAGAGCGAATGTGCTGCTCCCTAGCGCTGAGAGAGAAAGTGCAGAGCCCAGGCGTGTTTGGGCAGAGGCAGCAGGCTGGAGCATTTCTCTGGCGGCACCGTGCTCTCTGGGCGACAAGTAGACACCGCTTCCACTCCGGCACAATGAAGGCGCAGAGCACGGAGCTGCTATGCGCACGGCACAGGCTGCAAGAGGAAGCGTGGCTGCCTCTCGCTTGTGTGCGGATTCACGTTAGCACTTGCAAACAGAAAGTTCCACCTGCGGCTACTTGTGCTGCTACCTAGTTCTCTTCCAGCTTTCCCTGGAAAGCATTGTGCCCAGCTTTATGCTCGGAGATGCAGAGCTGACAGTGGTAGATGCAGCGGAGACTGGAAATACAGAGTGCAGCCGAGAGTTGCTGCTGCTTTGACGTGAGGCAAGGGGAAATGAAAGTGCAGCCCAGCAGAGGCTTTGACTGCTGGAGCCTTTTTCTTTGGCAGCAGCTGCAAGGGAGCTCTCTGGCAAGGGAGCTGCGAGAGTGAAGAAGGGGACGGTCGGTCTATGGGAGAAGGAAGCTGCCGAGGCGCAGTGTGTTGTGCTCAGTTTCAAGGCTGCCTGGAGGAGGGGGGTGCTTGAAGAACGCCTTCTTTCTGGACGCCTCCTTCTGCCTGTGCTCCAGCTGCATGCACTCTGCAGCACGGAAGGTTTAGGAACCTGCTTCTGGCCAGCTTGTGTCCACGAGTGCAAGGGCTGCGCCTTCCTTTCGGAAGCAGCCAGAGCCTTCTCAGCTGCAGCTGCTTGTGAAGCAGCTCTTGGCTGGACATTTGAAATTGGCTCCCCTCAGTGCATGAGCCCGTGCCCAGCTGCTTGCTTCTTCGCCTTCTGTGCTCTGGACAGAAGTGAAGCCCAGCCATGGCTTGGAGCTTTGCTGCTCTTCAGCGTGAACACTGCACGCAGCCACAGTGTGCTGTGCAGGGATTTTCCTCAGCTCAACGTACAACAAGCATTTTCTTGCTGTTTCACCGAGTCCAAGCTGTCCGTGGAGCTCTCGCTCAGCGAAAAGCGTTTGGAGAGAAACACTTGCTGCAGTAGCTTTTCGCTGGGCAAGGCTTTCAACACAGCACCCCAATTCGGGCAAGGAGCAGGAGAAAGGAAGAGCATCTTTTCGTCCTGCCACGTTCTTCTGGGCGACACGCCTATCCGCCTCTTGGCTCCCTGCAAGGCTGTAAGCACGGCAGCGGTACTTGGAAGTGAGAAGGCAGGTGCAGAGAGCACCGCGATCTGCCGGCGCTGTGCAGGCTGTAAAGGAAAAAGGGCTACCACTAGGATGTGCTGCAAATACAGGTTTCCAGGCGTCGACGGTAAGCTCCGGGTAAGCTCGTTGAGCTACAACTGTTCTCTGGGCGAGACTTAGCTGAGAAGCTTTCCCTTCCGATTCACGCTACAGGGCAGAGCGAATGTGCTGCTCCCTAGCGCTGAGAGAGAAAGTGCAGAGCCCAGGCGTGTTTGGGCAGAGGCAGCAGGCTGGAGCATTTCTCTGCCGGCACCGTGCTCTCTGGGCGACAAGTCGCCACCGCTTCCACTCCGGCACAATGAAGGCGCAGAGCACGGAGCTGCTATGCGCACGGCACAGGCTGCAAGAGGAAGCGTGGCTGCCTCTCGCTTGTGTGCGGATTCACGTTAGCACTTGCAAACAGAAAGTTCCACCTGCGGCTACTTGTGCTGCTACCTAGTTCTCTTCCAGCTTTCCCTGGAAAGCATTGTGCCCAGCTTTATGCTCGGAGATGCAGAGCTGACAGTGGTAGATGCAGCGGAGACTGGAAATACAGAGTGCAGCCGAGAGTTGCTGCTGCTTTGACGTGAGGCAAGGGGAAATGAAAGTGCAGCCCAGCAGAGGCTTTGACTGCTGGAGCCTTTTTCTTTGGCAGCAGCTGCAAGGGAGCTCTCTGGCAAGGGAGCTGCGAGAGTGAAGAAGGGGACGGTCGGTCTATGGGAGAAGGAAGCTGCCGAGGCGCAGTGTGTTGTGCTCAGTTTCAAGGCTGCCTGGAGGAGGGGGGTGCTTGAAGAACGCCTTCTTTCTGGACGCCTCCTTCTGCCTGTGCTCCAGCTGCATGCACTCTGCAGCACGGAAGGTTTAGGAAGCTGCTTCTGGCCAGCTTGTGTCCACGAGTGCAAGGGCTGCGCCTTCCTTTCGGAAGCAGCCAGAGCCTTCTCAGCTGCAGCTGCTTGTGAAGCAGCTCTTGGCTGGACATTTGAAATTGGCTGCCCTCAGTGCATGAGCCCTGTGCCCAGCTGCTTGCTTCTTCGCCTTCTGTGCTCTGGAGAGAAGTGAAGCCCAGGCATGGCTTGGAGCTTTGCTGCTCTTCAGCGTGAACACTGCACGCAGCCACAGTGTGCTGTGCAGGGATTTTCCTCAGCTCAACGTACAACAAGCATTTTCTTGCTGTTTCACCGAGTCCAAGCTGTCCGTGGAGCTCTCGCTCAGCGAAAAGCGTTTGGAGAGAAACACTTGCTGCAGTAGCTTTTCGCTGGGCAAGGCTTTCAACACAGCACCCCAATTCGGGCAAGGAGCAGGAGAAAGGAAGAGCATCTTTTCGTCCTGCCACGTTCTTCTGGGCGACACGCCTATCCGCCTCTTGGCTCCCTGCAAGGCTGTAAGCACGGCAGCGGTACTTGGAAGTGAGAAGGCAGGTGCAGAGAGCACCGCGATCTGCCGGCGCTGTGCAGGCTGTAAAGGAAAAAGGGCTACCACTAGGATGTGCTGCAAATACAGGTTTCCAGGCGTCGACGGTAAGCTCCGGGTAAGCTCGTTGAGCTACAACTGTTCTCTGGGCGAGACTTAGCTGAGAAGCTTTCCCTTCCGATTCACGCTACAGGGCAGAGCGAATGTGCTGCTCCCTAGCGCTGAGAGAGAAAGTGCAGAGCCCAGGCGTGTTTGGGCAGAGGCAGCAGGCTGGAGCATTTCTCTGCCGGCACCGTGCTCTCTGGGCGACAAGTCGCCACCGCTTCCACTCCGGCACAATGAAGGCGCAGAGCACGGAGCTGCTATGCGCACGGCACAGGCTGCAAGAGGAAGCGTGGCTGCCTCTCGCTTGTGTGCGGATTCACGTTAGCACTTGCAAACAGAAAGTTCCACCTGCGGCTACTTGTGCTGCTACCTAGTTCTCTTCCAGCTTTCCCTGGAAAGCATTGTGCCCAGCTTTATGCTCGGAGATGCAGAGCTGACAGTGGTAGATGCAGCGGAGACTGGAAATACAGAGTGCAGCCGAGAGTTGCTGCTGCTTTGACGTGAGGCAAGGGGAAATGAAAGTGCAGCCCAGCAGAGGCTTTGACTGCTGGAGCCTTTTTCTTTGGCAGCAGCTGCAAGGGAGCTCTCTGGCAAGGGAGCTGCGAGAGTGAAGAAGGGGACGGTCGGTCTATGGGAGAAGGAAGCTGCCGAGGCGCAGTGTGTTGTGCTCAGTTTCAAGGCTGCCTGGAGGAGGGGGGTGCTTGAAGAACGCCTTCTTTCTGGACGCCTCCTTCTGCCTGTGCTCCAGCTGCATGCACTCTGCAGCACGGAAGGTTTAGGAAGCTGCTTCTGGCCAGCTTGTGTCCACGAGTGCAAGGGCTGCGCCTTCCTTTCGGAAGCAGCCAGAGCCTTCTCAGCTGCAGCTGCTTGTGAAGCAGCTCTTGGCTGGACATTTGAAATTGGCTCCCCTCAGTGCATGAGCCCGTGCCCAGCTGCTTGCTTCTTCGCCTTCTGTGCTCTGGACAGAAGTGAAGCCCAGGCATGGCTTGGAGCTTTGCTGCTCTTCAGCGTGAACACTGCACGCAGCCACAGTGTGCTGTGCAGGGATTTTCCTCAGCTCAACGTACAACAAGCATTTTCTTGCTGTTTCACCGAGTCCAAGCTGTCCGTGGAGCTCTCGCTCAGCGAAAAGCGTTTGGAGAGAAACACTTGCTGCAGTAGCTTTTCGCTGGGCAAGGCTTTCAACACAGCACCCCAATTCGGGCAAGGAGCAGGAGAAAGGAAGAGCATCTTTTCGTCCTGCCACGTTCTTCTGGGCGACATGCCTATCCGCCTCTTGGCTCCCTGCAAGGCTGTAAGCACGGCAGCGGTACTTGGAAGTGAGAAGGCAGGTGCAGAGAGCACCGCGATCTGCCGGCGCTGTGCAGGCTGTAAAGGAAAGAGGGCTACCACTAGGATGTGCTGCAAATACAGGTTTCCAGGCGTCGACGGTAAGCTCCGGGTAAGCTCGTTGAGCTACAACTGTTCTCTGGGCGAGACTTAGCTGAGAAGCTTTCCCTTCAGATTCACGCTACAGGGCAGAGCGAATGTGCTGCTCCCTAGCGCTGAGAGAGAAAGTGCAGAGCCCAGGCGTGTTTGGGCAGAGGCAGCAGGCTGGAGCATTTCTCTGGCGGCACCGTGCTCTCTGGGCGACAAGTAGACACCGCTTCCACTCCGGCACAATGAAGGCGCAGAGCACGGAGCTGCTATGCGCACGGCACAGGCTGCAAGAGGAAGCGTGGCTGCCTCTCGCTTGTGTGCGGATTCACGTTAGCACTTGCAAACAGAAAGTTCCACCTGCGGCTACTTGTGCTGCTACCTAGTTCTCTTCCAGCTTTCCCTGGAAAGCATTGTGCCCAGCTTTATGCTCGGAGATGCAGAGCTGACAGTGGTAGATGCAGCGGAGACTGGAAATACAGAGTGCAGCCGAGAGTTGCTGCTGCTTTGACGTGAGGCAAGGGGAAATGAAAGTGCAGCCCAGCAGAGGCTTTGACTGCTGGAGCCTTTTTCTTTGGCAGCAGCTGCAAGGGAGCTCTCTGGCAAGGGAGCTGCGAGAGTGAAGAAGGGGACGGTCGGTCTATGGGAGAAGGAAGCTGCCGAGGCGCAGTGTGTTGTGCTCAGTTTCAAGGCTGCCTGGAGGAGGGGGGTGCTTGAAGAACGCCTTCTTTCTGGACGCCTCCTTCTGCCTGTGCTCCAGCTGCATGCACTCTGCAGCACGGAAGGTTTAGGAAGCTGCTTCTGGCCAGCTTGTGTCCACGAGTGCAAGGGCTGCGCCTTCCTTTCGGAAGCAGCCAGAGCCTTCTCAGCTGCAGCTGCTTGTGAAGCAGCTCTTGGCTGGACATTTGAAATTGGCTGCCCTCAGTGCATGAGCCCTGTGCCCAGCTGCTTGCTTCTTCGCCTTCTGTGCTCTGGAGAGAAGTGAAGCCCAGGCATGGCTTGGAGCTTTGCTGCTCTTCAGCGTGAACACTGCACGCAGCCACAGTGTGCTGTGCAGGGATTTTCCTCAGCTCAACGTACAACAAGCATTTTCTTGCTGTTTCACCGAGTCCAAGCTGTCCGTGGAGCTCTCGCTCAGCGAAAAGCGTTTGGAGAGAAACACTTGCTGCAGTAGCTTTTCGCTGGGCAAGGCTTTCAACACAGCACCCCAATTCGGGCAAGGAGCAGGAGAAAGGAAGAGCATCTTTTCGTCCTGCCACGTTCTTCTGGGCGACACGCCTATCCGCCTCTTGGCTCCCTGCAAGGCTGTAAGCACGGCAGCGGTACTTGGAAGTGAGAAGGCAGGTGCAGAGAGCACCGCGATCTGCCGGCGCTGTGCAGGCTGTAAAGGAAAGAGGGCTACCACTAGGATGTGCTGCAAATACAGGTTTCCAGGCGTCGACGGTAAGCTCCGGCTAAGCTCGTTGAGCTACAACTGTTCTCTGGGCGAGACTTAGCTGAGAAGCTTTCCCTTCCGATTCACGCTACAGGGCAGAGCGAATGTGCTGCTCCCTAGCGCTGAGAGAGAAAGTGCAGAGCCCAGGCGTGTTTGGGCAGAGGCAGCAGGCTGGAGCATTTCTCTGCCGGCACCGTGCTCTCTGGGCGACAAGTAGACACCGCTTCCACTCCGGCACAATGAAGGCGCAGAGCACGGAGCTGCTATGCGCACGGCACAGGCTGCAAGAGGAAGCGTGGCTGCCTCTCGCTTGTGTGCGGATTCACGTTAGCACTTGCAAACAGAAAGTTCCACCTGCGGCTACTTGTGCTGCTACCTAGTTCTCTTCCAGCTTTCCCTGGAAAGCATTGTGCCCAGCTTTATGCTCGGAGATGCAGAGCTGACAGTGGTAGATGCAGCGGAGACTGGAAGTACAGAGTGCAGCCGAGAGTTGCTGCTGCTTTGACGTGAGGCAAGGGGAAATGAAAGTGCAGCCCAGCAGAGGCTTTGACTGCTGGAGCCTTTTTCTTTGGCAGCAGCTGCAAGGGAGCTCTCTGGCAAGGGAGCTGCGAGAGTGAAGAAGGGGACGGTCGGTCTATGGGAGAAGGAAGCTGCCGAGGCGCAGTGTGTTGTGCTCAGTTTCAAGGCTGCCTGGAGGAGGGGGGTGCTTGAAGAACGCCTTCTTTCTGGACGCCTCCTTCTGCCTGTGCTCCAGCTGCATGCACTCTGCAGCACGGAAGGTTTAGGAAGCTGCTTCTGGCCAGCTTGTGTCCACGAGTGCAAGGGCTGCGCCTTCCTTTCGGAAGCAGCCAGAGCCTTCTCAGCTGCAGCTGCTTGTGAAGCAGCTCTTGGCTGGACATTTGAAATTGGCTGCCCTCAGTGCATGAGCCCGTGCCCAGCTGCTTGCTTCTTCGCCTTCTGTGCTCTGGAGAGAAGTGAAGCCCAGGCATGGCTTGGAGCTTTGCTGCTCTTCAGCGTGAACACTGCACGCAGCCACAGTGTGCTGTGCAGGGATTTTCCTCAGCTCAACGTACAACAAGCATTTTCTTGCTGTTTCACCGAGTCCAAGCTGTCCGTGGAGCTCTCGCTAAGCGAAAAGCGTTTGGAGAGAAACACTTGCTGCAGTAGCTTTTCGCTGGGCAAGGCTTTCAACACAGCACCCCAATTCGGGCAAGGAGCAGGAGAAAGGAAGAGCATCTTTTCGTCCTGCCACGTTCTTCTGGGCGACACGCCTATCCGCCTCTTGGCTCCCTGCAAGGCTGTAAGCACGGCAGCGGTACTTGGAAGTGAGAAGGCAGGTGCAGAGAGCACCGCGATCTGCCGGCGCTGTGCAGGCTGTAAAGGAAAGAGGGCTACCACTAGGATGTGCTGCAAATACAGGTTTCCAGGCGTCGACGGTAAGCTCCGGCTAAGCTCGTTGAGCTACAACTGTTCTCTGGGCGAGACTTAGCTGAGAAGCTTTCCCTTCAGATTCACGCTACAGGGCAGAGCGAATGTGCTGCTCCCTAGCGCTGAGAGAGAAAGTGCAGAGCCCAGGCGTGTTTGGGCAGAGGCAGCAGGCTGGAGCATTTCTCTGGCGGCACCGTGCTCTCTGGGCGACAAGTAGACACCGCTTCCACTCCGGCACAATGAAGGCGCAGAGCACGGAGCTGCTATGCGCACGGCACAGGCTGCAAGAGGAAGCGTGGCTGCCTCTCGCTTGTGTGCGGATTCACGTTAGCACTTGCAAACAGAAAGTTCCACCTGCGGCTACTTGTGCTGCTACCTAGTTCTCTTCCAGCTTTCCCTGGAAAGCATTGTGCCCAGCTTTATGCTCGGAGATGCAGAGCTGACAGTGGTAGATGCAGCGGAGACTGGAAATACAGAGTGCAGCCGAGAGTTGCTGCTGCTTTGACGTGAGGCAAGGGGAAATGAAAGTGCAGCCCAGCAGAGGCTTTGACTGCTGGAGCCTTTTTCTTTGGCAGCAGCTGCAAGGGAGCTCTCTGGCAAGGGAGCTGCGAGAGTGAAGAAGGGGACGGTCGGTCTATGGGAGAAGGAAGCTGCCGAGGCGCAGTGTGTTGTGCTCAGTTTCAAGGCTGCCTGGAGGAGGGGGGTGCTTGAAGAACGCCTTCTTTCTGGACGCCTCCTTCTGCCTGTGCTCCAGCTGCATGCACTCTGCAGCACGGAAGGTTTAGGAAGCTGCTTCTGGCCAGCTTGTGTCCACGAGTGCAAGGGCTGCGCCTTCCTTTCGGAAGCAGCCAGAGCCTTCTCAGCTGCAGCTGCTTGTGAAGCAGCTCTTGGCTGGACATTTGAAATTGGCTGCCCTCAGTGCATGAGCCCTGTGCCCAGCTGCTTGCTTCTTCGCCTTCTGTGCTCTGGACAGAAGTGAAGCCCAGGCATGGCTTGGAGCTTTGCTGCTCTTCAGCGTGAACACTGCACGCAGCCACAGTGTGCTGTGCAGGGATTTTCCTCAGCTCAACGTACAACAAGCATTTTCTTGCTGTTTCACCGAGTCCAAGCTGTCCGTGGAGCTCTCGCTCAGCGAAAAGCGTTTGGAGAGAAACACTTGCTGCAGTAGCTTTTCGCTGGGCAAGGCTTTCAACACAGCACCCCAATTCGGGCAAGGAGCAGGAGAAAGGAAGAGCATCTTTTCGTCCTGCCACGTTCTTCTGGGCGACACGCCTATCCGCCTCTTGGCTCCCTGCAAGGCTGTAAGCACGGCAGCGGTACTTGGAAGTGAGAAGGCAGGTGCAGAGAGCACCGCGATCTGCCGGCGCTGTGCAGGCTGTAAAGGAAAGAGGGCTACCACTAGGATGTGCTGCAAATACAGGTTTCCAGGCGTCGACGGTAAGCTCCGGGTAAGCTCGTTGAGCTACAACTGTTCTCTGGGCGAGACTTAGCTGAGAAGCTTTCCCTTCAGATTCACGCTACAGGGCAGAGCGAATGTGCTGCTCCCTAGCGCTGAGAGAGAAAGTGCAGAGCCCAGGCGTGTTTGGGCAGAGGCAGCAGGCTGGAGCATTTCTCTGGCGGCACCGTGCTCTCTGGGCGACAAGTAGACACCGCTTCCACTCCGGCACAATGAAGGCGCAGAGCACGGAGCTGCTATGCGCACGGCACAGGCTGCAAGAGGAAGCGTGGCTGCCTCTCGCTTGTGTGCGGATTCACGTTAGCACTTGCAAACAGAAAGTTCCACCTGCGGCTACTTGTGCTGCTACCTAGTTCTCTTCCAGCTTTCCCTGGAAAGCATTGTGCCCAGCTTTATGCTCGGAGATGCAGAGCTGACAGTGGTAGATGCAGCGGAGACTGGAAGTACAGAGTGCAGCCGAGAGTTGCTGCTGCTTTGACGTGAGGCAAGGGGAGAGTGCAGCCCAGCAGAGGCTTTGACTGCTGGAGCCTTTTTCTTTGGCAGCAGCTGCAAGGGAGCTCTCTGGCAAGGGAGCTGCGAGAGTGGAGAAGGGGACGGTCGGTCTATGGGAGAAGGAAGCTGCCGAGGCGCAGTGTGTTGTGCTCAGTTTCAAGGCTGCCTGGAGGAGGGGGGTGCTTGAAGAACGCCTTCTTTCTGGACGCCTCCTTCTGCCTGTGCTCCAGCTGCATGCACTCTGCAGCACGGAAGGTTTAGGAAGCTGCTTCTGGCCAGCTTGTGTCCACGAGTGCAAGGGCTGCGCCTTCCTTTCGGAAGCAGCCAGAGCCTTCTCAGCTGCAGCTGCTTGTGAAGCAGCTCTTGGCTGGACATTTGAAATTGGCTCCCCTGAGTACATGAGCCCGTGCCCAGCTGCTTGCTTCTTCGCCTTCTGTGCTCTGGAGAGAAGTGAAGCCCAGGCATGGCTTGGAGCTTTGCTGCTCTTCAGCGTGAACACTGCACGCAGCCACAGTGTGCTGTGCAGGGATTTTCCTCAGCTCAACGTACAACAAGCATTTTCTTGCTGTTTCACCGAGTCCAAGCTGTCCGTGGAGCTCTCGCTCAGCGAAAAGCGTTTGGAGAGAAACACTTGCTGCAGTAGCTTTTCGCTGGGCAAGGCTTTCAACACAGCACCCCAATTCGGGCAAGGAGCAGGAGAAAGGAAGAGCATCTTTTCGTCCTGCCACGTTCTTCTGGGCGACACGCCTATCCGCCTCTTGGCTCCCTGCAAGGCTGTAAGCACGGCAGCGGTACTTGGAAGTGAGAAGGCAGGTGCAGAGAGCACCGCGATCTGCCGGCGCTGTGCAGGCTGTAAAGGAAAGAGGGCTACCACTAGGATGTGCTGCAAATACAGGTTTCCAGGCGTCGACGGTAAGCTCCGGCTAAGCTCGTTGAGCTACAACTGTTCTCTGGGCGAGACTTAGCTGAGAAGCTTTCCCTTCAGATTCACGCTACAGGGCAGAGCGAATGTGCTGCTCCCTAGCGCTGAGAGAGAAAGTGCAGAGCCCAGGCGTGTTTGGGCAGAGGCAGCAGGCTGGAGCATTTCTCTGCCGGCACCGTGCTCTCTGGGCGACAAGTAGACACCGCTTCCACTCCGGCACAATGAAGGCGCAGAGCACGGAGCTGCTATGCGCACGGCACAGGCTGCAAGAGGAAGCGTGGCTGCCTCTCGCTTGTGTGCGGATTCACGTTAGCACTTGCAAACAGAAAGTTCCACCTGCGGCTACTTGTGCTGCTACCTAGTTCTCTTCCAGCTTTCCCTGGAAAGCATTGTGCCCAGCTTTATGCTCGGAGATGCAGAGCTGACAGTGGTAGATGCAGCGGAGACTGGAAATACAGAGTGCAGCCGAGAGTTGCTGCTGCTTTGACGTGAGGCAAGGGGAAATGAAAGTGCAGCCCAGCAGAGGCTTTGACTGCTGGAGCCTTTTTCTTTGGCAGCAGCTGCAAGGGAGCTCTCTGGCAAGGGAGCTGCGAGAGTGAAGAAGGGGACGGTCGGTCTATGGGAGAAGGAAGCTGCCGAGGCGCAGTGTGTTGTGCTCAGTTTCAAGGCTGCCTGGAGGAGGGGGGTGCTTGAAGAACGCCTTCTTTCTGGACGCCTCCTTCTGCCTGTGCTCCAGCTGCATGCACTCTGCAGCACGGAAGGTTTAGGAACCTGCTTCTGGCCAGCTTGTGTCCACGAGTGCAAGGGCTGCGCCTTCCTTTCGGAAGCAGCCAGAGCCTTCTCAGCTGCAGCTGCTTGTGAAGCAGCTCTTGGCTGGACATTTGAAATTGGCTGCCCTCAGTGCATGAGCCCGTGCCCAGCTGCTTGCTTCTTCGCCTTCTGTGCTCTGGAGAGAAGTGAAGCCCAGGCATGGCTTGGAGCTTTGCTGCTCTTCAGCGTGAACACTGCACGCAGCCACAGTGTGCTGTGCAGGGATTTTCCTCAGCTCAACGTACAACAAGCATTTTCTTGCTGTTTCACCGAGTCCAAGCTGTCCGTGGAGCTCTCGCTCAGCGAAAAGCGTTTGGAGAGAAACACTTGCTGCAGTAGCTTTTCGCTGGGCAAGGCTTTCAACACAGCACCCCAATTCGGGCAAGGAGCAGGAGAAAGGAAGAGCATCTTTTCGTCCTGCCACGTTCTTCTGGGCGACACGCCTATCCGCCTCTTGGCTCCCTGCAAGGCTGTAAGCACGGCAGCGGTACTTGGAAGTGAGAAGGCAGGTGCAGAGAGCACCGCGATCTGCCGGCGCTGTGCAGGCTGTAAAGGAAAAAGGGCTACCACTAGGATGTGCTGCAAATACAGGTTTCCAGGCGTCGACGGTAAGCTCCGGGTAAGCTCGTTGAGCTACAACTGTTCTCTGGGCGAGACTTAGCTGAGAAGCTTTCCCTTCCGATTCACGCTACAGGGCAGAGCGAATGTGCTGCTCCCTAGCGCTGAGAGAGAAAGTGCAGAGCCCAGGCGTGTTTGGGCAGAGGCAGCAGGCTGGAGCATTTCTCTGCCGGCACCGTGCTCTCTGGGCGACAAGTAGACACCGCTTCCACTCCGGCACAATGAAGGCGCAGAGCACGGAGCTGCTATGCGCACGGCACAGGCTGCAAGAGGAAGCGTGGCTGCCTCTCGCTTGTGTGCGGATTCACGTTAGCACTTGCAAACAGAAAGTTCCACCTGCGGCTACTTGTGCTGCTACCTAGTTCTCTTCCAGCTTTCCCTGGAAAGCATTGTGCCCAGCTTTATGCTCGGAGATGCAGAGCTGACAGTGGTAGATGCAGCGGAGACTGGAAATACAGAGTGCAGCCGAGAGTTGCTGCTGCTTTGACGTGAGGCAAGGGGAAATGAAAGTGCAGCCCAGCAGAGGCTTTGACTGCTGGAGCCTTTTTCTTTGGCAGCAGCTGCAAGGGAGCTCTCTGGCAAGGGAGCTGCGAGAGTGAAGAAGGGGACGGTCGGTCTATGGGAGAAGGAAGCTGCCGAGGCGCAGTGTGTTGTGCTCAGTTTCAAGGCTGCCTGGAGGAGGGGGGTGCTTGAAGAACGCCTTCTTTCTGGACGCCTCCTTCTGCCTGTGCTCCAGCTGCATGCACTCTGCAGCACGGAAGGTTTAGGAAGCTGCTTCTGGCCAGCTTGTGTCCACGAGTGCAAGGGCTGCGCCTTCCTTTCGGAAGCAGCCAGAGCCTTCTCAGCTGCAGCTGCTTGTGAAGCAGCTCTTGGCTGGACATTTGAAATTGGCTCCCCTCAGTGCATGAGCCCGTGCCCAGCTGCTTGCTTCTTCGCCTTCTGTGCTCTGGAGAGAAGTGAAGCCCAGGCATGGCTTGGAGCTTTGCTGCTCTTCAGCGTGAACACTGCACGCAGCCACAGTGTGCTGTGCAGGGATTTTCCTCAGCTCAACGTACAACAAGCATTTTCTTGCTGTTTCACCGAGTCCAAGCTGTCCGTGGAGCTCTCGCTCAGCGAAAAGCGTTTGGAGAGAAACACTTGCTGCAGTAGCTTTTCGCTGGGCAAGGCTTTCAACACAGCACCCCAATTCGGGCAAGGAGCAGGAGAAAGGAAGAGCATCTTTTCGTCCTGCCACGTTCTTCTGGGCGACACGCCTATCCGCCTCTTGGCTCCCTGCAAGGCTGTAAGCACGGCAGCGGTACTTGGAAGTGAGAAGGCAGGTGCAGAGAGCACCGCGATCTGCCGGCGCTGTGCAGGCTGTAAAGGAAAGAGGGCTACCACTAGGATGTGCTGCAAATACAGGTTTCCAGGCGTCGACGGTAAGCTCCGGGTAAGCTCGTTGAGCTACAACTGTTCTCTGGGCGAGACTTAGCTGAGAAGCTTTCCCTTCAGATTCACGCTACAGGGCAGAGCGAATGTGCTGCTCCCTAGCGCTGAGAGAGAAAGTGCAGAGCCCAGGCGTGTTTGGGCAGAGGCAGCAGGCTGGAGCATTTCTCTGCCGGCACCGTGCTCTCTGGGCGACAAGTAGACACCGCTTCCACTCCGGCACAATGAAGGCGCAGAGCACGGAGCTGCTATGCGCACGGCACAGGCTGCAAGAGGAAGCGTGGCTGCCTCTCGCTTGTGTGCGGATTCACGTTAGCACTTGCAAACAGAAAGTTCCACCTGCGGCTACTTGTGCTGCTACCTAGTTCTCTTCCAGCTTTCCCTGGAAAGCATTGTGCCCAGCTTTATGCTCGGAGATGCAGAGCTGACAGTGGTAGATGCAGCGGAGACTGGAAATACAGAGTGCAGCCGAGAGTTGCTGCTGCTTTGACGTGAGGCAAGGGGAAATGAAAGTGCAGCCCAGCAGAGGCTTTGACTGCTGGAGCCTTTTTCTTTGGCAGCAGCTGCAAGGGAGCTCTCTGGCAAGGGAGCTGCGAGAGTGAAGAAGGGGACGGTCGGTCTATGGGAGAAGGAAGCTGCCGAGGCGCAGTGTGTTGTGCTCAGTTTCAAGGCTGCCTGGAGGAGGGGGGTGCTTGAAGAACGCCTTCTTTCTGGACGCCTCCTTCTGCCTGTGCTCCAGCTGCATGCACTCTGCAGCACGGAAGGTTTAGGAAGCTGCTTCTGGCCAGCTTGTGTCCACGAGTGCAAGGGCTGCGCCTTCCTTTCGGAAGCAGCCAGAGCCTTCTCAGCTGCAGCTGCTTGTGAAGCAGCTCTTGGCTGGACATTTGAAATTGGCTGCCCTCAGTGCATGAGCCCTGTGCCCAGCTGCTTGCTTCTTCGCCTTCTGTGCTCTGGACAGAAGTGAAGCCCAGGCATGGCTTGGAGCTTTGCTGCTCTTCAGCGTGAACACTGCACGCAGCCACAGTGTGCTGTGCAGGGATTTTCCTCAGCTCAACGTACAACAAGCATTTTCTTGCTGTTTCACCGAGTCCAAGCTGTCCGTGGAGCTCTCGCTCAGCGAAAAGCGTTTGGAGAGAAACACTTGCTGCAGTAGCTTTTCGCTGGGCAAGGCTTTCAACACAGCACCCCAATTCGGGCAAGGAGCAGGAGAAAGGAAGAGCATCTTTTCGTCCTGCCACGTTCTTCTGGGCGACACGCCTATCCGCCTCTTGGCTCCCTGCAAGGCTGTAAGCACGGCAGCGGTACTTGGAAGTGAGAAGGCAGGTGCAGAGAGCACCGCGATCTGCCGGCGCTGTGCAGGCTGTAAAGGAAAAAGGGCTACCACTAGGATGTGCTGCAAATACAGGTTTCCAGGCGTCGACGGTAAGCTCCGGCTAAGCTCGTTGAGCTACAACTGTTCTCTGGGCGAGACTTAGCTGAGAAGCTTTCCCTTCCGATTCACGCTACAGGGCAGAGCGAATGTGCTGCTCCCTAGCGCTGAGAGAGAAAGTGCAGAGCCCAGGCGTGTTTGGGCAGAGGCAGCAGGCTGGAGCATTTCTCTGCCGGCACCGTGCTCTCTGGGCGACAAGTAGACACCGCTTCCACTCCGGCACAATGAAGGCGCAGAGCACGGAGCTGCTATGCGCACGGCACAGGCTGCAAGAGGAAGCGTGGCTGCCTCTCGCTTGTGTGCGGATTCACGTTAGCACTTGCAAACAGAAAGTTCCACCTGCGGCTACTTGTGCTGCTACCTAGTTCTCTTCCAGCTTTCCCTGGAAAGCATTGTGCCCAGCTTTATGCTCGGAGATGCAGAGCTGACAGTGGTAGATGCAGCGGAGACTGGAAATACAGAGTGCAGCCGAGAGTTGCTGCTGCTTTGACGTGAGGCAAGGGGAAATGAAAGTGCAGCCCAGCAGAGGCTTTGACTGCTGGAGCCTTTTTCTTTGGCAGCAGCTGCAAGGGAGCTCTCTGGCAAGGGAGCTGCGAGAGTGAAGAAGGGGACGGTCGGTCTATGGGAGAAGGAAGCTGCCGAGGCGCAGTGTGTTGTGCTCAGTTTCAAGGCTGCCTGGAGGAGGGGGGTGCTTGAAGAACGCCTTCTTTCTGGACGCCTCCTTCTGCCTGTGCTCCAGCTGCATGCACTCTGCAGCACGGAAGGTTTAGGAAGCTGCTTCTGGCCAGCTTGCGTCCACGAGTGCAAGGGCTGCGCCTTCCTTTCGGAAGCAGCCAGAGCCTTCTCAGCTGCAGCTGCTTGTGAAGCAGCTCTTGGCTGGACATTTGAAATTGGCTGCCCTCAGTGCATGAGCCCGTGCCCAGCTGCTTGCTTCTTCGCCTTCTGTGCTCTGGAGAGAAGTGAAGCCCAGGCATGGCTTGGAGCTTTGCTGCTCTTCAGCGTGAACACTGCACGCAGCCACAGTGTGCTGTGCAGGGATTTTCCTCAGCTCAACGTACAACAAGCATTTTCTTGCTGTTTCACCGAGTCCAAGCTGTCCGTGGAGCTCTCGCTAAGCGAAAAGCGTTTGGAGAGAAACACTTGCTGCAGTAGCTTTTCGCTGGGCAAGGCTTTCAACACAGCACCCCAATTCGGGCAAGGAGCAGGAGAAAGGAAGAGCATCTTTTCGTCCTGCCACGTTCTTCTGGGCGACACGCCTATCCGCCTCTTGGCTCCCTGCAAGGCTGTAAGCACGGCAGCGGTACTTGGAAGTGAGAAGGCAGGTGCAGAGAGCACCGCGATCTGCCGGCGCTGTGCAGGCTGTAAAGGAAAGAGGGCTACCACTAGGATGTGCTGCAAATACAGGTTTCCAGGCGTCGACGGTAAGCTCCGGCTAAGCTCGTTGAGCTACAACTGTTCTCTGGGCGAGACTTAGCTGAGAAGCTTTCCCTTCAGATTCACGCTACAGGGCAGAGCGAATGTGCTGCTCCCTAGCGCTGAGAGAGAAAGTGCAGAGCCCAGGCGTGTTTGGGCAGAGGCAGCAGGCTGGAGCATTTCTCTGCCGGCACCGTGCTCTCTGGGCGACAAGTAGACACCGCTTCCACTCCGGCACAATGAAGGCGCAGAGCACGGAGCTGCTATGCGCACGGCACAGGCTGCAAGAGGAAGCGTGGCTGCCTCTCGCTTGTGTGCGGATTCACGTTAGCACTTGCAAACAGAAAGTTCCACCTGCGGCTACTTGTGCTGCTACCTAGTTCTCTTCCAGCTTTCCCTGGAAAGCATTGTGCCCAGCTTTATGCTCGGAGATGCAGAGCTGACAGTGGTAGATGCAGCGGAGACTGGAAATACAGAGTGCAGCCGAGAGTTGCTGCTGCTTTGACGTGAGGCAAGGGGAAATGAAAGTGCAGCCCAGCAGAGGCTTTGACTGCTGGAGCCTTTTTCTTTGGCAGCAGCTGCAAGGGAGCTCTCTGGCAAGGGAGCTGCGAGAGTGGAGAAGGGGACGGTCGGTCTATGGGAGAAGGAAGCTGCCGAGGCGCAGTGTGTTGTGCTCAGTTTCAAGGCTGCCTGGAGGAGGGGGGTGCTTGAAGAACGCCTTCTTTCTGGACGCCTCCTTCTGCCTGTGCTCCAGCTGCATGCACTCTGCAGCACGGAAGGTTTAGGAACCTGCTTCTGGCCAGCTTGTGTCCACGAGTGCAAGGGCTGCGCCTTCCTTTCGGAAGCAGCCAGAGCCTTCTCAGCTGCAGCTGCTTGTGAAGCAGCTCTTGGCTGGACATTTGAAATTGGCTGCCCTCAGTGCATGAGCCCGTGCCCAGCTGCTTGCTTCTTCGCCTTCTGTGCTCTGGAGAGAAGTGAAGCCCAGGCATGGCTTGGAGCTTTGCTGCTCTTCAGCGTGAACACTGCACGCAGCCACAGTGTGCTGTGCAGGGATTTTCCTCAGCTCAACGTACAACAAGCATTTTCTTGCTGTTTCACCGAGTCCAAGCTGTCCGTGGAGCTCTCGCTCAGCGAAAAGCGTTTGGAGAGAAACACTTGCTGCAGTAGCTTTTCGCTGGGCAAGGCTTTCAACACAGCACCCCAATTCGGGCAAGGAGCAGGAGAAAGGAAGAGCATCTTTTCGTCCTGCCACGTTCTTCTGGGCGACACGCCTATCCGCCTCTTGGCTCCCTGCAAGGCTGTAAGCACGGCAGCGGTACTTGGAAGTGAGAAGGCAGGTGCAGAGAGCACCGCGATCTGCCGGCGCTGTGCAGGCTGTAAAGGAAAGAGGGCTACCACTAGGATGTGCTGCAAATACAGGTTTCCAGGCGTCGACGGTAAGCTCCGGGTAAGCTCGTTGAGCTACAACTGTTCTCTGGGCGAGACTTAGCTGAGAAGCTTTCCCTTCAGATTCACGCTACAGGGCAGAGCGAATGTGCTGCTCCCTAGCGCTGAGAGAGAAAGTGCAGAGCCCAGGCGTGTTTGGGCAGAGGCAGCAGGCTGGAGCATTTCTCTGGCGGCACCGTGCTCTCTGGGCGACAAGTAGACACCGCTTCCACTCCGGCACAATGAAGGCGCAGAGCACGGAGCTGCTATGCGCACGGCACAGGCTGCAAGAGGAAGCGTGGCTGCCTCTCGCTTGTGTGCGGATTCACGTTAGCACTTGCAAACAGAAAGTTCCACCTGCGGCTACTTGTGCTGCTACCTAGTTCTCTTCCAGCTTTCCCTGGAAAGCATTGTGCCCAGCTTTATGCTCGGAGATGCAGAGCTGACAGTGGTAGATGCAGCGGAGACTGGAAATACAGAGTGCAGCCGAGAGTTGCTGCTGCTTTGACGTGAGGCAAGGGGAAATGAAAGTGCAGCCCAGCAGAGGCTTTGACTGCTGGAGCCTTTTTCTTTGGCAGCAGCTGCAAGGGAGCTCTCTGGCAAGGGAGCTGCGAGAGTGAAGAAGGGGACGGTCGGTCTATGGGAGAAGGAAGCTGCCGAGGCGCAGTGTGTTGTGCTCAGTTTCAAGGCTGCCTGGAGGAGGGGGGTGCTTGAAGAACGCCTTCTTTCTGGACGCCTCCTTCTGCCTGTGCTCCAGCTGCATGCACTCTGCAGCACGGAAGGTTTAGGAACCTGCTTCTGGCCAGCTTGTGTCCACGAGTGCAAGGGCTGCGCCTTCCTTTCGGAAGCAGCCAGAGCCTTCTCAGCTGCAGCTGCTTGTGAAGCAGCTCTTGGCTGGACATTTGAAATTGGCTCCCCTCAGTGCATGAGCCCGTGCCCAGCTGCTTGCTTCTTCGCCTTCTGTGCTCTGGACAGAAGTGAAGCCCAGCCATGGCTTGGAGCTTTGCTGCTCTTCAGCGTGAACACTGCACGCAGCCACAGTGTGCTGTGCAGGGATTTTCCTCAGCTCAACGTACAACAAGCATTTTCTTGCTGTTTCACCGAGTCCAAGCTGTCCGTGGAGCTCTCGCTCAGCGAAAAGCGTTTGGAGAGAAACACTTGCTGCAGTAGCTTTTCGCTGGGCAAGGCTTTCAACACAGCACCCCAATTCGGGCAAGGAGCAGGAGAAAGGAAGAGCATCTTTTCGTCCTGCCACGTTCTTCTGGGCGACACGCCTATCCGCCTCTTGGCTCCCTGCAAGGCTGTAAGCACGGCAGCGGTACTTGGAAGTGAGAAGGCAGGTGCAGAGAGCACCGCGATCTGCCGGCGCTGTGCAGGCTGTAAAGGAAAAAGGGCTACCACTAGGATGTGCTGCAAATACAGGTTTCCAGGCGTCGACGGTAAGCTCCGGGTAAGCTCGTTGAGCTACAACTGTTCTCTGGGCGAGACTTAGCTGAGAAGCTTTCCCTTCCGATTCACGCTACAGGGCAGAGCGAATGTGCTGCTCCCTAGCGCTGAGAGAGAAAGTGCAGAGCCCAGGCGTGTTTGGGCAGAGGCAGCAGGCTGGAGCATTTCTCTGGCGGCACCGTGCTCTCTGGGCGACAAGTCGCCACCGCTTCCACTCCGGCACAATGAAGGCGCAGAGCACGGAGCTGCTATGCGCACGGCACAGGCTGCAAGAGGAAGCGTGGCTGCCTCTCGCTTGTGTGCGGATTCACGTTAGCACTTGCAAACAGAAAGTTCCACCTGCGGCTACTTGTGCTGCTACCTAGTTCTCTTCCAGCTTTCCCTGGAAAGCATTGTGCCCAGCTTTATGCTCGGAGATGCAGAGCTGACAGTGGTAGATGCAGCGGAGACTGGAAATACAGAGTGCAGCCGAGAGTTGCTGCTGCTTTGACGTGAGGCAAGGGGAAATGAAAGTGCAGCCCAGCAGAGGCTTTGACTGCTGGAGCCTTTTTCTTTGGCAGCAGCTGCAAGGGAGCTCTCTGGCAAGGGAGCTGCGAGAGTGAAGAAGGGGACGGTCGGTCTATGGGAGAAGGAAGCTGCCGAGGCGCAGTGTGTTGTGCTCAGTTTCAAGGCTGCCTGGAGGAGGGGGGTGCTTGAAGAACGCCTTCTTTCTGGACGCCTCCTTCTGCCTGTGCTCCAGCTGCATGCACTCTGCAGCACGGAAGGTTTAGGAAGCTGCTTCTGGCCAGCTTGTGTCCACGAGTGCAAGGGCTGCGCCTTCCTTTCGGAAGCAGCCAGAGCCTTCTCAGCTGCAGCTGCTTGTGAAGCAGCTCTTGGCTGGACATTTGAAATTGGCTCCCCTCAGTGCATGAGCCCGTGCCCAGCTGCTTGCTTCTTCGCCTTCTGTGCTCTGGACAGAAGTGAAGCCCAGCCATGGCTTGGAGCTTTGCTGCTCTTCAGCGTGAACACTGCACGCAGCCACAGTGTGCTGTGCAGGGATTTTCCTCAGCTCAACGTACAACAAGCATTTTCTTGCTGTTTCACCGAGTCCAAGCTGTCCGTGGAGCTCTCGCTCAGCGAAAAGCGTTTGGAGAGAAACACTTGCTGCAGTAGCTTTTCGCTGGGCAAGGCTTTCAACACAGCACCCCAATTCGGGCAAGGAGCAGGAGAAAGGAAGAGCATCTTTTCGTCCTGCCACGTTCTTCTGGGCGACATGCCTATCCGCCTCTTGGCTCCCTGCAAGGCTGTAAGCACGGCAGCGGTACTTGGAAGTGAGAAGGCAGGTGCAGAGAGCACCGCGATCTGCCGGCGCTGTGCAGGCTGTAAAGGAAAGAGGGCTACCACTAGGATGTGCTGCAAATACAGGTTTCCAGGCGTCGACGGTAAGCTCCGGGTAAGCTCGTTGAGCTACAACTGTTCTCTGGGCGAGACTTAGCTGAGAAGCTTTCCCTTCAGATTCACGCTACAGGGCAGAGCGAATGTGCTGCTCCCTAGCGCTGAGAGAGAAAGTGCAGAGCCCAGGCGTGTTTGGGCAGAGGCAGCAGGCTGGAGCATTTCTCTGGCGGCACCGTGCTCTCTGGGCGACAAGTAGACACCGCTTCCACTCCGGCACAATGAAGGCGCAGAGCACGGAGCTGCTATGCGCACGGCACAGGCTGCAAGAGGAAGCGTGGCTGCCTCTCGCTTGTGTGCGGATTCACGTTAGCACTTGCAAACAGAAAGTTCCACCTGCGGCTACTTGTGCTGCTACCTAGTTCTCTTCCAGCTTTCCCTGGAAAGCATTGTGCCCAGCTTTATGCTCGGAGATGCAGAGCTGACAGTGGTAGATGCAGCGGAGACTGGAAATACAGAGTGCAGCCGAGAGTTGCTGCTGCTTTGACGTGAGGCAAGGGGAAATGAAAGTGCAGCCCAGCAGAGGCTTTGACTGCTGGAGCCTTTTTCTTTGGCAGCAGCTGCAAGGGAGCTCTCTGGCAAGGGAGCTGCGAGAGTGAAGAAGGGGACGGTCGGTCTATGGGAGAAGGAAGCTGCCGAGGCGCAGTGTGTTGTGCTCAGTTTCAAGGCTGCCTGGAGGAGGGGGGTGCTTGAAGAACGCCTTCTTTCTGGACGCCTCCTTCTGCCTGTGCTCCAGCTGCATGCACTCTGCAGCACGGAAGGTTTAGGAAGCTGCTTCTGGCCAGCTTGTGTCCACGAGTGCAAGGGCTGCGCCTTCCTTTCGGAAGCAGCCAGAGCCTTCTCAGCTGCAGCTGCTTGTGAAGCAGCTCTTGGCTGGACATTTGAAATTGGCTGCCCTCAGTGCATGAGCCCTGTGCCCAGCTGCTTGCTTCTTCGCCTTCTGTGCTCTGGAGAGAAGTGAAGCCCAGGCATGGCTTGGAGCTTTGCTGCTCTTCAGCGTGAACACTGCACGCAGCCACAGTGTGCTGTGCAGGGATTTTCCTCAGCTCAACGTACAACAAGCATTTTCTTGCTGTTTCACCGAGTCCAAGCTGTCCGTGGAGCTCTCGCTCAGCGAAAAGCGTTTGGAGAGAAACACTTGCTGCAGTAGCTTTTCGCTGGGCAAGGCTTTCAACACAGCACCCCAATTCGGGCAAGGAGCAGGAGAAAGGAAGAGCATCTTTTCGTCCTGCCACGTTCTTCTGGGCGACACGCCTATCCGCCTCTTGGCTCCCTGCAAGGCTGTAAGCACGGCAGCGGTACTTGGAAGTGAGAAGGCAGGTGCAGAGAGCACCGCGATCTGCCGGCGCTGTGCAGGCTGTAAAGGAAAAAGGGCTACCACTAGGATGTGCTGCAAATACAGGTTTCCAGGCGTCGACGGTAAGCTCCGGCTAAGCTCGTTGAGCTACAACTGTTCTCTGGGCGAGACTTAGCTGAGAAGCTTTCCCTTCCGATTCACGCTACAGGGCAGAGCGAATGTGCTGCTCCCTAGCGCTGAGAGAGAAAGTGCAGAGCCCAGGCGTGTTTGGGCAGAGGCAGCAGGCTGGAGCATTTCTCTGCCGGCACCGTGCTCTCTGGGCGACAAGTCGCCACCGCTTCCACTCCGGCACAATGAAGGCGCAGAGCACGGAGCTGCTATGCGCACGGCACAGGCTGCAAGAGGAAGCGTGGCTGCCTCTCGCTTGTGTGCGGATTCACGTTAGCACTTGCAAACAGAAAGTTCCACCTGCGGCTACTTGTGCTGCTACCTAGTTCTCTTCCAGCTTTCCCTGGAAAGCATTGTGCCCAGCTTTATGCTCGGAGATGCAGAGCTGACAGTGGTAGATGCAGCGGAGACTGGAAATACAGAGTGCAGCCGAGAGTTGCTGCTGCTTTGACGTGAGGCAAGGGGAAATGAAAGTGCAGCCCAGCAGAGGCTTTGACTGCTGGAGCCTTTTTCTTTGGCAGCAGCTGCAAGGGAGCTCTCTGGCAAGGGAGCTGCGAGAGTGAAGAAGGGGACGGTCGGTCTATGGGAGAAGGAAGCTGCCGAGGCGCAGTGTGTTGTGCTCAGTTTCAAGGCTGCCTGGAGGAGGGGGGTGCTTGAAGAACGCCTTCTTTCTGGACGCCTCCTTCTGCCTGTGCTCCAGCTGCATGCACTCTGCAGCACGGAAGGTTTAGGAAGCTGCTTCTGGCCAGCTTGTGTCCACGAGTGCAAGGGCTGCGCCTTCCTTTCGGAAGCAGCCAGAGCCTTCTCAGCTGCAGCTGCTTGTGAAGCAGCTCTTGGCTGGACATTTGAAATTGGCTGCCCTCAGTGCATGAGCCCTGTGCCCAGCTGCTTGCTTCTTCGCCTTCTGTGCTCTGGAGAGAAGTGAAGCCCAGGCATGGCTTGGAGCTTTGCTGCTCTTCAGCGTGAACACTGCACGCAGCCACAGTGTGCTGTGCAGGGATTTTCCTCAGCTCAACGTACAACAAGCATTTTCTTGCTGTTTCACCGAGTCCAAGCTGTCCGTGGAGCTCTCGCTCAGCGAAAAGCGTTTGGAGAGAAACACTTGCTGCAGTAGCTTTTCGCTGGGCAAGGCTTTCAACACAGCACCCCAATTCGGGCAAGGAGCAGGAGAAAGGAAGAGCATCTTTTCGTCCTGCCACGTTCTTCTGGGCGACACGCCTATCCGCCTCTTGGCTCCCTGCAAGGCTGTAAGCACGGCAGCGGTACTTGGAAGTGAGAAGGCAGGTGCAGAGAGCACCGCGATCTGCCGGCGCTGTGCAGGCTGTAAAGGAAAAAGGGCTACCACTAGGATGTGCTGCAAATACAGGTTTCCAGGCGTCGACGGTAAGCTCCGGGTAAGCTCGTTGAGCTACAACTGTTCTCTGGGCGAGACTTAGCTGAGAAGCTTTCCCTTCCGATTCACGCTACAGGGCAGAGCGAATGTGCTGCTCCCTAGCGCTGAGAGAGAAAGTGCAGAGCCCAGGCGTGTTTGGGCAGAGGCAGCAGGCTGGAGCATTTCTCTGCCGGCACCGTGCTCTCTGGGCGACAAGTCGCCACCGCTTCCACTCCGGCACAATGAAGGCGCAGAGCACGGAGCTGCTATGCGCACGGCACAGGCTGCAAGAGGAAGCGTGGCTGCCTCTCGCTTGTGTGCGGATTCACGTTAGCACTTGCAAACAGAAAGTTCCACCTGCGGCTACTTGTGCTGCTACCTAGTTCTCTTCCAGCTTTCCCTGGAAAGCATTGTGCCCAGCTTTATGCTCGGAGATGCAGAGCTGACAGTGGTAGATGCAGCGGAGACTGGAAATACAGAGTGCAGCCGAGAGTTGCTGCTGCTTTGACGTGAGGCAAGGGGAAATGAAAGTGCAGCCCAGCAGAGGCTTTGACTGCTGGAGCCTTTTTCTTTGGCAGCAGCTGCAAGGGAGCTCTCTGGCAAGGGAGCTGCGAGAGTGAAGAAGGGGACGGTCGGTCTATGGGAGAAGGAAGCTGCCGAGGCGCAGTGTGTTGTGCTCAGTTTCAAGGCTGCCTGGAGGAGGGGGGTGCTTGAAGAACGCCTTCTTTCTGGACGCCTCCTTCTGCCTGTGCTCCAGCTGCATGCACTCTGCAGCACGGAAGGTTTAGGAAGCTGCTTCTGGCCAGCTTGTGTCCACGAGTGCAAGGGCTGCGCCTTCCTTTCGGAAGCAGCCAGAGCCTTCTCAGCTGCAGCTGCTTGTGAAGCAGCTCTTGGCTGGACATTTGAAATTGGCTCCCCTCAGTGCATGAGCCCGTGCCCAGCTGCTTGCTTCTTCGCCTTCTGTGCTCTGGACAGAAGTGAAGCCCAGGCATGGCTTGGAGCTTTGCTGCTCTTCAGCGTGAACACTGCACGCAGCCACAGTGTGCTGTGCAGGGATTTTCCTCAGCTCAACGTACAACAAGCATTTTCTTGCTGTTTCACCGAGTCCAAGCTGTCCGTGGAGCTCTCGCTCAGCGAAAAGCGTTTGGAGAGAAACACTTGCTGCAGTAGCTTTTCGCTGGGCAAGGCTTTCAACACAGCACCCCAATTCGGGCAAGGAGCAGGAGAAAGGAAGAGCATCTTTTCGTCCTGCCACGTTCTTCTGGGCGACATGCCTATCCGCCTCTTGGCTCCCTGCAAGGCTGTAAGCACGGCAGCGGTACTTGGAAGTGAGAAGGCAGGTGCAGAGAGCACCGCGATCTGCCGGCGCTGTGCAGGCTGTAAAGGAAAGAGGGCTACCACTAGGATGTGCTGCAAATACAGGTTTCCAGGCGTCGACGGTAAGCTCCGGGTAAGCTCGTTGAGCTACAACTGTTCTCTGGGCGAGACTTAGCTGAGAAGCTTTCCCTTCAGATTCACGCTACAGGGCAGAGCGAATGTGCTGCTCCCTAGCGCTGAGAGAGAAAGTGCAGAGCCCAGGCGTGTTTGGGCAGAGGCAGCAGGCTGGAGCATTTCTCTGGCGGCACCGTGCTCTCTGGGCGACAAGTAGACACCGCTTCCACTCCGGCACAATGAAGGCGCAGAGCACGGAGCTGCTATGCGCACGGCACAGGCTGCAAGAGGAAGCGTGGCTGC
Organism: Coloeus monedula; assembly: GCF_965178545.1. Classification (NCBI taxonomy): domain Eukaryota; kingdom Metazoa; phylum Chordata; class Aves; order Passeriformes; family Corvidae; genus Coloeus; species Coloeus monedula. Next base: position 207,282 of record NW_028120733.1, on the reverse strand, counting down.
CTCTCGCTTGTGTGCGGATTCACGTTAGCACTTGCAAACAGAAAGTTCCACCTGCGGCTACTTGTGCTGCTACCTAGTTCTCTTCCAGCTTTCCCTGGAAAGCATTGTGCCCAGCTTTATGCTCGGAGATGCAGAGCTGACAGTGGTAGATGCAGCGGAGACTGGAAATACAGAGTGCAGCCGAGAGTTGCTGCTGCTTTGACGTGAGGCAAGGGGAAATGAAAGTGCAGCCCAGCAGAGGCTTTGACTGCTGGAGCCTTTTTCTTTGGCAGCAGCTGCAAGGGAGCTCTCTGGCAAGGGAGCTGCGAGAGTGAAGAAGGGGACGGTCGGTCTATGGGAGAAGGAAGCTGCCGAGGCGCAGTGTGTTGTGCTCAGTTTCAAGGCTGCCTGGAGGAGGGGGGTGCTTGAAGAACGCCTTCTTTCTGGACGCCTCCTTCTGCCTGTGCTCCAGCTGCATGCACTCTGCAGCACGGAAGGTTTAGGAAGCTGCTTCTGGCCAGCTTGTGTCCACGAGTGCAAGGGCTGCGCCTTCCTTTCGGAAGCAGCCAGAGCCTTCTCAGCTGCAGCTGCTTGTGAAGCAGCTCTTGGCTGGACATTTGAAATTGGCTGCCCTCAGTGCATGAGCCCTGTGCCCAGCTGCTTGCTTCTTCGCCTTCTGTGCTCTGGAGAGAAGTGAAGCCCAGGCATGGCTTGGAGCTTTGCTGCTCTTCAGCGTGAACACTGCACGCAGCCACAGTGTGCTGTGCAGGGATTTTCCTCAGCTCAACGTACAACAAGCATTTTCTTGCTGTTTCACCGAGTCCAAGCTGTCCGTGGAGCTCTCGCTCAGCGAAAAGCGTTTGGAGAGAAACACTTGCTGCAGTAGCTTTTCGCTGGGCAAGGCTTTCAACACAGCACCCCAATTCGGGCAAGGAGCAGGAGAAAGGAAGAGCATCTTTTCGTCCTGCCACGTTCTTCTGGGCGACACGCCTATCCGCCTCTTGGCTCCCTGCAAGGCTGTAAGCACGGCAGCGGTACTTGGAAGTGAGAAGGCAGGTGCAGAGAGCACCGCGATCTGCCGGCGCTGTGCAGGCTGTAAAGGAAAGAGGGCTACCACTAGGATGTGCTGCAAATACAGGTTTCCAGGCGTCGACGGTAAGCTCCGGCTAAGCTCGTTGAGCTACAACTGTTCTCTGGGCGAGACTTAGCTGAGAAGCTTTCCCTTCCGATTCACGCTACAGGGCAGAGCGAATGTGCTGCTCCCTAGCGCTGAGAGAGAAAGTGCAGAGCCCAGGCGTGTTTGGGCAGAGGCAGCAGGCTGGAGCATTTCTCTGGCGGCACCGTGCTCTCTGGGCGACAAGTAGACACCGCTTCCACTCCGGCACAATGAAGGCGCAGAGCACGGAGCTGCTATGCGCACGGCACAGGCTGCAAGAGGAAGCGTGGCTGCCTCTCGCTTGTGTGCGGATTCACGTTAGCACTTGCAAACAGAAAGTTCCACCTGCGGCTACTTGTGCTGCTACCTAGTTCTCTTCCAGCTTTCCCTGGAAAGCATTGTGCCCAGCTTTATGCTCGGAGATGCAGAGCTGACAGTGGTAGATGCAGCGGAGACTGGAAGTACAGAGTGCAGCCGAGAGTTGCTGCTGCTTTGACGTGAGGCAAGGGGAAATGAAAGTGCAGCCCAGCAGAGGCTTTGACTGCTGGAGCCTTTTTCTTTGGCAGCAGCTGCAAGGGAGCTCTCTGGCAAGGGAGCTGCGAGAGTGAAGAAGGGGACGGTCGGTCTATGGGAGAAGGAAGCTGCCGAGGCGCAGTGTGTTGTGCTCAGTTTCAAGGCTGCCTGGAGGAGGGGGGTGCTTGAAGAACGCCTTCTTTCTGGACGCCTCCTTCTGCCTGTGCTCCAGCTGCATGCACTCTGCAGCACGGAAGGTTTAGGAAGCTGCTTCTGGCCAGCTTGTGTCCACGAGTGCAAGGGCTGCGCCTTCCTTTCGGAAGCAGCCAGAGCCTTCTCAGCTGCAGCTGCTTGTGAAGCAGCTCTTGGCTGGACATTTGAAATTGGCTGCCCTCAGTGCATGAGCCCGTGCCCAGCTGCTTGCTTCTTCGCCTTCTGTGCTCTGGAGAGAAGTGAAGCCCAGGCATGGCTTGGAGCTTTGCTGCTCTTCAGCGTGAACACTGCACGCAGCCACAGTGTGCTGTGCAGGGATTTTCCTCAGCTCAACGTACAACAAGCATTTTCTTGCTGTTTCACCGAGTCCAAGCTGTCCGTGGAGCTCTCGCTAAGCGAAAAGCGTTTGGAGAGAAACACTTGCTGCAGTAGCTTTTCGCTGGGCAAGGCTTTCAACACAGCACCCCAATTCGGGCAAGGAGCAGGAGAAAGGAAGAGCATCTTTTCGTCCTGCCACGTTCTTCTGGGCGACACGCCTATCCGCCTCTTGGCTCCCTGCAAGGCTGTAAGCACGGCAGCGGTACTTGGAAGTGAGAAGGCAGGTGCAGAGAGCACCGCGATCTGCCGGCGCTGTGCAGGCTGTAAAGGAAAGAGGGCTACCACTAGGATGTGCTGCAAATACAGGTTTCCAGGCGTCGACGGTAAGCTCCGGCTAAGCTCGTTGAGCTACAACTGTTCTCTGGGCGAGACTTAGCTGAGAAGCTTTCCCTTCAGATTCACGCTACAGGGCAGAGCGAATGTGCTGCTCCCTAGCGCTGAGAGAGAAAGTGCAGAGCCCAGGCGTGTTTGGGCAGAGGCAGCAGGCTGGAGCATTTCTCTGGCGGCACCGTGCTCTCTGGGCGACAAGTAGACACCGCTTCCACTCCGGCACAATGAAGGCGCAGAGCACGGAGCTGCTATGCGCACGGCACAGGCTGCAAGAGGAAGCGTGGCTGCCTCTCGCTTGTGTGCGGATTCACGTTAGCACTTGCAAACAGAAAGTTCCACCTGCGGCTACTTGTGCTGCTACCTAGTTCTCTTCCAGCTTTCCCTGGAAAGCATTGTGCCCAGCTTTATGCTCGGAGATGCAGAGCTGACAGTGGTAGATGCAGCGGAGACTGGAAATACAGAGTGCAGCCGAGAGTTGCTGCTGCTTTGACGTGAGGCAAGGGGAAATGAAAGTGCAGCCCAGCAGAGGCTTTGACTGCTGGAGCCTTTTTCTTTGGCAGCAGCTGCAAGGGAGCTCTCTGGCAAGGGAGCTGCGAGAGTGAAGAAGGGGACGGTCGGTCTATGGGAGAAGGAAGCTGCCGAGGCGCAGTGTGTTGTGCTCAGTTTCAAGGCTGCCTGGAGGAGGGGGGTGCTTGAAGAACGCCTTCTTTCTGGACGCCTCCTTCTGCCTGTGCTCCAGCTGCATGCACTCTGCAGCACGGAAGGTTTAGGAAGCTGCTTCTGGCCAGCTTGTGTCCACGAGTGCAAGGGCTGCGCCTTCCTTTCGGAAGCAGCCAGAGCCTTCTCAGCTGCAGCTGCTTGTGAAGCAGCTCTTGGCTGGACATTTGAAATTGGCTGCCCTCAGTGCATGAGCCCTGTGCCCAGCTGCTTGCTTCTTCGCCTTCTGTGCTCTGGACAGAAGTGAAGCCCAGGCATGGCTTGGAGCTTTGCTGCTCTTCAGCGTGAACACTGCACGCAGCCACAGTGTGCTGTGCAGGGATTTTCCTCAGCTCAACGTACAACAAGCATTTTCTTGCTGTTTCACCGAGTCCAAGCTGTCCGTGGAGCTCTCGCTCAGCGAAAAGCGTTTGGAGAGAAACACTTGCTGCAGTAGCTTTTCGCTGGGCAAGGCTTTCAACACAGCACCCCAATTCGGGCAAGGAGCAGGAGAAAGGAAGAGCATCTTTTCGTCCTGCCACGTTCTTCTGGGCGACACGCCTATCCGCCTCTTGGCTCCCTGCAAGGCTGTAAGCACGGCAGCGGTACTTGGAAGTGAGAAGGCAGGTGCAGAGAGCACCGCGATCTGCCGGCGCTGTGCAGGCTGTAAAGGAAAGAGGGCTACCACTAGGATGTGCTGCAAATACAGGTTTCCAGGCGTCGACGGTAAGCTCCGGGTAAGCTCGTTGAGCTACAACTGTTCTCTGGGCGAGACTTAGCTGAGAAGCTTTCCCTTCAGATTCACGCTACAGGGCAGAGCGAATGTGCTGCTCCCTAGCGCTGAGAGAGAAAGTGCAGAGCCCAGGCGTGTTTGGGCAGAGGCAGCAGGCTGGAGCATTTCTCTGGCGGCACCGTGCTCTCTGGGCGACAAGTAGACACCGCTTCCACTCCGGCACAATGAAGGCGCAGAGCACGGAGCTGCTATGCGCACGGCACAGGCTGCAAGAGGAAGCGTGGCTGCCTCTCGCTTGTGTGCGGATTCACGTTAGCACTTGCAAACAGAAAGTTCCACCTGCGGCTACTTGTGCTGCTACCTAGTTCTCTTCCAGCTTTCCCTGGAAAGCATTGTGCCCAGCTTTATGCTCGGAGATGCAGAGCTGACAGTGGTAGATGCAGCGGAGACTGGAAGTACAGAGTGCAGCCGAGAGTTGCTGCTGCTTTGACGTGAGGCAAGGGGAGAGTGCAGCCCAGCAGAGGCTTTGACTGCTGGAGCCTTTTTCTTTGGCAGCAGCTGCAAGGGAGCTCTCTGGCAAGGGAGCTGCGAGAGTGGAGAAGGGGACGGTCGGTCTATGGGAGAAGGAAGCTGCCGAGGCGCAGTGTGTTGTGCTCAGTTTCAAGGCTGCCTGGAGGAGGGGGGTGCTTGAAGAACGCCTTCTTTCTGGACGCCTCCTTCTGCCTGTGCTCCAGCTGCATGCACTCTGCAGCACGGAAGGTTTAGGAAGCTGCTTCTGGCCAGCTTGTGTCCACGAGTGCAAGGGCTGCGCCTTCCTTTCGGAAGCAGCCAGAGCCTTCTCAGCTGCAGCTGCTTGTGAAGCAGCTCTTGGCTGGACATTTGAAATTGGCTCCCCTGAGTACATGAGCCCGTGCCCAGCTGCTTGCTTCTTCGCCTTCTGTGCTCTGGAGAGAAGTGAAGCCCAGGCATGGCTTGGAGCTTTGCTGCTCTTCAGCGTGAACACTGCACGCAGCCACAGTGTGCTGTGCAGGGATTTTCCTCAGCTCAACGTACAACAAGCATTTTCTTGCTGTTTCACCGAGTCCAAGCTGTCCGTGGAGCTCTCGCTCAGCGAAAAGCGTTTGGAGAGAAACACTTGCTGCAGTAGCTTTTCGCTGGGCAAGGCTTTCAACACAGCACCCCAATTCGGGCAAGGAGCAGGAGAAAGGAAGAGCATCTTTTCGTCCTGCCACGTTCTTCTGGGCGACACGCCTATCCGCCTCTTGGCTCCCTGCAAGGCTGTAAGCACGGCAGCGGTACTTGGAAGTGAGAAGGCAGGTGCAGAGAGCACCGCGATCTGCCGGCGCTGTGCAGGCTGTAAAGGAAAGAGGGCTACCACTAGGATGTGCTGCAAATACAGGTTTCCAGGCGTCGACGGTAAGCTCCGGCTAAGCTCGTTGAGCTACAACTGTTCTCTGGGCGAGACTTAGCTGAGAAGCTTTCCCTTCAGATTCACGCTACAGGGCAGAGCGAATGTGCTGCTCCCTAGCGCTGAGAGAGAAAGTGCAGAGCCCAGGCGTGTTTGGGCAGAGGCAGCAGGCTGGAGCATTTCTCTGCCGGCACCGTGCTCTCTGGGCGACAAGTAGACACCGCTTCCACTCCGGCACAATGAAGGCGCAGAGCACGGAGCTGCTATGCGCACGGCACAGGCTGCAAGAGGAAGCGTGGCTGCCTCTCGCTTGTGTGCGGATTCACGTTAGCACTTGCAAACAGAAAGTTCCACCTGCGGCTACTTGTGCTGCTACCTAGTTCTCTTCCAGCTTTCCCTGGAAAGCATTGTGCCCAGCTTTATGCTCGGAGATGCAGAGCTGACAGTGGTAGATGCAGCGGAGACTGGAAATACAGAGTGCAGCCGAGAGTTGCTGCTGCTTTGACGTGAGGCAAGGGGAAATGAAAGTGCAGCCCAGCAGAGGCTTTGACTGCTGGAGCCTTTTTCTTTGGCAGCAGCTGCAAGGGAGCTCTCTGGCAAGGGAGCTGCGAGAGTGAAGAAGGGGACGGTCGGTCTATGGGAGAAGGAAGCTGCCGAGGCGCAGTGTGTTGTGCTCAGTTTCAAGGCTGCCTGGAGGAGGGGGGTGCTTGAAGAACGCCTTCTTTCTGGACGCCTCCTTCTGCCTGTGCTCCAGCTGCATGCACTCTGCAGCACGGAAGGTTTAGGAACCTGCTTCTGGCCAGCTTGTGTCCACGAGTGCAAGGGCTGCGCCTTCCTTTCGGAAGCAGCCAGAGCCTTCTCAGCTGCAGCTGCTTGTGAAGCAGCTCTTGGCTGGACATTTGAAATTGGCTGCCCTCAGTGCATGAGCCCGTGCCCAGCTGCTTGCTTCTTCGCCTTCTGTGCTCTGGAGAGAAGTGAAGCCCAGGCATGGCTTGGAGCTTTGCTGCTCTTCAGCGTGAACACTGCACGCAGCCACAGTGTGCTGTGCAGGGATTTTCCTCAGCTCAACGTACAACAAGCATTTTCTTGCTGTTTCACCGAGTCCAAGCTGTCCGTGGAGCTCTCGCTCAGCGAAAAGCGTTTGGAGAGAAACACTTGCTGCAGTAGCTTTTCGCTGGGCAAGGCTTTCAACACAGCACCCCAATTCGGGCAAGGAGCAGGAGAAAGGAAGAGCATCTTTTCGTCCTGCCACGTTCTTCTGGGCGACACGCCTATCCGCCTCTTGGCTCCCTGCAAGGCTGTAAGCACGGCAGCGGTACTTGGAAGTGAGAAGGCAGGTGCAGAGAGCACCGCGATCTGCCGGCGCTGTGCAGGCTGTAAAGGAAAAAGGGCTACCACTAGGATGTGCTGCAAATACAGGTTTCCAGGCGTCGACGGTAAGCTCCGGGTAAGCTCGTTGAGCTACAACTGTTCTCTGGGCGAGACTTAGCTGAGAAGCTTTCCCTTCCGATTCACGCTACAGGGCAGAGCGAATGTGCTGCTCCCTAGCGCTGAGAGAGAAAGTGCAGAGCCCAGGCGTGTTTGGGCAGAGGCAGCAGGCTGGAGCATTTCTCTGCCGGCACCGTGCTCTCTGGGCGACAAGTAGACACCGCTTCCACTCCGGCACAATGAAGGCGCAGAGCACGGAGCTGCTATGCGCACGGCACAGGCTGCAAGAGGAAGCGTGGCTGCCTCTCGCTTGTGTGCGGATTCACGTTAGCACTTGCAAACAGAAAGTTCCACCTGCGGCTACTTGTGCTGCTACCTAGTTCTCTTCCAGCTTTCCCTGGAAAGCATTGTGCCCAGCTTTATGCTCGGAGATGCAGAGCTGACAGTGGTAGATGCAGCGGAGACTGGAAATACAGAGTGCAGCCGAGAGTTGCTGCTGCTTTGACGTGAGGCAAGGGGAAATGAAAGTGCAGCCCAGCAGAGGCTTTGACTGCTGGAGCCTTTTTCTTTGGCAGCAGCTGCAAGGGAGCTCTCTGGCAAGGGAGCTGCGAGAGTGAAGAAGGGGACGGTCGGTCTATGGGAGAAGGAAGCTGCCGAGGCGCAGTGTGTTGTGCTCAGTTTCAAGGCTGCCTGGAGGAGGGGGGTGCTTGAAGAACGCCTTCTTTCTGGACGCCTCCTTCTGCCTGTGCTCCAGCTGCATGCACTCTGCAGCACGGAAGGTTTAGGAAGCTGCTTCTGGCCAGCTTGTGTCCACGAGTGCAAGGGCTGCGCCTTCCTTTCGGAAGCAGCCAGAGCCTTCTCAGCTGCAGCTGCTTGTGAAGCAGCTCTTGGCTGGACATTTGAAATTGGCTCCCCTCAGTGCATGAGCCCGTGCCCAGCTGCTTGCTTCTTCGCCTTCTGTGCTCTGGAGAGAAGTGAAGCCCAGGCATGGCTTGGAGCTTTGCTGCTCTTCAGCGTGAACACTGCACGCAGCCACAGTGTGCTGTGCAGGGATTTTCCTCAGCTCAACGTACAACAAGCATTTTCTTGCTGTTTCACCGAGTCCAAGCTGTCCGTGGAGCTCTCGCTCAGCGAAAAGCGTTTGGAGAGAAACACTTGCTGCAGTAGCTTTTCGCTGGGCAAGGCTTTCAACACAGCACCCCAATTCGGGCAAGGAGCAGGAGAAAGGAAGAGCATCTTTTCGTCCTGCCACGTTCTTCTGGGCGACACGCCTATCCGCCTCTTGGCTCCCTGCAAGGCTGTAAGCACGGCAGCGGTACTTGGAAGTGAGAAGGCAGGTGCAGAGAGCACCGCGATCTGCCGGCGCTGTGCAGGCTGTAAAGGAAAGAGGGCTACCACTAGGATGTGCTGCAAATACAGGTTTCCAGGCGTCGACGGTAAGCTCCGGGTAAGCTCGTTGAGCTACAACTGTTCTCTGGGCGAGACTTAGCTGAGAAGCTTTCCCTTCAGATTCACGCTACAGGGCAGAGCGAATGTGCTGCTCCCTAGCGCTGAGAGAGAAAGTGCAGAGCCCAGGCGTGTTTGGGCAGAGGCAGCAGGCTGGAGCATTTCTCTGCCGGCACCGTGCTCTCTGGGCGACAAGTAGACACCGCTTCCACTCCGGCACAATGAAGGCGCAGAGCACGGAGCTGCTATGCGCACGGCACAGGCTGCAAGAGGAAGCGTGGCTGCCTCTCGCTTGTGTGCGGATTCACGTTAGCACTTGCAAACAGAAAGTTCCACCTGCGGCTACTTGTGCTGCTACCTAGTTCTCTTCCAGCTTTCCCTGGAAAGCATTGTGCCCAGCTTTATGCTCGGAGATGCAGAGCTGACAGTGGTAGATGCAGCGGAGACTGGAAATACAGAGTGCAGCCGAGAGTTGCTGCTGCTTTGACGTGAGGCAAGGGGAAATGAAAGTGCAGCCCAGCAGAGGCTTTGACTGCTGGAGCCTTTTTCTTTGGCAGCAGCTGCAAGGGAGCTCTCTGGCAAGGGAGCTGCGAGAGTGAAGAAGGGGACGGTCGGTCTATGGGAGAAGGAAGCTGCCGAGGCGCAGTGTGTTGTGCTCAGTTTCAAGGCTGCCTGGAGGAGGGGGGTGCTTGAAGAACGCCTTCTTTCTGGACGCCTCCTTCTGCCTGTGCTCCAGCTGCATGCACTCTGCAGCACGGAAGGTTTAGGAAGCTGCTTCTGGCCAGCTTGTGTCCACGAGTGCAAGGGCTGCGCCTTCCTTTCGGAAGCAGCCAGAGCCTTCTCAGCTGCAGCTGCTTGTGAAGCAGCTCTTGGCTGGACATTTGAAATTGGCTGCCCTCAGTGCATGAGCCCTGTGCCCAGCTGCTTGCTTCTTCGCCTTCTGTGCTCTGGACAGAAGTGAAGCCCAGGCATGGCTTGGAGCTTTGCTGCTCTTCAGCGTGAACACTGCACGCAGCCACAGTGTGCTGTGCAGGGATTTTCCTCAGCTCAACGTACAACAAGCATTTTCTTGCTGTTTCACCGAGTCCAAGCTGTCCGTGGAGCTCTCGCTCAGCGAAAAGCGTTTGGAGAGAAACACTTGCTGCAGTAGCTTTTCGCTGGGCAAGGCTTTCAACACAGCACCCCAATTCGGGCAAGGAGCAGGAGAAAGGAAGAGCATCTTTTCGTCCTGCCACGTTCTTCTGGGCGACACGCCTATCCGCCTCTTGGCTCCCTGCAAGGCTGTAAGCACGGCAGCGGTACTTGGAAGTGAGAAGGCAGGTGCAGAGAGCACCGCGATCTGCCGGCGCTGTGCAGGCTGTAAAGGAAAAAGGGCTACCACTAGGATGTGCTGCAAATACAGGTTTCCAGGCGTCGACGGTAAGCTCCGGCTAAGCTCGTTGAGCTACAACTGTTCTCTGGGCGAGACTTAGCTGAGAAGCTTTCCCTTCCGATTCACGCTACAGGGCAGAGCGAATGTGCTGCTCCCTAGCGCTGAGAGAGAAAGTGCAGAGCCCAGGCGTGTTTGGGCAGAGGCAGCAGGCTGGAGCATTTCTCTGCCGGCACCGTGCTCTCTGGGCGACAAGTAGACACCGCTTCCACTCCGGCACAATGAAGGCGCAGAGCACGGAGCTGCTATGCGCACGGCACAGGCTGCAAGAGGAAGCGTGGCTGCCTCTCGCTTGTGTGCGGATTCACGTTAGCACTTGCAAACAGAAAGTTCCACCTGCGGCTACTTGTGCTGCTACCTAGTTCTCTTCCAGCTTTCCCTGGAAAGCATTGTGCCCAGCTTTATGCTCGGAGATGCAGAGCTGACAGTGGTAGATGCAGCGGAGACTGGAAATACAGAGTGCAGCCGAGAGTTGCTGCTGCTTTGACGTGAGGCAAGGGGAAATGAAAGTGCAGCCCAGCAGAGGCTTTGACTGCTGGAGCCTTTTTCTTTGGCAGCAGCTGCAAGGGAGCTCTCTGGCAAGGGAGCTGCGAGAGTGAAGAAGGGGACGGTCGGTCTATGGGAGAAGGAAGCTGCCGAGGCGCAGTGTGTTGTGCTCAGTTTCAAGGCTGCCTGGAGGAGGGGGGTGCTTGAAGAACGCCTTCTTTCTGGACGCCTCCTTCTGCCTGTGCTCCAGCTGCATGCACTCTGCAGCACGGAAGGTTTAGGAAGCTGCTTCTGGCCAGCTTGCGTCCACGAGTGCAAGGGCTGCGCCTTCCTTTCGGAAGCAGCCAGAGCCTTCTCAGCTGCAGCTGCTTGTGAAGCAGCTCTTGGCTGGACATTTGAAATTGGCTGCCCTCAGTGCATGAGCCCGTGCCCAGCTGCTTGCTTCTTCGCCTTCTGTGCTCTGGAGAGAAGTGAAGCCCAGGCATGGCTTGGAGCTTTGCTGCTCTTCAGCGTGAACACTGCACGCAGCCACAGTGTGCTGTGCAGGGATTTTCCTCAGCTCAACGTACAACAAGCATTTTCTTGCTGTTTCACCGAGTCCAAGCTGTCCGTGGAGCTCTCGCTAAGCGAAAAGCGTTTGGAGAGAAACACTTGCTGCAGTAGCTTTTCGCTGGGCAAGGCTTTCAACACAGCACCCCAATTCGGGCAAGGAGCAGGAGAAAGGAAGAGCATCTTTTCGTCCTGCCACGTTCTTCTGGGCGACACGCCTATCCGCCTCTTGGCTCCCTGCAAGGCTGTAAGCACGGCAGCGGTACTTGGAAGTGAGAAGGCAGGTGCAGAGAGCACCGCGATCTGCCGGCGCTGTGCAGGCTGTAAAGGAAAGAGGGCTACCACTAGGATGTGCTGCAAATACAGGTTTCCAGGCGTCGACGGTAAGCTCCGGCTAAGCTCGTTGAGCTACAACTGTTCTCTGGGCGAGACTTAGCTGAGAAGCTTTCCCTTCAGATTCACGCTACAGGGCAGAGCGAATGTGCTGCTCCCTAGCGCTGAGAGAGAAAGTGCAGAGCCCAGGCGTGTTTGGGCAGAGGCAGCAGGCTGGAGCATTTCTCTGCCGGCACCGTGCTCTCTGGGCGACAAGTAGACACCGCTTCCACTCCGGCACAATGAAGGCGCAGAGCACGGAGCTGCTATGCGCACGGCACAGGCTGCAAGAGGAAGCGTGGCTGCCTCTCGCTTGTGTGCGGATTCACGTTAGCACTTGCAAACAGAAAGTTCCACCTGCGGCTACTTGTGCTGCTACCTAGTTCTCTTCCAGCTTTCCCTGGAAAGCATTGTGCCCAGCTTTATGCTCGGAGATGCAGAGCTGACAGTGGTAGATGCAGCGGAGACTGGAAATACAGAGTGCAGCCGAGAGTTGCTGCTGCTTTGACGTGAGGCAAGGGGAAATGAAAGTGCAGCCCAGCAGAGGCTTTGACTGCTGGAGCCTTTTTCTTTGGCAGCAGCTGCAAGGGAGCTCTCTGGCAAGGGAGCTGCGAGAGTGAAGAAGGGGACGGTCGGTCTATGGGAGAAGGAAGCTGCCGAGGCGCAGTGTGTTGTGCTCAGTTTCAAGGCTGCCTGGAGGAGGGGGGTGCTTGAAGAACGCCTTCTTTCTGGACGCCTCCTTCTGCCTGTGCTCCAGCTGCATGCACTCTGCAGCACGGAAGGTTTAGGAAGCTGCTTCTGGCCAGCTTGTGTCCACGAGTGCAAGGGCTGCGCCTTCCTTTCGGAAGCAGCCAGAGCCTTCTCAGCTGCAGCTGCTTGTGAAGCAGCTCTTGGCTGGACATTTGAAATTGGCTGCCCTCAGTGCATGAGCCCTGTGCCCAGCTGCTTGCTTCTTCGCCTTCTGTGCTCTGGAGAGAAGTGAAGCCCAGGCATGGCTTGGAGCTTTGCTGCTCTTCAGCGTGAACACTGCACGCAGCCACAGTGTGCTGTGCAGGGATTTTCCTCAGCTCAACGTACAACAAGCATTTTCTTGCTGTTTCACCGAGTCCAAGCTGTCCGTGGAGCTCTCGCTCAGCGAAAAGCGTTTGGAGAGAAACACTTGCTGCAGTAGCTTTTCGCTGGGCAAGGCTTTCAACACAGCACCCCAATTCGGGCAAGGAGCAGGAGAAAGGAAGAGCATCTTTTCGTCCTGCCACGTTCTTCTGGGCGACACGCCTATCCGCCTCTTGGCTCCCTGCAAGGCTGTAAGCACGGCAGCGGTACTTGGAAGTGAGAAGGCAGGTGCAGAGAGCACCGCGATCTGCCGGCGCTGTGCAGGCTGTAAAGGAAAAAGGGCTACCACTAGGATGTGCTGCAAATACAGGTTTCCAGGCGTCGACGGTAAGCTCCGGGTAAGCTCGTTGAGCTACAACTGTTCTCTGGGCGAGACTTAGCTGAGAAGCTTTCCCTTCCGATTCACGCTACAGGGCAGAGCGAATGTGCTGCTCCCTAGCGCTGAGAGAGAAAGTGCAGAGCCCAGGCGTGTTTGGGCAGAGGCAGCAGGCTGGAGCATTTCTCTGCCGGCACCGTGCTCTCTGGGCGACAAGTCGCCACCGCTTCCACTCCGGCACAATGAAGGCGCAGAGCACGGAGCTGCTATGCGCACGGCACAGGCTGCAAGAGGAAGCGTGGCTGCCTCTCGCTTGTGTGCGGATTCACGTTAGCACTTGCAAACAGAAAGTTCCACCTGCGGCTACTTGTGCTGCTACCTAGTTCTCTTCCAGCTTTCCCTGGAAAGCATTGTGCCCAGCTTTATGCTCGGAGATGCAGAGCTGACAGTGGTAGATGCAGCGGAGACTGGAAATACAGAGTGCAGCCGAGAGTTGCTGCTGCTTTGACGTGAGGCAAGGGGAAATGAAAGTGCAGCCCAGCAGAGGCTTTGACTGCTGGAGCCTTTTTCTTTGGCAGCAGCTGCAAGGGAGCTCTCTGGCAAGGGAGCTGCGAGAGTGAAGAAGGGGACGGTCGGTCTATGGGAGAAGGAAGCTGCCGAGGCGCAGTGTGTTGTGCTCAGTTTCAAGGCTGCCTGGAGGAGGGGGGTGCTTGAAGAACGCCTTCTTTCTGGACGCCTCCTTCTGCCTGTGCTCCAGCTGCATGCACTCTGCAGCACGGAAGGTTTAGGAAGCTGCTTCTGGCCAGCTTGTGTCCACGAGTGCAAGGGCTGCGCCTTCCTTTCGGAAGCAGCCAGAGCCTTCTCAGCTGCAGCTGCTTGTGAAGCAGCTCTTGGCTGGACATTTGAAATTGGCTCCCCTCAGTGCATGAGCCCGTGCCCAGCTGCTTGCTTCTTCGCCTTCTGTGCTCTGGACAGAAGTGAAGCCCAGCCATGGCTTGGAGCTTTGCTGCTCTTCAGCGTGAACACTGCACGCAGCCACAGTGTGCTGTGCAGGGATTTTCCTCAGCTCAACGTACAACAAGCATTTTCTTGCTGTTTCACCGAGTCCAAGCTGTCCGTGGAGCTCTCGCTCAGCGAAAAGCGTTTGGAGAGAAACACTTGCTGCAGTAGCTTTTCGCTGGGCAAGGCTTTCAACACAGCACCCCAATTCGGGCAAGGAGCAGGAGAAAGGAAGAGCATCTTTTCGTCCTGCCACGTTCTTCTGGGCGACATGCCTATCCGCCTCTTGGCTCCCTGCAAGGCTGTAAGCACGGCAGCGGTACTTGGAAGTGAGAAGGCAGGTGCAGAGAGCACCGCGATCTGCCGGCGCTGTGCAGGCTGTAAAGGAAAGAGGGCTACCACTAGGATGTGCTGCAAATACAGGTTTCCAGGCGTCGACGGTAAGCTCCGGGTAAGCTCGTTGAGCTACAACTGTTCTCTGGGCGAGACTTAGCTGAGAAGCTTTCCCTTCAGATTCACGCTACAGGGCAGAGCGAATGTGCTGCTCCCTAGCGCTGAGAGAGAAAGTGCAGAGCCCAGGCGTGTTTGGGCAGAGGCAGCAGGCTGGAGCATTTCTCTGGCGGCACCGTGCTCTCTGGGCGACAAGTAGACACCGCTTCCACTCCGGCACAATGAAGGCGCAGAGCACGGAGCTGCTATGCGCACGGCACAGGCTGCAAGAGGAAGCGTGGCTGCCTCTCGCTTGTGTGCGGATTCACGTTAGCACTTGCAAACAGAAAGTTCCACCTGCGGCTACTTGTGCTGCTACCTAGTTCTCTTCCAGCTTTCCCTGGAAAGCATTGTGCCCAGCTTTATGCTCGGAGATGCAGAGCTGACAGTGGTAGATGCAGCGGAGACTGGAAATACAGAGTGCAGCCGAGAGTTGCTGCTGCTTTGACGTGAGGCAAGGGGAAATGAAAGTGCAGCCCAGCAGAGGCTTTGACTGCTGGAGCCTTTTTCTTTGGCAGCAGCTGCAAGGGAGCTCTCTGGCAAGGGAGCTGCGAGAGTGAAGAAGGGGACGGTCGGTCTATGGGAGAAGGAAGCTGCCGAGGCGCAGTGTGTTGTGCTCAGTTTCAAGGCTGCCTGGAGGAGGGGGGTGCTTGAAGAACGCCTTCTTTCTGGACGCCTCCTTCTGCCTGTGCTCCAGCTGCATGCACTCTGCAGCACGGAAGGTTTAGGAAGCTGCTTCTGGCCAGCTTGTGTCCACGAGTGCAAGGGCTGCGCCTTCCTTTCGGAAGCAGCCAGAGCCTTCTCAGCTGCAGCTGCTTGTGAAGCAGCTCTTGGCTGGACATTTGAAATTGGCTGCCCTCAGTGCATGAGCCCTGTGCCCAGCTGCTTGCTTCTTCGCCTTCTGTGCTCTGGAGAGAAGTGAAGCCCAGGCATGGCTTGGAGCTTTGCTGCTCTTCAGCGTGAACACTGCACGCAGCCACAGTGTGCTGTGCAGGGATTTTCCTCAGCTCAACGTACAACAAGCATTTTCTTGCTGTTTCACCGAGTCCAAGCTGTCCGTGGAGCTCTCGCTCAGCGAAAAGCGTTTGGAGAGAAACACTTGCTGCAGTAGCTTTTCGCTGGGCAAGGCTTTCAACACAGCACCCCAATTCGGGCAAGGAGCAGGAGAAAGGAAGAGCATCTTTTCGTCCTGCCACGTTCTTCTGGGCGACACGCCTATCCGCCTCTTGGCTCCCTGCAAGGCTGTAAGCACGGCAGCGGTACTTGGAAGTGAGAAGGCAGGTGCAGAGAGCACCGCGATCTGCCGGCGCTGTGCAGGCTGTAAAGGAAAGAGGGCTACCACTAGGATGTGCTGCAAATACAGGTTTCCAGGCGTCGACGGTAAGCTCCGGCTAAGCTCGTTGAGCTACAACTGTTCTCTGGGCGAGACTTAGCTGAGAAGCTTTCCCTTCCGATTCACGCTACAGGGCAGAGCGAATGTGCTGCTCCCTAGCGCTGAGAGAGAAAGTGCAGAGCCCAGGCGTGTTTGGGCAGAGGCAGCAGGCTGGAGCATTTCTCTGCCGGCACCGTGCTCTCTGGGCGACAAGTAGACACCGCTTCCACTCCGGCACAATGAAGGCGCAGAGCACGGAGCTGCTATGCGCACGGCACAGGCTGCAAGAGGAAGCGTGGCTGCCTCTCGCTTGTGTGCGGATTCACGTTAGCACTTGCAAACAGAAAGTTCCACCTGCGGCTACTTGTGCTGCTACCTAGTTCTCTTCCAGCTTTCCCTGGAAAGCATTGTGCCCAGCTTTATGCTCGGAGATGCAGAGCTGACAGTGGTAGATGCAGCGGAGACTGGAAATACAGAGTGCAGCCGAGAGTTGCTGCTGCTTTGACGTGAGGCAAGGGGAAATGAAAGTGCAGCCCAGCAGAGGCTTTGACTGCTGGAGCCTTTTTCTTTGGCAGCAGCTGCAAGGGAGCTCTCTGGCAAGGGAGCTGCGAGAGTGAAGAAGGGGACGGTCGGTCTATGGGAGAAGGAAGCTGCCGAGGCGCAGTGTGTTGTGCTCAGTTTCAAGGCTGCCTGGAGGAGGGGGGTGCTTGAAGAACGCCTTCTTTCTGGACGCCTCCTTCTGCCTGTGCTCCAGCTGCATGCACTCTGCAGCACGGAAGGTTTAGGAAGCTGCTTCTGGCCAGCTTGTGTCCACGAGTGCAAGGGCTGCGCCTTCCTTTCGGAAGCAGCCAGAGCCTTCTCAGCTGCAGCTGCTTGTGAAGCAGCTCTTGGCTGGACATTTGAAATTGGCTCCCCTCAGTGCATGAGCCCGTGCCCAGCTGCTTGCTTCTTCGCCTTCTGTGCTCTGGACAGAAGTGAAGCCCAGCCATGGCTTGGAGCTTTGCTGCTCTTCAGCGTGAACACTGCACGCAGCCACAGTGTGCTGTGCAGGGATTTTCCTCAGCTCAACGTACAACAAGCATTTTCTTGCTGTTTCACCGAGTCCAAGCTGTCCGTGGAGCTCTCGCTCAGCGAAAAGCGTTTGGAGAGAAACACTTGCTGCAGTAGCTTTTCGCTGGGCAAGGCTTTCAACACAGCACCCCAATTCGGGCAAGGAGCAGGAGAAAGGAAGAGCATCTTTTCGTCCTGCCACGTTCTTCTGGGCGACATGCCTATCCGCCTCTTGGCTCCCTGCAAGGCTGTAAGCACGGCAGCGGTACTTGGAAGTGAGAAGGCAGGTGCAGAGAGCACCGCGATCTGCCGGCGCTGTGCAGGCTGTAAAGGAAAGAGGGCTACCACTAGGATGTGCTGCAAATACAGGTTTCCAGGCGTCGACGGTAAGCTCCGGGTAAGCTCGTTGAGCTACAACTGTTCTCTGGGCGAGACTTAGCTGAGAAGCTTTCCCTTCAGATTCACGCTACAGGGCAGAGCGAATGTGCTGCTCCCTAGCGCTGAGAGAGAAAGTGCAGAGCCCAGGCGTGTTTGGGCAGAGGCAGCAGGCTGGAGCATTTCTCTGGCGGCACCGTGCTCTCTGGGCGACAAGTAGACACCGCTTCCACTCCGGCACAATGAAGGCGCAGAGCACGGAGCTGCTATGCGCACGGCACAGGCTGCAAGAGGAAGCGTGGCTGCCTCTCGCTTGTGTGCGGATTCACGTTAGCACTTGCAAACAGAAAGTTCCACCTGCGGCTACTTGTGCTGCTACCTAGTTCTCTTCCAGCTTTCCCTGGAAAGCATTGTGCCCAGCTTTATGCTCGGAGATGCAGAGCTGACAGTGGTAGATGCAGCGGAGACTGGAAATACAGAGTGCAGCCGAGAGTTGCTGCTGCTTTGACGTGAGGCAAGGGGAAATGAAAGTGCAGCCCAGCAGAGGCTTTGACTGCTGGAGCCTTTTTCTTTGGCAGCAGCTGCAAGGGAGCTCTCTGGCAAGGGAGCTGCGAGAGTGAAGAAGGGGACGGTCGGTCTATGGGAGAAGGAAGCTGCCGAGGCGCAGTGTGTTGTGCTCAGTTTCAAGGCTGCCTGGAGGAGGGGGGTGCTTGAAGAACGCCTTCTTTCTGGACGCCTCCTTCTGCCTGTGCTCCAGCTGCATGCACTCTGCAGCACGGAAGGTTTAGGAAGCTGCTTCTGGCCAGCTTGTGTCCACGAGTGCAAGGGCTGCGCCTTCCTTTCGGAAGCAGCCAGAGCCTTCTCAGCTGCAGCTGCTTGTGAAGCAGCTCTTGGCTGGACATTTGAAATTGGCTGCCCTCAGTGCATGAGCCCTGTGCCCAGCTGCTTGCTTCTTCGCCTTCTGTGCTCTGGAGAGAAGTGAAGCCCAGGCATGGCTTGGAGCTTTGCTGCTCTTCAGCGTGAACACTGCACGCAGCCACAGTGTGCTGTGCAGGGATTTTCCTCAGCTCAACGTACAACAAGCATTTTCTTGCTGTTTCACCGAGTCCAAGCTGTCCGTGGAGCTCTCGCTCAGCGAAAAGCGTTTGGAGAGAAACACTTGCTGCAGTAGCTTTTCGCTGGGCAAGGCTTTCAACACAGCACCCCAATTCGGGCAAGGAGCAGGAGAAAGGAAGAGCATCTTTTCGTCCTGCCACGTTCTTCTGGGCGACACGCCTATCCGCCTCTTGGCTCCCTGCAAGGCTGTAAGCACGGCAGCGGTACTTGGAAGTGAGAAGGCAGGTGCAGAGAGCACCGCGATCTGCCGGCGCTGTGCAGGCTGTAAAGGAAAGAGGGCTACCACTAGGATGTGCTGCAAATACAGGTTTCCAGGCGTCGACGGTAAGCTCCGGCTAAGCTCGTTGAGCTACAACTGTTCTCTGGGCGAGACTTAGCTGAGAAGCTTTCCCTTCCGATTCACGCTACAGGGCAGAGCGAATGTGCTGCTCCCTAGCGCTGAGAGAGAAAGTGCAGAGCCCAGGCGTGTTTGGGCAGAGGCAGCAGGCTGGAGCATTTCTCTGCCGGCACCGTGCTCTCTGGGCGACAAGTAGACACCGCTTCCACTCCGGCACAATGAAGGCGCAGAGCACGGAGCTGCTATGCGCACGGCACAGGCTGCAAGAGGAAGCGTGGCTGCCTCTCGCTTGTGTGCGGATTCACGTTAGCACTTGCAAACAGAAAGTTCCACCTGCGGCTACTTGTGCTGCTACCTAGTTCTCTTCCAGCTTTCCCTGGAAAGCATTGTGCCCAGCTTTATGCTCGGAGATGCAGAGCTGACAGTGGTAGATGCAGCGGAGACTGGAAATACAGAGTGCAGCCGAGAGTTGCTGCTGCTTTGACGTGAGGCAAGGGGAAATGAAAGTGCAGCCCAGCAGAGGCTTTGACTGCTGGAGCCTTTTTCTTTGGCAGCAGCTGCAAGGGAGCTCTCTGGCAAGGGAGCTGCGAGAGTGAAGAAGGGGACGGTCGGTCTATGGGAGAAGGAAGCTGCCGAGGCGCAGTGTGTTGTGCTCAGTTTCAAGGCTGCCTGGAGGAGGGGGGTGCTTGAAGAACGCCTTCTTTCTGGACGCCTCCTTCTGCCTGTGCTCCAGCTGCATGCACTCTGCAGCACGGAAGGTTTAGGAAGCTGCTTCTGGCCAGCTTGTGTCCACGAGTGCAAGGGCTGCGCCTTCCTTTCGGAAGCAGCCAGAGCCTTCTCAGCTGCAGCTGCTTGTGAAGCAGCTCTTGGCTGGACATTTGAAATTGGCTGCCCTCAGTGCATGAGCCCGTGCCCAGCTGCTTGCTTCTTCGCCTTCTGTGCTCTGGAGAGAAGTGAAGCCCAGGCATGGCTTGGAGCTTTGCTGCTCTTCAGCGTGAACACTGCACGCAGCCACAGTGTGCTGTGCAGGGATTTTCCTCAGCTCAACGTACAACAAGCATTTTCTTGCTGTTTCACCGAGTCCAAGCTGTCCGTGGAGCTCTCGCTAAGCGAAAAGCGTTTGGAGAGAAACACTTGCTGCAGTAGCTTTTCGCTGGGCAAGGCTTTCAACACAGCACCCCAATTCGGGCAAGGAGCAGGAGAAAGGAAGAGCATCTTTTCGTCCTGCCACGTTCTTCTGGGCGACACGCCTATCCGCCTCTTGGCTCCCTGCAAGGCTGTAAGCACGGCAGCGGTACTTGGAAGTGAGAAGGCAGGTGCAGAGAGCACCGCGATCTGCCGGCGCTGTGCAGGCTGTAAAGGAAAGAGGGCTACCACTAGGATGTGCTGCAAATACAGGTTTCCAGGCGTCGACGGTAAGCTCCGGGTAAGCTCGTTGAGCTACAACTGTTCTCTGGGCGAGACTTAGCTGAGAAGCTTTCCCTTCAGATTCACGCTACAGGGCAGAGCGAATGTGCTGCTCCCTAGCGCTGAGAGAGAAAGTGCAGAGCCCAGGCGTGTTTGGGTAGAGGCAGCAGGCTGGAGCATTTCTCTGCCGGCACCGTGCTCTCTGGGCGACAAGTAGACACCGCTTCCACTCCGGCACAATGAAGGCGCAGAGCACGGAGCTGCTATGCGCACGGCACAGGCTGCAAGAGGAAGCGTGGCTGCCTCTCGCTTGTGTGCGGATTCACGTTAGCACTTGCAAACAGAAAGTTCCACCTGCGGCTACTTGTGCTGCTACCTAGTTCTCTTCCAGCTTTCCCTGGAAAGCATTGTGCCCAGCTTTATGCTCGGAGATGCAGAGCTGACAGTGGTAGATGCAGCGGAGACTGGAAATACAGAGTGCAGCCGAGAGTTGCTGCTGCTTTGACGTGAGGCAAGGGGAAATGAAAGTGCAGCCCAGCAGAGGCTTTGACTGCTGGAGCCTTTTTCTTTGGCAGCAGCTGCAAGGGAGCTCTCTGGCAAGGGAGCTGCGAGAGTGAAGAAGGGGACGGTCGGTCTATGGGAGAAGGAAGCTGCCGAGGCGCAGTGTGTTGTGCTCAGTTTCAAGGCTGCCTGGAGGAGGGGGGTGCTTGAAGAACGCCTTCTTTCTGGACGCCTCCTTCTGCCTGTGCTCCAGCTGCATGCACTCTGCAGCACGGAAGGTTTAGGAAGCTGCTTCTGGCCAGCTTGTGTCCACGAGTGCAAGGGCTGCGCCTTCCTTTCGGAAGCAGCCAGAGCCTTCTCAGCTGCAGCTGCTTGTGAAGCAGCTCTTGGCTGGACATTTGAAATTGGCTGCCCTCAGTGCATGAGCCCTGTGCCCAGCTGCTTGCTTCTTCGCCTTCTGTGCTCTGGACAGAAGTGAAGCCCAGGCATGGCTTGGAGCTTTGCTGCTCTTCAGCGTGAACACTGCACGCAGCCACAGTGTGCTGTGCAGGGATTTTCCTCAGCTCAACGTACAACAAGCATTTTCTTGCTGTTTCACCGAGTCCAAGCTGTCCGTGGAGCTCTCGCTCAGCGAAAAGCGTTTGGAGAGAAACACTTGCTGCAGTAGCTTTTCGCTGGGCAAGGCTTTCAACACAGCACCCCAATTCGGGCAAGGAGCAGGAGAAAGGAAGAGCATCTTTTCGTCCTGCCACGTTCTTCTGGGCGACACGCCTATCCGCCTCTTGGCTCCCTGCAAGGCTGTAAGCACGGCAGCGGTACTTGGAAGTGAGAAGGCAGGTGCAGAGAGCACCGCGATCTGCCGGCGCTGTGCAGGCTGTAAAGGAAAGAGGGCTACCACTAGGATGTGCTGCAAATACAGGTTTCCAGGCGTCGACGGTAAGCTCCGGCTAAGCTCGTTGAGCTACAACTGTTCTCTGGGCGAGACTTAGCTGAGAAGCTTTCCCTTCAGATTCACGCTACAGGGCAGAGCGAATGTGCTGCTCCCTAGCGCTGAGAGAGAAAGTGCAGAGCCCAGGCGTGTTTGGGCAGAGGCAGCAGGCTGGAGCATTTCTCTGGCGGCACCGTGCTCTCTGGGCGACAAGTAGACACCGCTTCCACTCCGGCACAATGAAGGCGCAGAGCACGGAGCTGCTATGCGCACGGCACAGGCTGCAAGAGGAAGCGTGGCTGCCTCTCGCTTGTGTGCGGATTCACGTTAGCACTTGCAAACAGAAAGTTCCACCTGCGGCTACTTGTGCTGCTACCTAGTTCTCTTCCAGCTTTCCCTGGAAAGCATTGTGCCCAGCTTTATGCTCGGAGATGCAGAGCTGACAGTGGTAGATGCAGCGGAGACTGGAAGTACAGAGTGCAGCCGAGAGTTGCTGCTGCTTTGACGTGAGGCAAGGGGAGAGTGCAGCCCAGCAGAGGCTTTGACTGCTGGAGCCTTTTTCTTTGGCAGCAGCTGCAAGGGAGCTCTCTGGCAAGGGAGCTGCGAGAGTGGAGAAGGGGACGGTCGGTCTATGGGAGAAGGAAGCTGCCGAGGCGCAGTGTGTTGTGCTCAGTTTCAAGGCTGCCTGGAGGAGGGGGGTGCTTGAAGAACGCCTTCTTTCTGGACGCCTCCTTCTGCCTGTGCTCCAGCTGCATGCACTCTGCAGCACGGAAGGTTTAGGAAGCTGCTTCTGGCCAGCTTGTGTCCACGAGTGCAAGGGCTGCGCCTTCCTTTCGGAAGCAGCCAGAGCCTTCTCAGCTGCAGCTGCTTGTGAAGCAGCTCTTGGCTGGACATTTGAAATTGGCTCCCCTGAGTACATGAGCCCGTGCCCAGCTGCTTGCTTCTTCGCCTTCTGTGCTCTGGAGAGAAGTGAAGCCCAGGCATGGCTTGGAGCTTTGCTGCTCTTCAGCGTGAACACTGCACGCAGCCACAGTGTGCTGTGCAGGGATTTTCCTCAGCTCAACGTACAACAAGCATTTTCTTGCTGTTTCACCGAGTCCAAGCTGTCCGTGGAGCTCTCGCTCAGCGAAAAGCGTTTGGAGAGAAACACTTGCTGCAGTAGCTTTTCGCTGGGCAAGGCTTTCAACACAGCACCCCAATTCGGGCAAGGAGCAGGAGAAAGGAAGAGCATCTTTTCGTCCTGCCACGTTCTTCTGGGCGACACGCCTATCCGCCTCTTGGCTCCCTGCAAGGCTGTAAGCACGGCAGCGGTACTTGGAAGTGAGAAGGCAGGTGCAGAGAGCACCGCGATCTGCCGGCGCTGTGCAGGCTGTAAAGGAAAGAGGGCTACCACTAGGATGTGCTGCAAATACAGGTTTCCAGGCGTCGACGGTAAGCTCCGGGTAAGCTCGTTGAGCTACAACTGTTCTCTGGGCGAGACTTAGCTGAGAAGCTTTCCCTTCAGATTCACGCTACAGGGCAGAGCGAATGTGCTGCTCCCTAGCGCTGAGAGAGAAAGTGCAGAGCCCAGGCGTGTTTGGGCAGAGGCAGCAGGCTGGAGCATTTCTCTGCCGGCACCGTGCTCTCTGGGCGACAAGTAGACACCGCTTCCACTCCGGCACAATGAAGGCGCAGAGCACGGAGCTGCTATGCGCACGGCACAGGCTGCAAGAGGAAGCGTGGCTGCCTCTCGCTTGTGTGCGGATTCACGTTAGCACTTGCAAACAGAAAGTTCCACCTGCGGCTACTTGTGCTGCTACCTAGTTCTCTTCCAGCTTTCCCTGGAAAGCATTGTGCCCAGCTTTATGCTCGGAGATGCAGAGCTGACAGTGGTAGATGCAGCGGAGACTGGAAATACAGAGTGCAGCCGAGAGTTGCTGCTGCTTTGACGTGAGGCAAGGGGAAATGAAAGTGCAGCCCAGCAGAGGCTTTGACTGCTGGAGCCTTTTTCTTTGGCAGCAGCTGCAAGGGAGCTCTCTGGCAAGGGAGCTGCGAGAGTGAAGAAGGGGACGGTCGGTCTATGGGAGAAGGAAGCTGCCGAGGCGCAGTGTGTTGTGCTCAGTTTCAAGGCTGCCTGGAGGAGGGGGGTGCTTGAAGAACGCCTTCTTTCTGGACGCCTCCTTCTGCCTGTGCTCCAGCTGCATGCACTCTGCAGCACGGAAGGTTTAGGAAGCTGCTTCTGGCCAGCTTGTGTCCACGAGTGCAAGGGCTGCGCCTTCCTTTCGGAAGCAGCCAGAGCCTTCTCAGCTGCAGCTGCTTGTGAAGCAGCTCTTGGCTGGACATTTGAAATTGGCTCCCCTCAGTGCATGAGCCCGTGCCCAGCTGCTTGCTTCTTCGCCTTCTGTGCTCTGGAGAGAAGTGAAGCCCAGGCATGGCTTGGAGCTTTGCTGCTCTTCAGCGTGAACACTGCACGCAGCCACAGTGTGCTGTGCAGGGATTTTCCTCAGCTCAACGTACAACAAGCATTTTCTTGCTGTTTCACCGAGTCCAAGCTGTCCGTGGAGCTCTCGCTCAGCGAAAAGCGTTTGGAGAGAAACACTTGCTGCAGTAGCTTTTCGCTGGGCAAGGCTTTCAACACAGCACCCCAATTCGGGCAAGGAGCAGGAGAAAGGAAGAGCATCTTTTCGTCCTGCCACGTTCTTCTGGGCGACACGCCTATCCGCCTCTTGGCTCCCTGCAAGGCTGTAAGCACGGCAGCGGTACTTGGAAGTGAGAAGGCAGGTGCAGAGAGCACCGCGATCTGCCGGCGCTGTGCAGGCTGTAAAGGAAAAAGGGCTACCACTAGGATGTGCTGCAAATACAGGTTTCCAGGCGTCGACGGTAAGCTCCGGGTAAGCTCGTTGAGCTACAACT
Source organism: Coloeus monedula (assembly GCF_965178545.1). Classification (NCBI taxonomy): domain Eukaryota; kingdom Metazoa; phylum Chordata; class Aves; order Passeriformes; family Corvidae; genus Coloeus; species Coloeus monedula. The sequence continues at coordinate 183,271 of NW_028120733.1, read as the reverse complement.
GTTCTCTGGGCGAGACTTAGCTGAGAAGCTTTCCCTTCCGATTCACGCTACAGGGCAGAGCGAATGTGCTGCTCCCTAGCGCTGAGAGAGAAAGTGCAGAGCCCAGGCGTGTTTGGGCAGAGGCAGCAGGCTGGAGCATTTCTCTGCCGGCACCGTGCTCTCTGGGCGACAAGTAGACACCGCTTCCACTCCGGCACAATGAAGGCGCAGAGCACGGAGCTGCTATGCGCACGGCACAGGCTGCAAGAGGAAGCGTGGCTGCCTCTCGCTTGTGTGCGGATTCACGTTAGCACTTGCAAACAGAAAGTTCCACCTGCGGCTACTTGTGCTGCTACCTAGTTCTCTTCCAGCTTTCCCTGGAAAGCATTGTGCCCAGCTTTATGCTCGGAGATGCAGAGCTGACAGTGGTAGATGCAGCGGAGACTGGAAATACAGAGTGCAGCCGAGAGTTGCTGCTGCTTTGACGTGAGGCAAGGGGAAATGAAAGTGCAGCCCAGCAGAGGCTTTGACTGCTGGAGCCTTTTTCTTTGGCAGCAGCTGCAAGGGAGCTCTCTGGCAAGGGAGCTGCGAGAGTGAAGAAGGGGACGGTCGGTCTATGGGAGAAGGAAGCTGCCGAGGCGCAGTGTGTTGTGCTCAGTTTCAAGGCTGCCTGGAGGAGGGGGGTGCTTGAAGAACGCCTTCTTTCTGGACGCCTCCTTCTGCCTGTGCTCCAGCTGCATGCACTCTGCAGCACGGAAGGTTTAGGAAGCTGCTTCTGGCCAGCTTGTGTCCACGAGTGCAAGGGCTGCGCCTTCCTTTCGGAAGCAGCCAGAGCCTTCTCAGCTGCAGCTGCTTGTGAAGCAGCTCTTGGCTGGACATTTGAAATTGGCTCCCCTCAGTGCATGAGCCCGTGCCCAGCTGCTTGCTTCTTCGCCTTCTGTGCTCTGGAGAGAAGTGAAGCCCAGGCATGGCTTGGAGCTTTGCTGCTCTTCAGCGTGAACACTGCACGCAGCCACAGTGTGCTGTGCAGGGATTTTCCTCAGCTCAACGTACAACAAGCATTTTCTTGCTGTTTCACCGAGTCCAAGCTGTCCGTGGAGCTCTCGCTCAGCGAAAAGCGTTTGGAGAGAAACACTTGCTGCAGTAGCTTTTCGCTGGGCAAGGCTTTCAACACAGCACCCCAATTCGGGCAAGGAGCAGGAGAAAGGAAGAGCATCTTTTCGTCCTGCCACGTTCTTCTGGGCGACACGCCTATCCGCCTCTTGGCTCCCTGCAAGGCTGTAAGCACGGCAGCGGTACTTGGAAGTGAGAAGGCAGGTGCAGAGAGCACCGCGATCTGCCGGCGCTGTGCAGGCTGTAAAGGAAAGAGGGCTACCACTAGGATGTGCTGCAAATACAGGTTTCCAGGCGTCGACGGTAAGCTCCGGGTAAGCTCGTTGAGCTACAACTGTTCTCTGGGCGAGACTTAGCTGAGAAGCTTTCCCTTCAGATTCACGCTACAGGGCAGAGCGAATGTGCTGCTCCCTAGCGCTGAGAGAGAAAGTGCAGAGCCCAGGCGTGTTTGGGCAGAGGCAGCAGGCTGGAGCATTTCTCTGCCGGCACCGTGCTCTCTGGGCGACAAGTAGACACCGCTTCCACTCCGGCACAATGAAGGCGCAGAGCACGGAGCTGCTATGCGCACGGCACAGGCTGCAAGAGGAAGCGTGGCTGCCTCTCGCTTGTGTGCGGATTCACGTTAGCACTTGCAAACAGAAAGTTCCACCTGCGGCTACTTGTGCTGCTACCTAGTTCTCTTCCAGCTTTCCCTGGAAAGCATTGTGCCCAGCTTTATGCTCGGAGATGCAGAGCTGACAGTGGTAGATGCAGCGGAGACTGGAAATACAGAGTGCAGCCGAGAGTTGCTGCTGCTTTGACGTGAGGCAAGGGGAAATGAAAGTGCAGCCCAGCAGAGGCTTTGACTGCTGGAGCCTTTTTCTTTGGCAGCAGCTGCAAGGGAGCTCTCTGGCAAGGGAGCTGCGAGAGTGAAGAAGGGGACGGTCGGTCTATGGGAGAAGGAAGCTGCCGAGGCGCAGTGTGTTGTGCTCAGTTTCAAGGCTGCCTGGAGGAGGGGGGTGCTTGAAGAACGCCTTCTTTCTGGACGCCTCCTTCTGCCTGTGCTCCAGCTGCATGCACTCTGCAGCACGGAAGGTTTAGGAAGCTGCTTCTGGCCAGCTTGTGTCCACGAGTGCAAGGGCTGCGCCTTCCTTTCGGAAGCAGCCAGAGCCTTCTCAGCTGCAGCTGCTTGTGAAGCAGCTCTTGGCTGGACATTTGAAATTGGCTGCCCTCAGTGCATGAGCCCTGTGCCCAGCTGCTTGCTTCTTCGCCTTCTGTGCTCTGGACAGAAGTGAAGCCCAGGCATGGCTTGGAGCTTTGCTGCTCTTCAGCGTGAACACTGCACGCAGCCACAGTGTGCTGTGCAGGGATTTTCCTCAGCTCAACGTACAACAAGCATTTTCTTGCTGTTTCACCGAGTCCAAGCTGTCCGTGGAGCTCTCGCTCAGCGAAAAGCGTTTGGAGAGAAACACTTGCTGCAGTAGCTTTTCGCTGGGCAAGGCTTTCAACACAGCACCCCAATTCGGGCAAGGAGCAGGAGAAAGGAAGAGCATCTTTTCGTCCTGCCACGTTCTTCTGGGCGACACGCCTATCCGCCTCTTGGCTCCCTGCAAGGCTGTAAGCACGGCAGCGGTACTTGGAAGTGAGAAGGCAGGTGCAGAGAGCACCGCGATCTGCCGGCGCTGTGCAGGCTGTAAAGGAAAAAGGGCTACCACTAGGATGTGCTGCAAATACAGGTTTCCAGGCGTCGACGGTAAGCTCCGGCTAAGCTCGTTGAGCTACAACTGTTCTCTGGGCGAGACTTAGCTGAGAAGCTTTCCCTTCCGATTCACGCTACAGGGCAGAGCGAATGTGCTGCTCCCTAGCGCTGAGAGAGAAAGTGCAGAGCCCAGGCGTGTTTGGGCAGAGGCAGCAGGCTGGAGCATTTCTCTGCCGGCACCGTGCTCTCTGGGCGACAAGTAGACACCGCTTCCACTCCGGCACAATGAAGGCGCAGAGCACGGAGCTGCTATGCGCACGGCACAGGCTGCAAGAGGAAGCGTGGCTGCCTCTCGCTTGTGTGCGGATTCACGTTAGCACTTGCAAACAGAAAGTTCCACCTGCGGCTACTTGTGCTGCTACCTAGTTCTCTTCCAGCTTTCCCTGGAAAGCATTGTGCCCAGCTTTATGCTCGGAGATGCAGAGCTGACAGTGGTAGATGCAGCGGAGACTGGAAATACAGAGTGCAGCCGAGAGTTGCTGCTGCTTTGACGTGAGGCAAGGGGAAATGAAAGTGCAGCCCAGCAGAGGCTTTGACTGCTGGAGCCTTTTTCTTTGGCAGCAGCTGCAAGGGAGCTCTCTGGCAAGGGAGCTGCGAGAGTGAAGAAGGGGACGGTCGGTCTATGGGAGAAGGAAGCTGCCGAGGCGCAGTGTGTTGTGCTCAGTTTCAAGGCTGCCTGGAGGAGGGGGGTGCTTGAAGAACGCCTTCTTTCTGGACGCCTCCTTCTGCCTGTGCTCCAGCTGCATGCACTCTGCAGCACGGAAGGTTTAGGAAGCTGCTTCTGGCCAGCTTGCGTCCACGAGTGCAAGGGCTGCGCCTTCCTTTCGGAAGCAGCCAGAGCCTTCTCAGCTGCAGCTGCTTGTGAAGCAGCTCTTGGCTGGACATTTGAAATTGGCTGCCCTCAGTGCATGAGCCCGTGCCCAGCTGCTTGCTTCTTCGCCTTCTGTGCTCTGGAGAGAAGTGAAGCCCAGGCATGGCTTGGAGCTTTGCTGCTCTTCAGCGTGAACACTGCACGCAGCCACAGTGTGCTGTGCAGGGATTTTCCTCAGCTCAACGTACAACAAGCATTTTCTTGCTGTTTCACCGAGTCCAAGCTGTCCGTGGAGCTCTCGCTCAGCGAAAAGCGTTTGGAGAGAAACACTTGCTGCAGTAGCTTTTCGCTGGGCAAGGCTTTCAACACAGCACCCCAATTCGGGCAAGGAGCAGGAGAAAGGAAGAGCATCTTTTCGTCCTGCCACGTTCTTCTGGGCGACACGCCTATCCGCCTCTTGGCTCCCTGCAAGGCTGTAAGCACGGCAGCGGTACTTGGAAGTGAGAAGGCAGGTGCAGAGAGCACCGCGATCTGCCGGCGCTGTGCAGGCTGTAAAGGAAAGAGGGCTACCACTAGGATGTGCTGCAAATACAGGTTTCCAGGCGTCGACGGTAAGCTCCGGCTAAGCTCGTTGAGCTACAACTGTTCTCTGGGCGAGACTTAGCTGAGAAGCTTTCCCTTCAGATTCACGCTACAGGGCAGAGCGAATGTGCTGCTCCCTAGCGCTGAGAGAGAAAGTGCAGAGCCCAGGCGTGTTTGGGCAGAGGCAGCAGGCTGGAGCATTTCTCTGCCGGCACCGTGCTCTCTGGGCGACAAGTAGACACCGCTTCCACTCCGGCACAATGAAGGCGCAGAGCACGGAGCTGCTATGCGCACGGCACAGGCTGCAAGAGGAAGCGTGGCTGCCTCTCGCTTGTGTGCGGATTCACGTTAGCACTTGCAAACAGAAAGTTCCACCTGCGGCTACTTGTGCTGCTACCTAGTTCTCTTCCAGCTTTCCCTGGAAAGCATTGTGCCCAGCTTTATGCTCGGAGATGCAGAGCTGACAGTGGTAGATGCAGCGGAGACTGGAAATACAGAGTGCAGCCGAGAGTTGCTGCTGCTTTGACGTGAGGCAAGGGGAAATGAAAGTGCAGCCCAGCAGAGGCTTTGACTGCTGGAGCCTTTTTCTTTGGCAGCAGCTGCAAGGGAGCTCTCTGGCAAGGGAGCTGCGAGAGTGAAGAAGGGGACGGTCGGTCTATGGGAGAAGGAAGCTGCCGAGGCGCAGTGTGTTGTGCTCAGTTTCAAGGCTGCCTGGAGGAGGGGGGTGCTTGAAGAACGCCTTCTTTCTGGACGCCTCCTTCTGCCTGTGCTCCAGCTGCATGCACTCTGCAGCACGGAAGGTTTAGGAAGCTGCTTCTGGCCAGCTTGTGTCCACGAGTGCAAGGGCTGCGCCTTCCTTTCGGAAGCAGCCAGAGCCTTCTCAGCTGCAGCTGCTTGTGAAGCAGCTCTTGGCTGGACATTTGAAATTGGCTGCCCTCAGTGCATGAGCCCTGTGCCCAGCTGCTTGCTTCTTCGCCTTCTGTGCTCTGGACAGAAGTGAAGCCCAGGCATGGCTTGGAGCTTTGCTGCTCTTCAGCGTGAACACTGCACGCAGCCACAGTGTGCTGTGCAGGGATTTTCCTCAGCTCAACGTACAACAAGCATTTTCTTGCTGTTTCACCGAGTCCAAGCTGTCCGTGGAGCTCTCGCTCAGCGAAAAGCGTTTGGAGAGAAACACTTGCTGCAGTAGCTTTTCGCTGGGCAAGGCTTTCAACACAGCACCCCAATTCGGGCAAGGAGCAGGAGAAAGGAAGAGCATCTTTTCGTCCTGCCACGTTCTTCTGGGCGACACGCCTATCCGCCTCTTGGCTCCCTGCAAGGCTGTAAGCACGGCAGCGGTACTTGGAAGTGAGAAGGCAGGTGCAGAGAGCACCGCGATCTGCCGGCGCTGTGCAGGCTGTAAAGGAAAGAGGGCTACCACTAGGATGTGCTGCAAATACAGGTTTCCAGGCGTCGACGGTAAGCTCCGGGTAAGCTCGTTGAGCTACAACTGTTCTCTGGGCGAGACTTAGCTGAGAAGCTTTCCCTTCAGATTCACGCTACAGGGCAGAGCGAATGTGCTGCTTCCTAGCGCTGAGAGAGAAAGTGCAGAGCCCAGGCGTGTTTGGGCAGAGGCAGCAGGCTGGAGCATTTCTCTGGCGGCACCGTGCTCTCTGGGCGACAAGTAGACACCGCTTCCACTCCGGCACAATGAAGGCGCAGAGCACGGAGCTGCTATGCGCACGGCACAGGCTGCAAGAGGAAGCGTGGCTGCCTCTCGCTTGTGTGCGGATTCACGTTAGCACTTGCAAACAGAAAGTTCCACCTGCGGCTACTTGTGCTGCTACCTAGTTCTCTTCCAGCTTTCCCTGGAAAGCATTGTGCCCAGCTTTATGCTCGGAGATGCAGAGCTGACAGTGGTAGATGCAGCGGAGACTGGAAATACAGAGTGCAGCCGAGAGTTGCTGCTGCTTTGACGTGAGGCAAGGGGAAATGAAAGTGCAGCCCAGCAGAGGCTTTGACTGCTGGAGCCTTTTTCTTTGGCAGCAGCTGCAAGGGAGCTCTCTGGCAAGGGAGCTGCGAGAGTGAAGAAGGGGACGGTCGGTCTATGGGAGAAGGAAGCTGCCGAGGCGCAGTGTGTTGTGCTCAGTTTCAAGGCTGCCTGGAGGAGGGGGGTGCTTGAAGAACGCCTTCTTTCTGGACGCCTCCTTCTGCCTGTGCTCCAGCTGCATGCACTCTGCAGCACGGAAGGTTTAGGAAGCTGCTTCTGGCCAGCTTGTGTCCACGAGTGCAAGGGCTGCGCCTTCCTTTCGGAAGCAGCCAGAGCCTTCTCAGCTGCAGCTGCTTGTGAAGCAGCTCTTGGCTGGACATTTGAAATTGGCTGCCCTCAGTGCATGAGCCCTGTGCCCAGCTGCTTGCTTCTTCGCCTTCTGTGCTCTGGAGAGAAGTGAAGCCCAGGCATGGCTTGGAGCTTTGCTGCTCTTCAGCGTGAACACTGCACGCAGCCACAGTGTGCTGTGCAGGGATTTTCCTCAGCTCAACGTACAACAAGCATTTTCTTGCTGTTTCACCGAGTCCAAGCTGTCCGTGGAGCTCTCGCTCAGCGAAAAGCGTTTGGAGAGAAACACTTGCTGCAGTAGCTTTTCGCTGGGCAAGGCTTTCAACACAGCACCCCAATTCGGGCAAGGAGCAGGAGAAAGGAAGAGCATCTTTTCGTCCTGCCACGTTCTTCTGGGCGACACGCCTATCCGCCTCTTGGCTCCCTGCAAGGCTGTAAGCACGGCAGCGGTACTTGGAAGTGAGAAGGCAGGTGCAGAGAGCACCGCGATCTGCCGGCGCTGTGCAGGCTGTAAAGGAAAGAGGGCTACCACTAGGATGTGCTGCAAATACAGGTTTCCAGGCGTCGACGGTAAGCTCCGGGTAAGCTCGTTGAGCTACAACTGTTCTCTGGGCGAGACTTAGCTGAGAAGCTTTCCCTTCAGATTCACGCTACAGGGCAGAGCGAATGTGCTGCTCCCTAGCGCTGAGAGAGAAAGTGCAGAGCCCAGGCGTGTTTGGGCAGAGGCAGCAGGCTGGAGCATTTCTCTGCCGGCACCGTGCTCTCTGGGCGACAAGTAGACACCGCTTCCACTCCGGCACAATGAAGGCGCAGAGCACGGAGCTGCTATGCGCACGGCACAGGCTGCAAGAGGAAGCGTGGCTGCCTCTCGCTTGTGTGCGGATTCACGTTAGCACTTGCAAACAGAAAGTTCCACCTGCGGCTACTTGTGCTGCTACCTAGTTCTCTTCCAGCTTTCCCTGGAAAGCATTGTGCCCAGCTTTATGCTCGGAGATGCAGAGCTGACAGTGGTAGATGCAGCGGAGACTGGAAATACAGAGTGCAGCCGAGAGTTGCTGCTGCTTTGACGTGAGGCAAGGGGAAATGAAAGTGCAGCCCAGCAGAGGCTTTGACTGCTGGAGCCTTTTTCTTTGGCAGCAGCTGCAAGGGAGCTCTCTGGCAAGGGAGCTGCGAGAGTGAAGAAGGGGACGGTCGGTCTATGGGAGAAGGAAGCTGCCGAGGCGCAGTGTGTTGTGCTCAGTTTCAAGGCTGCCTGGAGGAGGGGGGTGCTTGAAGAACGCCTTCTTTCTGGACGCCTCCTTCTGCCTGTGCTCCAGCTGCATGCACTCTGCAGCACGGAAGGTTTAGGAAGCTGCTTCTGGCCAGCTTGTGTCCACGAGTGCAAGGGCTGCGCCTTCCTTTCGGAAGCAGCCAGAGCCTTCTCAGCTGCAGCTGCTTGTGAAGCAGCTCTTGGCTGGACATTTGAAATTGGCTGCCCTCAGTGCATGAGCCCTGTGCCCAGCTGCTTGCTTCTTCGCCTTCTGTGCTCTGGAGAGAAGTGAAGCCCAGGCATGGCTTGGAGCTTTGCTGCTCTTCAGCGTGAACACTGCACGCAGCCACAGTGTGCTGTGCAGGGATTTTCCTCAGCTCAACGTACAACAAGCATTTTCTTGCTGTTTCACCGAGTCCAAGCTGTCCGTGGAGCTCTCGCTCAGCGAAAAGCGTTTGGAGAGAAACACTTGCTGCAGTAGCTTTTCGCTGGGCAAGGCTTTCAACACAGCACCCCAATTCGGGCAAGGAGCAGGAGAAAGGAAGAGCATCTTTTCGTCCTGCCACGTTCTTCTGGGCGACACGCCTATCCGCCTCTTGGCTCCCTGCAAGGCTGTAAGCACGGCAGCGGTACTTGGAAGTGAGAAGGCAGGTGCAGAGAGCACCGCGATCTGCCGGCGCTGTGCAGGCTGTAAAGGAAAGAGGGCTACCACTAGGATGTGCTGCAAATACAGGTTTCCAGGCGTCGACGGTAAGCTCCGGCTAAGCTCGTTGAGCTACAACTGTTCTCTGGGCGAGACTTAGCTGAGAAGCTTTCCCTTCCGATTCACGCTACAGGGCAGAGCGAATGTGCTGCTCCCTAGCGCTGAGAGAGAAAGTGCAGAGCCCAGGCGTGTTTGGGCAGAGGCAGCAGGCTGGAGCATTTCTCTGCCGGCACCGTGCTCTCTGGGCGACAAGTAGACACCGCTTCCACTCCGGCACAATGAAGGCGCAGAGCACGGAGCTGCTATGCGCACGGCACAGGCTGCAAGAGGAAGCGTGGCTGCCTCTCGCTTGTGTGCGGATTCACGTTAGCACTTGCAAACAGAAAGTTCCACCTGCGGCTACTTGTGCTGCTACCTAGTTCTCTTCCAGCTTTCCCTGGAAAGCATTGTGCCCAGCTTTATGCTCGGAGATGCAGAGCTGACAGTGGTAGATGCAGCGGAGACTGGAAATACAGAGTGCAGCCGAGAGTTGCTGCTGCTTTGACGTGAGGCAAGGGGAAATGAAAGTGCAGCCCAGCAGAGGCTTTGACTGCTGGAGCCTTTTTCTTTGGCAGCAGCTGCAAGGGAGCTCTCTGGCAAGGGAGCTGCGAGAGTGAAGAAGGGGACGGTCGGTCTATGGGAGAAGGAAGCTGCCGAGGCGCAGTGTGTTGTGCTCAGTTTCAAGGCTGCCTGGAGGAGGGGGGTGCTTGAAGAACGCCTTCTTTCTGGACGCCTCCTTCTGCCTGTGCTCCAGCTGCATGCACTCTGCAGCACGGAAGGTTTAGGAACCTGCTTCTGGCCAGCTTGTGTCCACGAGTGCAAGGGCTGCGCCTTCCTTTCGGAAGCAGCCAGAGCCTTCTCAGCTGCAGCTGCTTGTGAAGCAGCTCTTGGCTGGACATTTGAAATTGGCTGCCCTCAGTGCATGAGCCCGTGCCCAGCTGCTTGCTTCTTCGCCTTCTGTGCTCTGGAGAGAAGTGAAGCCCAGGCATGGCTTGGAGCTTTGCTGCTCTTCAGCGTGAACACTGCACGCAGCCACAGTGTGCTGTGCAGGGATTTTCCTCAGCTCAACGTACAACAAGCATTTTCTTGCTGTTTCACCGAGTCCAAGCTGTCCGTGGAGCTCTCGCTAAGCGAAAAGCGTTTGGAGAGAAACACTTGCTGCAGTAGCTTTTCGCTGGGCAAGGCTTTCAACACAGCACCCCAATTCGGGCAAGGAGCAGGAGAAAGGAAGAGCATCTTTTCGTCCTGCCACGTTCTTCTGGGCGACACGCCTATCCGCCTCTTGGCTCCCTGCAAGGCTGTAAGCACGGCAGCGGTACTTGGAAGTGAGAAGGCAGGTGCAGAGAGCACCGCGATCTGCCGGCGCTGTGCAGGCTGTAAAGGAAAGAGGGCTACCACTAGGATGTGCTGCAAATACAGGTTTCCAGGCGTCGACGGTAAGCTCCGGGTAAGCTCGTTGAGCTACAACTGTTCTCTGGGCGAGACTTAGCTGAGAAGCTTTCCCTTCAGATTCACGCTACAGGGCAGAGCGAATGTGCTGCTCCCTAGCGCTGAGAGAGAAAGTGCAGAGCCCAGGCGTGTTTGGGTAGAGGCAGCAGGCTGGAGCATTTCTCTGCCGGCACCGTGCTCTCTGGGCGACAAGTAGACACCGCTTCCACTCCGGCACAATGAAGGCGCAGAGCACGGAGCTGCTATGCGCACGGCACAGGCTGCAAGAGGAAGCGTGGCTGCCTCTCGCTTGTGTGCGGATTCACGTTAGCACTTGCAAACAGAAAGTTCCACCTGCGGCTACTTGTGCTGCTACCTAGTTCTCTTCCAGCTTTCCCTGGAAAGCATTGTGCCCAGCTTTATGCTCGGAGATGCAGAGCTGACAGTGGTAGATGCAGCGGAGACTGGAAATACAGAGTGCAGCCGAGAGTTGCTGCTGCTTTGACGTGAGGCAAGGGGAAATGAAAGTGCAGCCCAGCAGAGGCTTTGACTGCTGGAGCCTTTTTCTTTGGCAGCAGCTGCAAGGGAGCTCTCTGGCAAGGGAGCTGCGAGAGTGAAGAAGGGGACGGTCGGTCTATGGGAGAAGGAAGCTGCCGAGGCGCAGTGTGTTGTGCTCAGTTTCAAGGCTGCCTGGAGGAGGGGGGTGCTTGAAGAACGCCTTCTTTCTGGACGCCTCCTTCTGCCTGTGCTCCAGCTGCATGCACTCTGCAGCACGGAAGGTTTAGGAAGCTGCTTCTGGCCAGCTTGTGTCCACGAGTGCAAGGGCTGCGCCTTCCTTTCGGAAGCAGCCAGAGCCTTCTCAGCTGCAGCTGCTTGTGAAGCAGCTCTTGGCTGGACATTTGAAATTGGCTGCCCTCAGTGCATGAGCCCTGTGCCCAGCTGCTTGCTTCTTCGCCTTCTGTGCTCTGGACAGAAGTGAAGCCCAGGCATGGCTTGGAGCTTTGCTGCTCTTCAGCGTGAACACTGCACGCAGCCACAGTGTGCTGTGCAGGGATTTTCCTCAGCTCAACGTACAACAAGCATTTTCTTGCTGTTTCACCGAGTCCAAGCTGTCCGTGGAGCTCTCGCTCAGCGAAAAGCGTTTGGAGAGAAACACTTGCTGCAGTAGCTTTTCGCTGGGCAAGGCTTTCAACACAGCACCCCAATTCGGGCAAGGAGCAGGAGAAAGGAAGAGCATCTTTTCGTCCTGCCACGTTCTTCTGGGCGACACGCCTATCCGCCTCTTGGCTCCCTGCAAGGCTGTAAGCACGGCAGCGGTACTTGGAAGTGAGAAGGCAGGTGCAGAGAGCACCGCGATCTGCCGGCGCTGTGCAGGCTGTAAAGGAAAGAGGGCTACCACTAGGATGTGCTGCAAATACAGGTTTCCAGGCGTCGACGGTAAGCTCCGGGTAAGCTCGTTGAGCTACAACTGTTCTCTGGGCGAGACTTAGCTGAGAAGCTTTCCCTTCAGATTCACGCTACAGGGCAGAGCGAATGTGCTGCTCCCTAGCGCTGAGAGAGAAAGTGCAGAGCCCAGGCGTGTTTGGGCAGAGGCAGCAGGCTGGAGCATTTCTCTGGCGGCACCGTGCTCTCTGGGCGACAAGTAGACACCGCTTCCACTCCGGCACAATGAAGGCGCAGAGCACGGAGCTGCTATGCGCACGGCACAGGCTGCAAGAGGAAGCGTGGCTGCCTCTCGCTTGTGTGCGGATTCACGTTAGCACTTGCAAACAGAAAGTTCCACCTGCGGCTACTTGTGCTGCTACCTAGTTCTCTTCCAGCTTTCCCTGGAAAGCATTGTGCCCAGCTTTATGCTCGGAGATGCAGAGCTGACAGTGGTAGATGCAGCGGAGACTGGAAGTACAGAGTGCAGCCGAGAGTTGCTGCTGCTTTGACGTGAGGCAAGGGGAGAGTGCAGCCCAGCAGAGGCTTTGACTGCTGGAGCCTTTTTCTTTGGCAGCAGCTGCAAGGGAGCTCTCTGGCAAGGGAGCTGCGAGAGTGGAGAAGGGGACGGTCGGTCTATGGGAGAAGGAAGCTGCCGAGGCGCAGTGTGTTGTGCTCAGTTTCAAGGCTGCCTGGAGGAGGGGGGTGCTTGAAGAACGCCTTCTTTCTGGACGCCTCCTTCTGCCTGTGCTCCAGCTGCATGCACTCTGCAGCACGGAAGGTTTAGGAAGCTGCTTCTGGCCAGCTTGTGTCCACGAGTGCAAGGGCTGCGCCTTCCTTTCGGAAGCAGCCAGAGCCTTCTCAGCTGCAGCTGCTTGTGAAGCAGCTCTTGGCTGGACATTTGAAATTGGCTCCCCTGAGTACATGAGCCCGTGCCCAGCTGCTTGCTTCTTCGCCTTCTGTGCTCTGGAGAGAAGTGAAGCCCAGGCATGGCTTGGAGCTTTGCTGCTCTTCAGCGTGAACACTGCACGCAGCCACAGTGTGCTGTGCAGGGATTTTCCTCAGCTCAACGTACAACAAGCATTTTCTTGCTGTTTCACCGAGTCCAAGCTGTCCGTGGAGCTCTCGCTCAGCGAAAAGCGTTTGGAGAGAAACACTTGCTGCAGTAGCTTTTCGCTGGGCAAGGCTTTCAACACAGCACCCCAATTCGGGCAAGGAGCAGGAGAAAGGAAGAGCATCTTTTCGTCCTGCCACGTTCTTCTGGGCGACACGCCTATCCGCCTCTTGGCTCCCTGCAAGGCTGTAAGCACGGCAGCGGTACTTGGAAGTGAGAAGGCAGGTGCAGAGAGCACCGCGATCTGCCGGCGCTGTGCAGGCTGTAAAGGAAAGAGGGCTACCACTAGGATGTGCTGCAAATACAGGTTTCCAGGCGTCGACGGTAAGCTCCGGGTAAGCTCGTTGAGCTACAACTGTTCTCTGGGCGAGACTTAGCTGAGAAGCTTTCCCTTCAGATTCACGCTACAGGGCAGAGCGAATGTGCTGCTCCCTAGCGCTGAGAGAGAAAGTGCAGAGCCCAGGCGTGTTTGGGCAGAGGCAGCAGGCTGGAGCATTTCTCTGCCGGCACCGTGCTCTCTGGGCGACAAGTAGACACCGCTTCCACTCCGGCACAATGAAGGCGCAGAGCACGGAGCTGCTATGCGCACGGCACAGGCTGCAAGAGGAAGCGTGGCTGCCTCTCGCTTGTGTGCGGATTCACGTTAGCACTTGCAAACAGAAAGTTCCACCTGCGGCTACTTGTGCTGCTACCTAGTTCTCTTCCAGCTTTCCCTGGAAAGCATTGTGCCCAGCTTTATGCTCGGAGATGCAGAGCTGACAGTGGTAGATGCAGCGGAGACTGGAAATACAGAGTGCAGCCGAGAGTTGCTGCTGCTTTGACGTGAGGCAAGGGGAAATGAAAGTGCAGCCCAGCAGAGGCTTTGACTGCTGGAGCCTTTTTCTTTGGCAGCAGCTGCAAGGGAGCTCTCTGGCAAGGGAGCTGCGAGAGTGAAGAAGGGGACGGTCGGTCTATGGGAGAAGGAAGCTGCCGAGGCGCAGTGTGTTGTGCTCAGTTTCAAGGCTGCCTGGAGGAGGGGGGTGCTTGAAGAACGCCTTCTTTCTGGACGCCTCCTTCTGCCTGTGCTCCAGCTGCATGCACTCTGCAGCACGGAAGGTTTAGGAAGCTGCTTCTGGCCAGCTTGTGTCCACGAGTGCAAGGGCTGCGCCTTCCTTTCGGAAGCAGCCAGAGCCTTCTCAGCTGCAGCTGCTTGTGAAGCAGCTCTTGGCTGGACATTTGAAATTGGCTCCCCTCAGTGCATGAGCCCGTGCCCAGCTGCTTGCTTCTTCGCCTTCTGTGCTCTGGAGAGAAGTGAAGCCCAGGCATGGCTTGGAGCTTTGCTGCTCTTCAGCGTGAACACTGCACGCAGCCACAGTGTGCTGTGCAGGGATTTTCCTCAGCTCAACGTACAACAAGCATTTTCTTGCTGTTTCACCGAGTCCAAGCTGTCCGTGGAGCTCTCGCTCAGCGAAAAGCGTTTGGAGAGAAACACTTGCTGCAGTAGCTTTTCGCTGGGCAAGGCTTTCAACACAGCACCCCAATTCGGGCAAGGAGCAGGAGAAAGGAAGAGCATCTTTTCGTCCTGCCACGTTCTTCTGGGCGACACGCCTATCCGCCTCTTGGCTCCCTGCAAGGCTGTAAGCACGGCAGCGGTACTTGGAAGTGAGAAGGCAGGTGCAGAGAGCACCGCGATCTGCCGGCGCTGTGCAGGCTGTAAAGGAAAAAGGGCTACCACTAGGATGTGCTGCAAATACAGGTTTCCAGGCGTCGACGGTAAGCTCCGGGTAAGCTCGTTGAGCTACAACTGTTCTCTGGGCGAGACTTAGCTGAGAAGCTTTCCCTTCCGATTCACGCTACAGGGCAGAGCGAATGTGCTGCTCCCTAGCGCTGAGAGAGAAAGTGCAGAGCCCAGGCGTGTTTGGGCAGAGGCAGCAGGCTGGAGCATTTCTCTGCCGGCACCGTGCTCTCTGGGCGACAAGTAGACACCGCTTCCACTCCGGCACAATGAAGGCGCAGAGCACGGAGCTGCTATGCGCACGGCACAGGCTGCAAGAGGAAGCGTGGCTGCCTCTCGCTTGTGTGCGGATTCACGTTAGCACTTGCAAACAGAAAGTTCCACCTGCGGCTACTTGTGCTGCTACCTAGTTCTCTTCCAGCTTTCCCTGGAAAGCATTGTGCCCAGCTTTATGCTCGGAGATGCAGAGCTGACAGTGGTAGATGCAGCGGAGACTGGAAATACAGAGTGCAGCCGAGAGTTGCTGCTGCTTTGACGTGAGGCAAGGGGAAATGAAAGTGCAGCCCAGCAGAGGCTTTGACTGCTGGAGCCTTTTTCTTTGGCAGCAGCTGCAAGGGAGCTCTCTGGCAAGGGAGCTGCGAGAGTGAAGAAGGGGACGGTCGGTCTATGGGAGAAGGAAGCTGCCGAGGCGCAGTGTGTTGTGCTCAGTTTCAAGGCTGCCTGGAGGAGGGGGGTGCTTGAAGAACGCCTTCTTTCTGGACGCCTCCTTCTGCCTGTGCTCCAGCTGCATGCACTCTGCAGCACGGAAGGTTTAGGAAGCTGCTTCTGGCCAGCTTGTGTCCACGAGTGCAAGGGCTGCGCCTTCCTTTCGGAAGCAGCCAGAGCCTTCTCAGCTGCAGCTGCTTGTGAAGCAGCTCTTGGCTGGACATTTGAAATTGGCTCCCCTCAGTGCATGAGCCCGTGCCCAGCTGCTTGCTTCTTCGCCTTCTGTGCTCTGGAGAGAAGTGAAGCCCAGGCATGGCTTGGAGCTTTGCTGCTCTTCAGCGTGAACACTGCACGCAGCCACAGTGTGCTGTGCAGGGATTTTCCTCAGCTCAACGTACAACAAGCATTTTCTTGCTGTTTCACCGAGTCCAAGCTGTCCGTGGAGCTCTCGCTCAGCGAAAAGCGTTTGGAGAGAAACACTTGCTGCAGTAGCTTTTCGCTGGGCAAGGCTTTCAACACAGCACCCCAATTCGGGCAAGGAGCAGGAGAAAGGAAGAGCATCTTTTCGTCCTGCCACGTTCTTCTGGGCGACACGCCTATCCGCCTCTTGGCTCCCTGCAAGGCTGTAAGCACGGCAGCGGTACTTGGAAGTGAGAAGGCAGGTGCAGAGAGCACCGCGATCTGCCGGCGCTGTGCAGGCTGTAAAGGAAAGAGGGCTACCACTAGGATGTGCTGCAAATACAGGTTTCCAGGCGTCGACGGTAAGCTCCGGGTAAGCTCGTTGAGCTACAACTGTTCTCTGGGCGAGACTTAGCTGAGAAGCTTTCCCTTCAGATTCACGCTACAGGGCAGAGCGAATGTGCTGCTCCCTAGCGCTGAGAGAGAAAGTGCAGAGCCCAGGCGTGTTTGGGCAGAGGCAGCAGGCTGGAGCATTTCTCTGCCGGCACCGTGCTCTCTGGGCGACAAGTAGACACCGCTTCCACTCCGGCACAATGAAGGCGCAGAGCACGGAGCTGCTATGCGCACGGCACAGGCTGCAAGAGGAAGCGTGGCTGCCTCTCGCTTGTGTGCGGATTCACGTTAGCACTTGCAAACAGAAAGTTCCACCTGCGGCTACTTGTGCTGCTACCTAGTTCTCTTCCAGCTTTCCCTGGAAAGCATTGTGCCCAGCTTTATGCTCGGAGATGCAGAGCTGACAGTGGTAGATGCAGCGGAGACTGGAAATACAGAGTGCAGCCGAGAGTTGCTGCTGCTTTGACGTGAGGCAAGGGGAAATGAAAGTGCAGCCCAGCAGAGGCTTTGACTGCTGGAGCCTTTTTCTTTGGCAGCAGCTGCAAGGGAGCTCTCTGGCAAGGGAGCTGCGAGAGTGAAGAAGGGGACGGTCGGTCTATGGGAGAAGGAAGCTGCCGAGGCGCAGTGTGTTGTGCTCAGTTTCAAGGCTGCCTGGAGGAGGGGGGTGCTTGAAGAACGCCTTCTTTCTGGACGCCTCCTTCTGCCTGTGCTCCAGCTGCATGCACTCTGCAGCACGGAAGGTTTAGGAAGCTGCTTCTGGCCAGCTTGTGTCCACGAGTGCAAGGGCTGCGCCTTCCTTTCGGAAGCAGCCAGAGCCTTCTCAGCTGCAGCTGCTTGTGAAGCAGCTCTTGGCTGGACATTTGAAATTGGCTGCCCTCAGTGCATGAGCCCTGTGCCCAGCTGCTTGCTTCTTCGCCTTCTGTGCTCTGGACAGAAGTGAAGCCCAGGCATGGCTTGGAGCTTTGCTGCTCTTCAGCGTGAACACTGCACGCAGCCACAGTGTGCTGTGCAGGGATTTTCCTCAGCTCAACGTACAACAAGCATTTTCTTGCTGTTTCACCGAGTCCAAGCTGTCCGTGGAGCTCTCGCTCAGCGAAAAGCGTTTGGAGAGAAACACTTGCTGCAGTAGCTTTTCGCTGGGCAAGGCTTTCAACACAGCACCCCAATTCGGGCAAGGAGCAGGAGAAAGGAAGAGCATCTTTTCGTCCTGCCACGTTCTTCTGGGCGACACGCCTATCCGCCTCTTGGCTCCCTGCAAGGCTGTAAGCACGGCAGCGGTACTTGGAAGTGAGAAGGCAGGTGCAGAGAGCACCGCGATCTGCCGGCGCTGTGCAGGCTGTAAAGGAAAAAGGGCTACCACTAGGATGTGCTGCAAATACAGGTTTCCAGGCGTCGACGGTAAGCTCCGGCTAAGCTCGTTGAGCTACAACTGTTCTCTGGGCGAGACTTAGCTGAGAAGCTTTCCCTTCCGATTCACGCTACAGGGCAGAGCGAATGTGCTGCTCCCTAGCGCTGAGAGAGAAAGTGCAGAGCCCAGGCGTGTTTGGGCAGAGGCAGCAGGCTGGAGCATTTCTCTGCCGGCACCGTGCTCTCTGGGCGACAAGTAGACACCGCTTCCACTCCGGCACAATGAAGGCGCAGAGCACGGAGCTGCTATGCGCACGGCACAGGCTGCAAGAGGAAGCGTGGCTGCCTCTCGCTTGTGTGCGGATTCACGTTAGCACTTGCAAACAGAAAGTTCCACCTGCGGCTACTTGTGCTGCTACCTAGTTCTCTTCCAGCTTTCCCTGGAAAGCATTGTGCCCAGCTTTATGCTCGGAGATGCAGAGCTGACAGTGGTAGATGCAGCGGAGACTGGAAATACAGAGTGCAGCCGAGAGTTGCTGCTGCTTTGACGTGAGGCAAGGGGAAATGAAAGTGCAGCCCAGCAGAGGCTTTGACTGCTGGAGCCTTTTTCTTTGGCAGCAGCTGCAAGGGAGCTCTCTGGCAAGGGAGCTGCGAGAGTGAAGAAGGGGACGGTCGGTCTATGGGAGAAGGAAGCTGCCGAGGCGCAGTGTGTTGTGCTCAGTTTCAAGGCTGCCTGGAGGAGGGGGGTGCTTGAAGAACGCCTTCTTTCTGGACGCCTCCTTCTGCCTGTGCTCCAGCTGCATGCACTCTGCAGCACGGAAGGTTTAGGAAGCTGCTTCTGGCCAGCTTGCGTCCACGAGTGCAAGGGCTGCGCCTTCCTTTCGGAAGCAGCCAGAGCCTTCTCAGCTGCAGCTGCTTGTGAAGCAGCTCTTGGCTGGACATTTGAAATTGGCTGCCCTCAGTGCATGAGCCCGTGCCCAGCTGCTTGCTTCTTCGCCTTCTGTGCTCTGGAGAGAAGTGAAGCCCAGGCATGGCTTGGAGCTTTGCTGCTCTTCAGCGTGAACACTGCACGCAGCCACAGTGTGCTGTGCAGGGATTTTCCTCAGCTCAACGTACAACAAGCATTTTCTTGCTGTTTCACCGAGTCCAAGCTGTCCGTGGAGCTCTCGCTCAGCGAAAAGCGTTTGGAGAGAAACACTTGCTGCAGTAGCTTTTCGCTGGGCAAGGCTTTCAACACAGCACCCCAATTCGGGCAAGGAGCAGGAGAAAGGAAGAGCATCTTTTCGTCCTGCCACGTTCTTCTGGGCGACACGCCTATCCGCCTCTTGGCTCCCTGCAAGGCTGTAAGCACGGCAGCGGTACTTGGAAGTGAGAAGGCAGGTGCAGAGAGCACCGCGATCTGCCGGCGCTGTGCAGGCTGTAAAGGAAAGAGGGCTACCACTAGGATGTGCTGCAAATACAGGTTTCCAGGCGTCGACGGTAAGCTCCGGCTAAGCTCGTTGAGCTACAACTGTTCTCTGGGCGAGACTTAGCTGAGAAGCTTTCCCTTCAGATTCACGCTACAGGGCAGAGCGAATGTGCTGCTCCCTAGCGCTGAGAGAGAAAGTGCAGAGCCCAGGCGTGTTTGGGCAGAGGCAGCAGGCTGGAGCATTTCTCTGCCGGCACCGTGCTCTCTGGGCGACAAGTAGACACCGCTTCCACTCCGGCACAATGAAGGCGCAGAGCACGGAGCTGCTATGCGCACGGCACAGGCTGCAAGAGGAAGCGTGGCTGCCTCTCGCTTGTGTGCGGATTCACGTTAGCACTTGCAAACAGAAAGTTCCACCTGCGGCTACTTGTGCTGCTACCTAGTTCTCTTCCAGCTTTCCCTGGAAAGCATTGTGCCCAGCTTTATGCTCGGAGATGCAGAGCTGACAGTGGTAGATGCAGCGGAGACTGGAAATACAGAGTGCAGCCGAGAGTTGCTGCTGCTTTGACGTGAGGCAAGGGGAAATGAAAGTGCAGCCCAGCAGAGGCTTTGACTGCTGGAGCCTTTTTCTTTGGCAGCAGCTGCAAGGGAGCTCTCTGGCAAGGGAGCTGCGAGAGTGAAGAAGGGGACGGTCGGTCTATGGGAGAAGGAAGCTGCCGAGGCGCAGTGTGTTGTGCTCAGTTTCAAGGCTGCCTGGAGGAGGGGGGTGCTTGAAGAACGCCTTCTTTCTGGACGCCTCCTTCTGCCTGTGCTCCAGCTGCATGCACTCTGCAGCACGGAAGGTTTAGGAAGCTGCTTCTGGCCAGCTTGTGTCCACGAGTGCAAGGGCTGCGCCTTCCTTTCGGAAGCAGCCAGAGCCTTCTCAGCTGCAGCTGCTTGTGAAGCAGCTCTTGGCTGGACATTTGAAATTGGCTGCCCTCAGTGCATGAGCCCTGTGCCCAGCTGCTTGCTTCTTCGCCTTCTGTGCTCTGGACAGAAGTGAAGCCCAGGCATGGCTTGGAGCTTTGCTGCTCTTCAGCGTGAACACTGCACGCAGCCACAGTGTGCTGTGCAGGGATTTTCCTCAGCTCAACGTACAACAAGCATTTTCTTGCTGTTTCACCGAGTCCAAGCTGTCCGTGGAGCTCTCGCTCAGCGAAAAGCGTTTGGAGAGAAACACTTGCTGCAGTAGCTTTTCGCTGGGCAAGGCTTTCAACACAGCACCCCAATTCGGGCAAGGAGCAGGAGAAAGGAAGAGCATCTTTTCGTCCTGCCACGTTCTTCTGGGCGACACGCCTATCCGCCTCTTGGCTCCCTGCAAGGCTGTAAGCACGGCAGCGGTACTTGGAAGTGAGAAGGCAGGTGCAGAGAGCACCGCGATCTGCCGGCGCTGTGCAGGCTGTAAAGGAAAGAGGGCTACCACTAGGATGTGCTGCAAATACAGGTTTCCAGGCGTCGACGGTAAGCTCCGGGTAAGCTCGTTGAGCTACAACTGTTCTCTGGGCGAGACTTAGCTGAGAAGCTTTCCCTTCAGATTCACGCTACAGGGCAGAGCGAATGTGCTGCTTCCTAGCGCTGAGAGAGAAAGTGCAGAGCCCAGGCGTGTTTGGGCAGAGGCAGCAGGCTGGAGCATTTCTCTGGCGGCACCGTGCTCTCTGGGCGACAAGTAGACACCGCTTCCACTCCGGCACAATGAAGGCGCAGAGCACGGAGCTGCTATGCGCACGGCACAGGCTGCAAGAGGAAGCGTGGCTGCCTCTCGCTTGTGTGCGGATTCACGTTAGCACTTGCAAACAGAAAGTTCCACCTGCGGCTACTTGTGCTGCTACCTAGTTCTCTTCCAGCTTTCCCTGGAAAGCATTGTGCCCAGCTTTATGCTCGGAGATGCAGAGCTGACAGTGGTAGATGCAGCGGAGACTGGAAATACAGAGTGCAGCCGAGAGTTGCTGCTGCTTTGACGTGAGGCAAGGGGAAATGAAAGTGCAGCCCAGCAGAGGCTTTGACTGCTGGAGCCTTTTTCTTTGGCAGCAGCTGCAAGGGAGCTCTCTGGCAAGGGAGCTGCGAGAGTGAAGAAGGGGACGGTCGGTCTATGGGAGAAGGAAGCTGCCGAGGCGCAGTGTGTTGTGCTCAGTTTCAAGGCTGCCTGGAGGAGGGGGGTGCTTGAAGAACGCCTTCTTTCTGGACGCCTCCTTCTGCCTGTGCTCCAGCTGCATGCACTCTGCAGCACGGAAGGTTTAGGAAGCTGCTTCTGGCCAGCTTGTGTCCACGAGTGCAAGGGCTGCGCCTTCCTTTCGGAAGCAGCCAGAGCCTTCTCAGCTGCAGCTGCTTGTGAAGCAGCTCTTGGCTGGACATTTGAAATTGGCTGCCCTCAGTGCATGAGCCCTGTGCCCAGCTGCTTGCTTCTTCGCCTTCTGTGCTCTGGAGAGAAGTGAAGCCCAGGCATGGCTTGGAGCTTTGCTGCTCTTCAGCGTGAACACTGCACGCAGCCACAGTGTGCTGTGCAGGGATTTTCCTCAGCTCAACGTACAACAAGCATTTTCTTGCTGTTTCACCGAGTCCAAGCTGTCCGTGGAGCTCTCGCTCAGCGAAAAGCGTTTGGAGAGAAACACTTGCTGCAGTAGCTTTTCGCTGGGCAAGGCTTTCAACACAGCACCCCAATTCGGGCAAGGAGCAGGAGAAAGGAAGAGCATCTTTTCGTCCTGCCACGTTCTTCTGGGCGACACGCCTATCCGCCTCTTGGCTCCCTGCAAGGCTGTAAGCACGGCAGCGGTACTTGGAAGTGAGAAGGCAGGTGCAGAGAGCACCGCGATCTGCCGGCGCTGTGCAGGCTGTAAAGGAAAGAGGGCTACCACTAGGATGTGCTGCAAATACAGGTTTCCAGGCGTCGACGGTAAGCTCCGGGTAAGCTCGTTGAGCTACAACTGTTCTCTGGGCGAGACTTAGCTGAGAAGCTTTCCCTTCAGATTCACGCTACAGGGCAGAGCGAATGTGCTGCTCCCTAGCGCTGAGAGAGAAAGTGCAGAGCCCAGGCGTGTTTGGGCAGAGGCAGCAGGCTGGAGCATTTCTCTGCCGGCACCGTGCTCTCTGGGCGACAAGTAGACACCGCTTCCACTCCGGCACAATGAAGGCGCAGAGCACGGAGCTGCTATGCGCACGGCACAGGCTGCAAGAGGAAGCGTGGCTGCCTCTCGCTTGTGTGCGGATTCACGTTAGCACTTGCAAACAGAAAGTTCCACCTGCGGCTACTTGTGCTGCTACCTAGTTCTCTTCCAGCTTTCCCTGGAAAGCATTGTGCCCAGCTTTATGCTCGGAGATGCAGAGCTGACAGTGGTAGATGCAGCGGAGACTGGAAGTACAGAGTGCAGCCGAGAGTTGCTGCTGCTTTGACGTGAGGCAAGGGGAGAGTGCAGCCCAGCAGAGGCTTTGACTGCTGGAGCCTTTTTCTTTGGCAGCAGCTGCAAGGGAGCTCTCTGGCAAGGGAGCTGCGAGAGTGGAGAAGGGGACGGTCGGTCTATGGGAGAAGGAAGCTGCCGAGGCGCAGTGTGTTGTGCTCAGTTTCAAGGCTGCCTGGAGGAGGGGGGTGCTTGAAGAACGCCTTCTTTCTGGACGCCTCCTTCTGCCTGTGCTCCAGCTGCATGCACTCTGCAGCACGGAAGGTTTAGGAAGCTGCTTCTGGCCAGCTTGTGTCCACGAGTGCAAGGGCTGCGCCTTCCTTTCGGAAGCAGCCAGAGCCTTCTCAGCTGCAGCTGCTTGTGAAGCAGCTCTTGGCTGGACATTTGAAATTGGCTCCCCTGAGTACATGAGCCCGTGCCCAGCTGCTTGCTTCTTCGCCTTCTGTGCTCTGGAGAGAAGTGAAGCCCAGGCATGGCTTGGAGCTTTGCTGCTCTTCAGCGTGAACACTGCACGCAGCCACAGTGTGCTGTGCAGGGATTTTCCTCAGCTCAACGTACAACAAGCATTTTCTTGCTGTTTCACCGAGTCCAAGCTGTCCGTGGAGCTCTCGCTCAGCGAAAAGCGTTTGGAGAGAAACACTTGCTGCAGTAGCTTTTCGCTGGGCAAGGCTTTCAACACAGCACCCCAATTCGGGCAAGGAGCAGGAGAAAGGAAGAGCATCTTTTCGTCCTGCCACGTTCTTCTGGGCGACACGCCTATCCGCCTCTTGGCTCCCTGCAAGGCTGTAAGCACGGCAGCGGTACTTGGAAGTGAGAAGGCAGGTGCAGAGAGCACCGCGATCTGCCGGCGCTGTGCAGGCTGTAAAGGAAAGAGGGCTACCACTAGGATGTGCTGCAAATACAGGTTTCCAGGCGTCGACGGTAAGCTCCGGGTAAGCTCGTTGAGCTACAACTGTTCTCTGGGCGAGACTTAGCTGAGAAGCTTTCCCTTCAGATTCACGCTACAGGGCAGAGCGAATGTGCTGCTCCCTAGCGCTGAGAGAGAAAGTGCAGAGCCCAGGCGTGTTTGGGCAGAGGCAGCAGGCTGGAGCATTTCTCTGGCGGCACCGTGCTCTCTGGGCGACAAGTAGACACCGCTTCCACTCCGGCACAATGAAGGCGCAGAGCACGGAGCTGCTATGCGCACGGCACAGGCTGCAAGAGGAAGCGTGGCTGCCTCTCGCTTGTGTGCGGATTCACGTTAGCACTTGCAAACAGAAAGTTCCACCTGCGGCTACTTGTGCTGCTACCTAGTTCTCTTCCAGCTTTCCCTGGAAAGCATTGTGCCCAGCTTTATGCTCGGAGATGCAGAGCTGACAGTGGTAGATGCAGCAGAGACTGGAAATACAGAGTGCAGCCGAGAGTTGCTGCTGCTTTGACGTGAGGCAAGGGGAAATGAAAGTGCAGCCCAGC
Organism: Coloeus monedula; assembly: GCF_965178545.1. Classification (NCBI taxonomy): domain Eukaryota; kingdom Metazoa; phylum Chordata; class Aves; order Passeriformes; family Corvidae; genus Coloeus; species Coloeus monedula. The sequence goes on along the minus strand of NW_028120733.1, from coordinate 159,927 downwards.
AGAGGCTTTGACTGCTGGAGCCTTTTTCTTTGGCAGCAGCTGCAAGGGAGCTCTCTGGCAAGGGAGCTGCGAGAGTGAAGAAGGGGACGGTCGGTCTATGGGAGAAGGAAGCTGCCGAGGCGCAGTGTGTTGTGCTCAGTTTCAAGGCTGCCTGGAGGAGGGGGGTGCTTGAAGAACGCCTTCTTTCTGGACGCCTCCTTCTGCCTGTGCTCCAGCTGCATGCACTCTGCAGCACGGAAGGTTTAGGAAGCTGCTTCTGGCCAGCTTGTGTCCACGAGTGCAAGGGCTGCGCCTTCCTTTCGGAAGCAGCCAGAGCCTTCTCAGCTGCAGCTGCTTGTGAAGCAGCTCTTGGCTGGACATTTGAAATTGGCTGCCCTCAGTGCATGAGCCCTGTGCCCAGCTGCTTGCTTCTTCGCCTTCTGTGCTCTGGACAGAAGTGAAGCCCAGGCATGGCTTGGAGCTTTGCTGCTCTTCAGCGTGAACACTGCACGCAGCCACAGTGTGCTGTGCAGGGATTTTCCTCAGCTCAACGTACAACAAGCATTTTCTTGCTGTTTCACCGAGTCCAAGCTGTCCGTGGAGCTCTCGCTCAGCGAAAAGCGTTTGGAGAGAAACACTTGCTGCAGTAGCTTTTCGCTGGGCAAGGCTTTCAACACAGCACCCCAATTCGGGCAAGGAGCAGGAGAAAGGAAGAGCATCTTTTCGTCCTGCCACGTTCTTCTGGGCGACACGCCTATCCGCCTCTTGGCTCCCTGCAAGGCTGTAAGCACGGCAGCGGTACTTGGAAGTGAGAAGGCAGGTGCAGAGAGCACCGCGATCTGCCGGCGCTGTGCAGGCTGTAAAGGAAAGAGGGCTACCACTAGGATGTGCTGCAAATACAGGTTTCCAGGCGTCGACGGTAAGCTCCGGGTAAGCTCGTTGAGCTACAACTGTTCTCTGGGCGAGACTTAGCTGAGAAGCTTTCCCTTCAGATTCACGCTACAGGGCAGAGCGAATGTGCTGCTCCCTAGCGCTGAGAGAGAAAGTGCAGAGCCCAGGCGTGTTTGGGCAGAGGCAGCAGGCTGGAGCATTTCTCTGCCGGCACCGTGCTCTCTGGGCGACAAGTAGACACCGCTTCCACTCCGGCACAATGAAGGCGCAGAGCACGGAGCTGCTATGCGCACGGCACAGGCTGCAAGAGGAAGCGTGGCTGCCTCTCGCTTGTGTGCGGATTCACGTTAGCACTTGCAAACAGAAAGTTCCACCTGCGGCTACTTGTGCTGCTACCTAGTTCTCTTCCAGCTTTCCCTGGAAAGCATTGTGCCCAGCTTTATGCTCGGAGATGCAGAGCTGACAGTGGTAGATGCAGCGGAGACTGGAAATACAGAGTGCAGCCGAGAGTTGCTGCTGCTTTGACGTGAGGCAAGGGGAAATGAAAGTGCAGCCCAGCAGAGGCTTTGACTGCTGGAGCCTTTTTCTTTGGCAGCAGCTGCAAGGGAGCTCTCTGGCAAGGGAGCTGCGAGAGTGAAGAAGGGGACGGTCGGTCTATGGGAGAAGGAAGCTGCCGAGGCGCAGTGTGTTGTGCTCAGTTTCAAGGCTGCCTGGAGGAGGGGGGTGCTTGAAGAACGCCTTCTTTCTGGACGCCTCCTTCTGCCTGTGCTCCAGCTGCATGCACTCTGCAGCACGGAAGGTTTAGGAAGCTGCTTCTGGCCAGCTTGTGTCCACGAGTGCAAGGGCTGCGCCTTCCTTTCGGAAGCAGCCAGAGCCTTCTCAGCTGCAGCTGCTTGTGAAGCAGCTCTTGGCTGGACATTTGAAATTGGCTCCCCTCAGTGCATGAGCCCGTGCCCAGCTGCTTGCTTCTTCGCCTTCTGTGCTCTGGAGAGAAGTGAAGCCCAGGCATGGCTTGGAGCTTTGCTGCTCTTCAGCGTGAACACTGCACGCAGCCACAGTGTGCTGTGCAGGGATTTTCCTCAGCTCAACGTACAACAAGCATTTTCTTGCTGTTTCACCGAGTCCAAGCTGTCAGTGGAGCTCTCGCTCAGCGAAAAGCGTTTGGAGAGAAACACTTGCTGCAGTAGCTTTTCGCTGGGCAAGGCTTTCAACACAGCACCCCAATTCGGGCAAGGAGCAGGAGAAAGGAAGAGCATCTTTTCGTCCTGCCACGTTCTTCTGGGCGACACGCCTATCCGCCTCTTGGCTCCCTGCAAGGCTGTAAGCACGGCAGCGGTACTTGGAAGTGAGAAGGCAGGTGCAGAGAGCACCGCGATCTGCCGGCGCTGTGCAGGCTGTAAAGGAAAGAGGGCTACCACTAGGATGTGCTGCAAATACAGGTTTCCAGGCGTCGACGGTAAGCTCCGGGTAAGCTCGTTGAGCTACAACTGTTCTCTGGGCGAGACTTAGCTGAGAAGCTTTCCCTTCAGATTCACGCTACAGGGCAGAGCGAATGTGCTGCTTCCTAGCGCTGAGAGAGAAAGTGCAGAGCCCAGGCGTGTTTGGGTAGAGGCAGCAGGCTGGAGCATTTCTCTGGCGGCACCGTGCTCTCTGGGCGACAAGTAGACACCGCTTCCACTCCGGCACAATGAAGGCGCAGAGCACGGAGCTGCTATGCGCACGGCACAGGCTGCAAGAGGAAGCGTGGCTGCCTCTCGCTTGTGTGCGGATTCACGTTAGCACTTGCAAACAGAAAGTTCCACCTGCGGCTACTTGTGCTGCTACCTAGTTCTCTTCCAGCTTTCCCTGGAAAGCATTGTGCCCAGCTTTATGCTCGGAGATGCAGAGCTGACAGTGGTAGATGCAGCGGAGACTGGAAATACAGAGTGCAGCCGAGAGTTGCTGCTGCTTTGACGTGAGGCAAGGGGAAATGAAAGTGCAGCCCAGCAGAGGCTTTGACTGCTGGAGCCTTTTTCTTTGGCAGCAGCTGCAAGGGAGCTCTCTGGCAAGGGAGCTGCGAGAGTGAAGAAGGGGACGGTCGGTCTATGGGAGAAGGAAGCTGCCGAGGCGCAGTGTGTTGTGCTCAGTTTCAAGGCTGCCTGGAGGAGGGGGGTGCTTGAAGAACGCCTTCTTTCTGGACGCCTCCTTCTGCCTGTGCTCCAGCTGCATGCACTCTGCAGCACGGAAGGTTTAGGAAGCTGCTTCTGGCCAGCTTGTGTCCACGAGTGCAAGGGCTGCGCCTTCCTTTCGGAAGCAGCCAGAGCCTTCTCAGCTGCAGCTGCTTGTGAAGCAGCTCTTGGCTGGACATTTGAAATTGGCTCCCCTCAGTGCATGAGCCCGTGCCCAGCTGCTTGCTTCTTCGCCTTCTGTGCTCTGGAGAGAAGTGAAGCCCAGGCATGGCTTGGAGCTTTGCTGCTCTTCAGCGTGAACACTGCACGCAGCCACAGTGTGCTGTGCAGGGATTTTCCTCAGCTCAACGTACAACAAGCATTTTCTTGCTGTTTCACCGAGTCCAAGCTGTCCGTGGAGCTCTCGCTCAGCGAAAAGCGTTTGGAGAGAAACACTTGCTGCAGTAGCTTTTCGCTGGGCAAGGCTTTCAACACAGCACCCCAATTCGGGCAAGGAGCAGGAGAAAGGAAGAGCATCTTTTCGTCCTGCCACGTTCTTCTGGGCGACACGCCTATCCGCCTCTTGGCTCCCTGCAAGGCTGTAAGCACGGCAGCGGTACTTGGAAGTGAGAAGGCAGGTGCAGAGAGCACCGCGATCTGCCGGCGCTGTGCAGGCTGTAAAGGAAAGAGGGCTACCACTAGGATGTGCTGCAAATACAGGTTTCCAGGCGTCGACGGTAAGCTCCGGGTAAGCTCGTTGAGCTACAACTGTTCTCTGGGCGAGACTTAGCTGAGAAGCTTTCCCTTCAGATTCACGCTACAGGGCAGAGCGAATGTGCTGCTCCCTAGCGCTGAGAGAGAAAGTGCAGAGCCCAGGCGTGTTTGGGCAGAGGCAGCAGGCTGGAGCATTTCTCTGCCGGCACCGTGCTCTCTGGGCGACAAGTAGACACCGCTTCCACTCCGGCACAATGAAGGCGCAGAGCACGGAGCTGCTATGCGCACGGCACAGGCTGCAAGAGGAAGCGTGGCTGCCTCTCGCTTGTGTGCGGATTCACGTTAGCACTTGCAAACAGAAAGTTCCACCTGCGGCTACTTGTGCTGCTACCTAGTTCTCTTCCAGCTTTCCCTGGAAAGCATTGTGCCCAGCTTTATGCTCGGAGATGCAGAGCTGACAGTGGTAGATGCAGCGGAGACTGGAAGTACAGAGTGCAGCCGAGAGTTGCTGCTGCTTTGACGTGAGGCAAGGGGAAATGAAAGTGCAGCCCAGCAGAGGCTTTGACTGCTGGAGCCTTTTTCTTTGGCAGCAGCTGCAAGGGAGCTCTCTGGCAAGGGAGCTGCGAGAGTGAAGAAGGGGACGGTCGGTCTATGGGAGAAGGAAGCTGCCGAGGCGCAGTGTGTTGTGCTCAGTTTCAAGGCTGCCTGGAGGAGGGGGGTGCTTGAAGAACGCCTTCTTTCTGGACGCCTCCTTCTGCCTGTGCTCCAGCTGCATGCACTCTGCAGCACGGAAGGTTTAGGAAGCTGCTTCTGGCCAGCTTGTGTCCACGAGTGCAAGGGCTGCGCCTTCCTTTCGGAAGCAGCCAGAGCCTTCTCAGCTGCAGCTGCTTGTGAAGCAGCTCTTGGCTGGACATTTGAAATTGGCTGCCCTCAGTGCATGAGCCCTGTGCCCAGCTGCTTGCTTCTTCGCCTTCTGTGCTCTGGACAGAAGTGAAGCCCAGGCATGGCTTGGAGCTTTGCTGCTCTTCAGCGTGAACACTGCACGCAGCCACAGTGTGCTGTGCAGGGATTTTCCTCAGCTCAACGTACAACAAGCATTTTCTTGCTGTTTCACCGAGTCCAAGCTGTCCGTGGAGCTCTCGCTCAGCGAAAAGCGTTTGGAGAGAAACACTTGCTGCAGTAGCTTTTCGCTGGGCAAGGCTTTCAACACAGCACCCCAATTCGGGCAAGGAGCAGGAGAAAGGAAGAGCATCTTTTCGTCCTGCCACGTTCTTCTGGGCGACACGCCTATCCGCCTCTTGGCTCCCTGCAAGGCTGTAAGCACGGCAGCGGTACTTGGAAGTGAGAAGGCAGGTGCAGAGAGCACCGCGATCTGCCGGCGCTGTGCAGGCTGTAAAGGAAAAAGGGCTACCACTAGGATGTGCTGCAAATACAGGTTTCCAGGCGTCGACGGTAAGCTCCGGCTAAGCTCGTTGAGCTACAACTGTTCTCTGGGCGAGACTTAGCTGAGAAGCTTTCCCTTCCGATTCACGCTACAGGGCAGAGCGAATGTGCTGCTCCCTAGCGCTGAGAGAGAAAGTGCAGAGCCCAGGCGTGTTTGGGCAGAGGCAGCAGGCTGGAGCATTTCTCTGCCGGCACCGTGCTCTCTGGGCGACAAGTAGACACCGCTTCCACTCCGGCACAATGAAGGCGCAGAGCACGGAGCTGCTATGCGCACGGCACAGGCTGCAAGAGGAAGCGTGGCTGCCTCTCGCTTGTGTGCGGATTCACGTTAGCACTTGCAAACAGAAAGTTCCACCTGCGGCTACTTGTGCTGCTACCTAGTTCTCTTCCAGCTTTCCCTGGAAAGCATTGTGCCCAGCTTTATGCTCGGAGATGCAGAGCTGACAGTGGTAGATGCAGCGGAGACTGGAAATACAGAGTGCAGCCGAGAGTTGCTGCTGCTTTGACGTGAGGCAAGGGGAAATGAAAGTGCAGCCCAGCAGAGGCTTTGACTGCTGGAGCCTTTTTCTTTGGCAGCAGCTGCAAGGGAGCTCTCTGGCAAGGGAGCTGCGAGAGTGAAGAAGGGGACGGTCGGTCTATGGGAGAAGGAAGCTGCCGAGGCGCAGTGTGTTGTGCTCAGTTTCAAGGCTGCCTGGAGGAGGGGGGTGCTTGAAGAACGCCTTCTTTCTGGACGCCTCCTTCTGCCTGTGCTCCAGCTGCATGCACTCTGCAGCACGGAAGGTTTAGGAAGCTGCTTCTGGCCAGCTTGCGTCCACGAGTGCAAGGGCTGCGCCTTCCTTTCGGAAGCAGCCAGAGCCTTCTCAGCTGCAGCTGCTTGTGAAGCAGCTCTTGGCTGGACATTTGAAATTGGCTGCCCTCAGTGCATGAGCCCGTGCCCAGCTGCTTGCTTCTTCGCCTTCTGTGCTCTGGAGAGAAGTGAAGCCCAGGCATGGCTTGGAGCTTTGCTGCTCTTCAGCGTGAACACTGCACGCAGCCACAGTGTGCTGTGCAGGGATTTTCCTCAGCTCAACGTACAACAAGCATTTTCTTGCTGTTTCACCGAGTCCAAGCTGTCCGTGGAGCTCTCGCTAAGCGAAAAGCGTTTGGAGAGAAACACTTGCTGCAGTAGCTTTTCGCTGGGCAAGGCTTTCAACACAGCACCCCAATTCGGGCAAGGAGCAGGAGAAAGGAAGAGCATCTTTTCGTCCTGCCACGTTCTTCTGGGCGACACGCCTATCCGCCTCTTGGCTCCCTGCAAGGCTGTAAGCACGGCAGCGGTACTTGGAAGTGAGAAGGCAGGTGCAGAGAGCACCGCGATCTGCCGGCGCTGTGCAGGCTGTAAAGGAAAGAGGGCTACCACTAGGATGTGCTGCAAATACAGGTTTCCAGGCGTCGACGGTAAGCTCCGGCTAAGCTCGTTGAGCTACAACTGTTCTCTGGGCGAGACTTAGCTGAGAAGCTTTCCCTTCAGATTCACGCTACAGGGCAGAGCGAATGTGCTGCTCCCTAGCGCTGAGAGAGAAAGTGCAGAGCCCAGGCGTGTTTGGGCAGAGGCAGCAGGCTGGAGCATTTCTCTGCCGGCACCGTGCTCTCTGGGCGACAAGTAGACACCGCTTCCACTCCGGCACAATGAAGGCGCAGAGCACGGAGCTGCTATGCGCACGGCACAGGCTGCAAGAGGAAGCGTGGCTGCCTCTCGCTTGTGTGCGGATTCACGTTAGCACTTGCAAACAGAAAGTTCCACCTGCGGCTACTTGTGCTGCTACCTAGTTCTCTTCCAGCTTTCCCTGGAAAGCATTGTGCCCAGCTTTATGCTCGGAGATGCAGAGCTGACAGTGGTAGATGCAGCGGAGACTGGAAATACAGAGTGCAGCCGAGAGTTGCTGCTGCTTTGACGTGAGGCAAGGGGAAATGAAAGTGCAGCCCAGCAGAGGCTTTGACTGCTGGAGCCTTTTTCTTTGGCAGCAGCTGCAAGGGAGCTCTCTGGCAAGGGAGCTGCGAGAGTGAAGAAGGGGACGGTCGGTCTATGGGAGAAGGAAGCTGCCGAGGCGCAGTGTGTTGTGCTCAGTTTCAAGGCTGCCTGGAGGAGGGGGGTGCTTGAAGAACGCCTTCTTTCTGGACGCCTCCTTCTGCCTGTGCTCCAGCTGCATGCACTCTGCAGCACGGAAGGTTTAGGAAGCTGCTTCTGGCCAGCTTGTGTCCACGAGTGCAAGGGCTGCGCCTTCCTTTCGGAAGCAGCCAGAGCCTTCTCAGCTGCAGCTGCTTGTGAAGCAGCTCTTGGCTGGACATTTGAAATTGGCTGCCCTCAGTGCATGAGCCCTGTGCCCAGCTGCTTGCTTCTTCGCCTTCTGTGCTCTGGACAGAAGTGAAGCCCAGGCATGGCTTGGAGCTTTGCTGCTCTTCAGCGTGAACACTGCACGCAGCCACAGTGTGCTGTGCAGGGATTTTCCTCAGCTCAACGTACAACAAGCATTTTCTTGCTGTTTCACCGAGTCCAAGCTGTCCGTGGAGCTCTCGCTCAGCGAAAAGCGTTTGGAGAGAAACACTTGCTGCAGTAGCTTTTCGCTGGGCAAGGCTTTCAACACAGCACCCCAATTCGGGCAAGGAGCAGGAGAAAGGAAGAGCATCTTTTCGTCCTGCCACGTTCTTCTGGGCGACACGCCTATCCGCCTCTTGGCTCCCTGCAAGGCTGTAAGCACGGCAGCGGTACTTGGAAGTGAGAAGGCAGGTGCAGAGAGCACCGCGATCTGCCGGCGCTGTGCAGGCTGTAAAGGAAAGAGGGCTACCACTAGGATGTGCTGCAAATACAGGTTTCCAGGCGTCGACGGTAAGCTCCGGCTAAGCTCGTTGAGCTACAACTGTTCTCTGGGCGAGACGTAGCTGAGAAGCTTTCCCTTCAGATTCACGCTACAGGGCAGAGCGAATGTGCTGCTCCCTAGCGCTGAGAGAGAAAGTGCAGAGCCCAGGCGTGTTTGGGCAGAGGCAGCAGGCTGGAGCATTTCTCTGCCGGCACCGTGCTCTCTGGGCGACAAGTAGACACCGCTTCCACTCCGGCACAATGAAGGCGCAGAGCACGGAGCTGCTATGCGCACGGCACAGGCTGCAAGAGGAAGCGTGGCTGCCTCTCGCTTGTGTGCGGATTCACGTTAGCACTTGCAAACAGAAAGTTCCACCTGCGGCTACTTGTGCTGCTACCTAGTTCTCTTCCAGCTTTCCCTGGAAAGCATTGTGCCCAGCTTTATGCTCGGAGATGCAGAGCTGACAGTGGTAGATGCAGCGGAGACTGGAAATACAGAGTGCAGCCGAGAGTTGCTGCTGCTTTGACGTGAGGCAAGGGGAAATGAAAGTGCAGCCCAGCAGAGGCTTTGACTGCTGGAGCCTTTTTCTTTGGCAGCAGCTGCAAGGGAGCTCTCTGGCAAGGGAGCTGCGAGAGTGAAGAAGGGGACGGTCGGTCTATGGGAGAAGGAAGCTGCCGAGGCGCAGTGTGTTGTGCTCAGTTTCAAGGCTGCCTGGAGGAGGGGGGTGCTTGAAGAACGCCTTCTTTCTGGACGCCTCCTTCTGCCTGTGCTCCAGCTGCATGCACTCTGCAGCACGGAAGGTTTAGGAAGCTGCTTCTGGCCAGCTTGTGTCCACGAGTGCAAGGGCTGCGCCTTCCTTTCGGAAGCAGCCAGAGCCTTCTCAGCTGCAGCTGCTTGTGAAGCAGCTCTTGGCTGGACATTTGAAATTGGCTGCCCTCAGTGCATGAGCCCTGTGCCCAGCTGCTTGCTTCTTCGCCTTCTGTGCTCTGGAGAGAAGTGAAGCCCAGGCATGGCTTGGAGCTTTGCTGCTCTTCAGCGTGAACACTGCACGCAGCCACAGTGTGCTGTGCAGGGATTTTCCTCAGCTCAACGTACAACAAGCATTTTCTTGCTGTTTCACCGAGTCCAAGCTGTCCGTGGAGCTCTCGCTCAGCGAAAAGCGTTTGGAGAGAAACACTTGCTGCAGTAGCTTTTCGCTGGGCAAGGCTTTCAACACAGCACCCCAATTCGGGCAAGGAGCAGGAGAAAGGAAGAGCATCTTTTCGTCCTGCCACGTTCTTCTGGGCGACACGCCTATCCGCCTCTTGGCTCCCTGCAAGGCTGTAAGCACGGCAGCGGTACTTGGAAGTGAGAAGGCAGGTGCAGAGAGCACCGCGATCTGCCGGCGCTGTGCAGGCTGTAAAGGAAAGAGGGCTACCACTAGGATGTGCTGCAAATACAGGTTTCCAGGCGTCGACGGTAAGCTCCGGGTAAGCTCGTTGAGCTACAACTGTTCTCTGGGCGAGACTTAGCTGAGAAGCTTTCCCTTCAGATTCACGCTACAGGGCAGAGCGAATGTGCTGCTTCCTAGCGCTGAGAGAGAAAGTGCAGAGCCCAGGCGTGTTTGGGCAGAGGCAGCAGGCTGGAGCATTTCTCTGGCGGCACCGTGCTCTCTGGGCGACAAGTAGACACCGCTTCCACTCCGGCACAATGAAGGCGCAGAGCACGGAGCTGCTATGCGCACGGCACAGGCTGCAAGAGGAAGCGTGGCTGCCTCTCGCTTGTGTGCGGATTCACGTTAGCACTTGCAAACAGAAAGTTCCACCTGCGGCTACTTGTGCTGCTACCTAGTTCTCTTCCAGCTTTCCCTGGAAAGCATTGTGCCCAGCTTTATGCTCGGAGATGCAGAGCTGACAGTGGTAGATGCAGCGGAGACTGGAAATACAGAGTGCAGCCGAGAGTTGCTGCTGCTTTGACGTGAGGCAAGGGGAAATGAAAGTGCAGCCCAGCAGAGGCTTTGACTGCTGGAGCCTTTTTCTTTGGCAGCAGCTGCAAGGGAGCTCTCTGGCAAGGGAGCTGCGAGAGTGAAGAAGGGGACGGTCGGTCTATGGGAGAAGGAAGCTGCCGAGGCGCAGTGTGTTGTGCTCAGTTTCAAGGCTGCCTGGAGGAGGGGGGTGCTTGAAGAACGCCTTCTTTCTGGACGCCTCCTTCTGCCTGTGCTCCAGCTGCATGCACTCTGCAGCACGGAAGGTTTAGGAAGCTGCTTCTGGCCAGCTTGTGTCCACGAGTGCAAGGGCTGCGCCTTCCTTTCGGAAGCAGCCAGAGCCTTCTCAGCTGCAGCTGCTTGTGAAGCAGCTCTTGGCTGGACATTTGAAATTGGCTGCCCTCAGTGCATGAGCCCTGTGCCCAGCTGCTTGCTTCTTCGCCTTCTGTGCTCTGGAGAGAAGTGAAGCCCAGGCATGGCTTGGAGCTTTGCTGCTCTTCAGCGTGAACACTGCACGCAGCCACAGTGTGCTGTGCAGGGATTTTCCTCAGCTCAACGTACAACAAGCATTTTCTTGCTGTTTCACCGAGTCCAAGCTGTCCGTGGAGCTCTCGCTCAGCGAAAAGCGTTTGGAGAGAAACACTTGCTGCAGTAGCTTTTCGCTGGGCAAGGCTTTCAACACAGCACCCCAATTCGGGCAAGGAGCAGGAGAAAGGAAGAGCATCTTTTCGTCCTGCCACGTTCTTCTGGGCGACACGCCTATCCGCCTCTTGGCTCCCTGCAAGGCTGTAAGCACGGCAGCGGTACTTGGAAGTGAGAAGGCAGGTGCAGAGAGCACCGCGATCTGCCGGCGCTGTGCAGGCTGTAAAGGAAAGAGGGCTACCACTAGGATGTGCTGCAAATACAGGTTTCCAGGCGTCGACGGTAAGCTCCGGGTAAGCTCGTTGAGCTACAACTGTTCTCTGGGCGAGACTTAGCTGAGAAGCTTTCCCTTCAGATTCACGCTACAGGGCAGAGCGAATGTGCTGCTCCCTAGCGCTGAGAGAGAAAGTGCAGAGCCCAGGCGTGTTTGGGCAGAGGCAGCAGGCTGGAGCATTTCTCTGCCGGCACCGTGCTCTCTGGGCGACAAGTAGACACCGCTTCCACTCCGGCACAATGAAGGCGCAGAGCACGGAGCTGCTATGCGCACGGCACAGGCTGCAAGAGGAAGCGTGGCTGCCTCTCGCTTGTGTGCGGATTCACGTTAGCACTTGCAAACAGAAAGTTCCACCTGCGGCTACTTGTGCTGCTACCTAGTTCTCTTCCAGCTTTCCCTGGAAAGCATTGTGCCCAGCTTTATGCTCGGAGATGCAGAGCTGACAGTGGTAGATGCAGCGGAGACTGGAAGTACAGAGTGCAGCCGAGAGTTGCTGCTGCTTTGACGTGAGGCAAGGGGAGAGTGCAGCCCAGCAGAGGCTTTGACTGCTGGAGCCTTTTTCTTTGGCAGCAGCTGCAAGGGAGCTCTCTGGCAAGGGAGCTGCGAGAGTGGAGAAGGGGACGGTCGGTCTATGGGAGAAGGAAGCTGCCGAGGCGCAGTGTGTTGTGCTCAGTTTCAAGGCTGCCTGGAGGAGGGGGGTGCTTGAAGAACGCCTTCTTTCTGGACGCCTCCTTCTGCCTGTGCTCCAGCTGCATGCACTCTGCAGCACGGAAGGTTTAGGAAGCTGCTTCTGGCCAGCTTGTGTCCACGAGTGCAAGGGCTGCGCCTTCCTTTCGGAAGCAGCCAGAGCCTTCTCAGCTGCAGCTGCTTGTGAAGCAGCTCTTGGCTGGACATTTGAAATTGGCTCCCCTGAGTACATGAGCCCGTGCCCAGCTGCTTGCTTCTTCGCCTTCTGTGCTCTGGAGAGAAGTGAAGCCCAGGCATGGCTTGGAGCTTTGCTGCTCTTCAGCGTGAACACTGCACGCAGCCACAGTGTGCTGTGCAGGGATTTTCCTCAGCTCAACGTACAACAAGCATTTTCTTGCTGTTTCACCGAGTCCAAGCTGTCCGTGGAGCTCTCGCTCAGCGAAAAGCGTTTGGAGAGAAACACTTGCTGCAGTAGCTTTTCGCTGGGCAAGGCTTTCAACACAGCACCCCAATTCGGGCAAGGAGCAGGAGAAAGGAAGAGCATCTTTTCGTCCTGCCACGTTCTTCTGGGCGACACGCCTATCCGCCTCTTGGCTCCCTGCAAGGCTGTAAGCACGGCAGCGGTACTTGGAAGTGAGAAGGCAGGTGCAGAGAGCACCGCGATCTGCCGGCGCTGTGCAGGCTGTAAAGGAAAGAGGGCTACCACTAGGATGTGCTGCAAATACAGGTTTCCAGGCGTCGACGGTAAGCTCCGGGTAAGCTCGTTGAGCTACAACTGTTCTCTGGGCGAGACTTAGCTGAGAAGCTTTCCCTTCAGATTCACGCTACAGGGCAGAGCGAATGTGCTGCTCCCTAGCGCTGAGAGAGAAAGTGCAGAGCCCAGGCGTGTTTGGGCAGAGGCAGCAGGCTGGAGCATTTCTCTGGCGGCACCGTGCTCTCTGGGCGACAAGTAGACACCGCTTCCACTCCGGCACAATGAAGGCGCAGAGCACGGAGCTGCTATGCGCACGGCACAGGCTGCAAGAGGAAGCGTGGCTGCCTCTCGCTTGTGTGCGGATTCACGTTAGCACTTGCAAACAGAAAGTTCCACCTGCGGCTACTTGTGCTGCTACCTAGTTCTCTTCCAGCTTTCCCTGGAAAGCATTGTGCCCAGCTTTATGCTCGGAGATGCAGAGCTGACAGTGGTAGATGCAGCAGAGACTGGAAATACAGAGTGCAGCCGAGAGTTGCTGCTGCTTTGACGTGAGGCAAGGGGAAATGAAAGTGCAGCCCAGCAGAGGCTTTGACTGCTGGAGCCTTTTTCTTTGGCAGCAGCTGCAAGGGAGCTCTCTGGCAAGGGAGCTGCGAGAGTGAAGAAGGGGACGGTCGGTCTATGGGAGAAGGAAGCTGCCGAGGCGCAGTGTGTTGTGCTCAGTTTCAAGGCTGCCTGGAGGAGGGGGGTGCTTGAAGAACGCCTTCTTTCTGGACGCCTCCTTCTGCCTGTGCTCCAGCTGCATGCACTCTGCAGCACGGAAGGTTTAGGAAGCTGCTTCTGGCCAGCTTGTGTCCACGAGTGCAAGGGCTGCGCCTTCCTTTCGGAAGCAGCCAGAGCCTTCTCAGCTGCAGCTGCTTGTGAAGCAGCTCTTGGCTGGACATTTGAAATTGGCTGCCCTCAGTGCATGAGCCCTGTGCCCAGCTGCTTGCTTCTTCGCCTTCTGTGCTCTGGAGAGAAGTGAAGCCCAGGCATGGCTTGGAGCTTTGCTGCTCTTCAGCGTGAACACTGCACGCAGCCACAGTGTGCTGTGCAGGGATTTTCCTCAGCTCAACGTACAACAAGCATTTTCTTGCTGTTTCACCGAGTCCAAGCTGTCCGTGGAGCTCTCGCTCAGCGAAAAGCGTTTGGAGAGAAACACTTGCTGCAGTAGCTTTTCGCTGGGCAAGGCTTTCAACACAGCACCCCAATTCGGGCAAGGAGCAGGAGAAAGGAAGAGCATCTTTTCGTCCTGCCACGTTCTTCTGGGCGACACGCCTATCCGCCTCTTGGCTCCCTGCAAGGCTGTAAGCACGGCAGCGGTACTTGGAAGTGAGAAGGCAGGTGCAGAGAGCACCGCGATCTGCCGGCGCTGTGCAGGCTGTAAAGGAAAGAGGGCTACCACTAGGATGTGCTGCAAATACAGGTTTCCAGGCGTCGACGGTAAGCTCCGGCTAAGCTCGTTGAGCTACAACTGTTCTCTGGGCGAGACTTAGCTGAGAAGCTTTCCCTTCAGATTCACGCTACAGGGCAGAGCGAATGTGCTGCTTCCTAGCGCTGAGAGAGAAAGTGCAGAGCCCAGGCGTGTTTGGGCAGAGGCAGCAGGCTGGAGCATTTCTCTGGCGGCACCGTGCTCTCTGGGCGACAAGTAGACACCGCTTCCACTCCGGCACAATGAAGGCGCAGAGCACGGAGCTGCTATGCGCACGGCACAGGCTGCAAGAGGAAGCGTGGCTGCCTCTCGCTTGTGTGCGGATTCACGTTAGCACTTGCAAACAGAAAGTTCCACCTGCGGCTACTTGTGCTGCTACCTAGTTCTCTTCCAGCTTTCCCTGGAAAGCATTGTGCCCAGCTTTATGCTCGGAGATGCAGAGCTGACAGTGGTAGATGCAGCGGAGACTGGAAATACAGAGTGCAGCCGAGAGTTGCTGCTGCTTTGACGTGAGGCAAGGGGAAATGAAAGTGCAGCCCAGCAGAGGCTTTGACTGCTGGAGCCTTTTTCTTTGGCAGCAGCTGCAAGGGAGCTCTCTGGCAAGGGAGCTGCGAGAGTGAAGAAGGGGACGGTCGGTCTATGGGAGAAGGAAGCTGCCGAGGCGCAGTGTGTTGTGCTCAGTTTCAAGGCTGCCTGGAGGAGGGGGGTGCTTGAAGAACGCCTTCTTTCTGGACGCCTCCTTCTGCCTGTGCTCCAGCTGCATGCACTCTGCAGCACGGAAGGTTTAGGAAGCTGCTTCTGGCCAGCTTGTGTCCACGAGTGCAAGGGCTGCGCCTTCCTTTCGGAAGCAGCCAGAGCCTTCTCAGCTGCAGCTGCTTGTGAAGCAGCTCTTGGCTGGACATTTGAAATTGGCTCCCCTCAGTGCATGAGCCCGTGCCCAGCTGCTTGCTTCTTCGCCTTCTGTGCTCTGGAGAGAAGTGAAGCCCAGGCATGGCTTGGAGCTTTGCTGCTCTTCAGCGTGAACACTGCACGCAGCCACAGTGTGCTGTGCAGGGATTTTCCTCAGCTCAACGTACAACAAGCATTTTCTTGCTGTTTCACCGAGTCCAAGCTGTCAGTGGAGCTCTCGCTCAGCGAAAAGCGTTTGGAGAGAAACACTTGCTGCAGTAGCTTTTCGCTGGGCAAGGCTTTCAACACAGCACCCCAATTCGGGCAAGGAGCAGGAGAAAGGAAGAGCATCTTTTCGTCCTGCCACGTTCTTCTGGGCGACACGCCTATCCGCCTCTTGGCTCCCTGCAAGGCTGTAAGCACGGCAGCGGTACTTGGAAGTGAGAAGGCAGGTGCAGAGAGCACCGCGATCTGCCGGCGCTGTGCAGGCTGTAAAGGAAAGAGGGCTACCACTAGGATGTGCTGCAAATACAGGTTTCCAGGCGTCGACGGTAAGCTCCGGGTAAGCTCGTTGAGCTACAACTGTTCTCTGGGCGAGACTTAGCTGAGAAGCTTTCCCTTCAGATTCACGCTACAGGGCAGAGCGAATGTGCTGCTTCCTAGCGCTGAGAGAGAAAGTGCAGAGCCCAGGCGTGTTTGGGCAGAGGCAGCAGGCTGGAGCATTTCTCTGGCGGCACCGTGCTCTCTGGGCGACAAGTAGACACCGCTTCCACTCCGGCACAATGAAGGCGCAGAGCACGGAGCTGCTATGCGCACGGCACAGGCTGCAAGAGGAAGCGTGGCTGCCTCTCGCTTGTGTGCGGATTCACGTTAGCACTTGCAAACAGAAAGTTCCACCTGCGGCTACTTGTGCTGCTACCTAGTTCTCTTCCAGCTTTCCCTGGAAAGCATTGTGCCCAGCTTTATGCTCGGAGATGCAGAGCTGACAGTGGTAGATGCAGCGGAGACTGGAAATACAGAGTGCAGCCGAGAGTTGCTGCTGCTTTGACGTGAGGCAAGGGGAAATGAAAGTGCAGCCCAGCAGAGGCTTTGACTGCTGGAGCCTTTTTCTTTGGCAGCAGCTGCAAGGGAGCTCTCTGGCAAGGGAGCTGCGAGAGTGAAGAAGGGGACGGTCGGTCTATGGGAGAAGGAAGCTGCCGAGGCGCAGTGTGTTGTGCTCAGTTTCAAGGCTGCCTGGAGGAGGGGGGTGCTTGAAGAACGCCTTCTTTCTGGACGCCTCCTTCTGCCTGTGCTCCAGCTGCATGCACTCTGCAGCACGGAAGGTTTAGGAAGCTGCTTCTGGCCAGCTTGTGTCCACGAGTGCAAGGGCTGCGCCTTCCTTTCGGAAGCAGCCAGAGCCTTCTCAGCTGCAGCTGCTTGTGAAGCAGCTCTTGGCTGGACATTTGAAATTGGCTGCCCTCAGTGCATGAGCCCTGTGCCCAGCTGCTTGCTTCTTCGCCTTCTGTGCTCTGGAGAGAAGTGAAGCCCAGGCATGGCTTGGAGCTTTGCTGCTCTTCAGCGTGAACACTGCACGCAGCCACAGTGTGCTGTGCAGGGATTTTCCTCAGCTCAACGTACAACAAGCATTTTCTTGCTGTTTCACCGAGTCCAAGCTGTCCGTGGAGCTCTCGCTCAGCGAAAAGCGTTTGGAGAGAAACACTTGCTGCAGTAGCTTTTCGCTGGGCAAGGCTTTCAACACAGCACCCCAATTCGGGCAAGGAGCAGGAGAAAGGAAGAGCATCTTTTCGTCCTGCCACGTTCTTCTGGGCGACACGCCTATCCGCCTCTTGGCTCCCTGCAAGGCTGTAAGCACGGCAGCGGTACTTGGAAGTGAGAAGGCAGGTGCAGAGAGCACCGCGATCTGCCGGCGCTGTGCAGGCTGTAAAGGAAAGAGGGCTACCACTAGGATGTGCTGCAAATACAGGTTTCCAGGCGTCGACGGTAAGCTCCGGCTAAGCTCGTTGAGCTACAACTGTTCTCTGGGCGAGACTTAGCTGAGAAGCTTTCCCTTCAGATTCACGCTACAGGGCAGAGCGAATGTGCTGCTCCCTAGCGCTGAGAGAGAAAGTGCAGAGCCCAGGCGTGTTTGGGCAGAGGCAGCAGGCTGGAGCATTTCTCTGCCGGCACCGTGCTCTCTGGGCGACAAGTAGACACCGCTTCCACTCCGGCACAATGAAGGCGCAGAGCACGGAGCTGCTATGCGCACGGCACAGGCTGCAAGAGGAAGCGTGGCTGCCTCTCGCTTGTGTGCGGATTCACGTTAGCACTTGCAAACAGAAAGTTCCACCTGCGGCTACTTGTGCTGCTACCTAGTTCTCTTCCAGCTTTCCCTGGAAAGCATTGTGCCCAGCTTTATGCTCGGAGATGCAGAGCTGACAGTGGTAGATGCAGCGGAGACTGGAAGTACAGAGTGCAGCCGAGAGTTGCTGCTGCTTTGACGTGAGGCAAGGGGAGAGTGCAGCCCAGCAGAGGCTTTGACTGCTGGAGCCTTTTTCTTTGGCAGCAGCTGCAAGGGAGCTCTCTGGCAAGGGAGCTGCGAGAGTGGAGAAGGGGACGGTCGGTCTATGGGAGAAGGAAGCTGCCGAGGCGCAGTGTGTTGTGCTCAGTTTCAAGGCTGCCTGGAGGAGGGGGGTGCTTGAAGAACGCCTTCTTTCTGGACGCCTCCTTCTGCCTGTGCTCCAGCTGCATGCACTCTGCAGCACGGAAGGTTTAGGAAGCTGCTTCTGGCCAGCTTGTGTCCACGAGTGCAAGGGCTGCGCCTTCCTTTCGGAAGCAGCCAGAGCCTTCTCAGCTGCAGCTGCTTGTGAAGCAGCTCTTGGCTGGACATTTGAAATTGGCTCCCCTGAGTACATGAGCCCGTGCCCAGCTGCTTGCTTCTTCGCCTTCTGTGCTCTGGAGAGAAGTGAAGCCCAGGCATGGCTTGGAGCTTTGCTGCTCTTCAGCGTGAACACTGCACGCAGCCACAGTGTGCTGTGCAGGGATTTTCCTCAGCTCAACGTACAACAAGCATTTTCTTGCTGTTTCACCGAGTCCAAGCTGTCCGTGGAGCTCTCGCTCAGCGAAAAGCGTTTGGAGAGAAACACTTGCTGCAGTAGCTTTTCGCTGGGCAAGGCTTTCAACACAGCACCCCAATTCGGGCAAGGAGCAGGAGAAAGGAAGAGCATCTTTTCGTCCTGCCACGTTCTTCTGGGCGACACGCCTATCCGCCTCTTGGCTCCCTGCAAGGCTGTAAGCACGGCAGCGGTACTTGGAAGTGAGAAGGCAGGTGCAGAGAGCACCGCGATCTGCCGGCGCTGTGCAGGCTGTAAAGGAAAGAGGGCTACCACTAGGATGTGCTGCAAATACAGGTTTCCAGGCGTCGACGGTAAGCTCCGGCTAAGCTCGTTGAGCTACAACTGTTCTCTGGGCGAGACTTAGCTGAGAAGCTTTCCCTTCAGATTCACGCTACAGGGCAGAGCGAATGTGCTGCTCCCTAGCGCTGAGAGAGAAAGTGCAGAGCCCAGGCGTGTTTGGGCAGAGGCAGCAGGCTGGAGCATTTCTCTGGCGGCACCGTGCTCTCTGGGCGACAAGTAGACACCGCTTCCACTCCGGCACAATGAAGGCGCAGAGCACGGAGCTGCTATGCGCACGGCACAGGCTGCAAGAGGAAGCGTGGCTGCCTCTCGCTTGTGTGCGGATTCACGTTAGCACTTGCAAACAGAAAGTTCCACCTGCGGCTACTTGTGCTGCTACCTAGTTCTCTTCCAGCTTTCCCTGGAAAGCATTGTGCCCAGCTTTATGCTCGGAGATGCAGAGCTGACAGTGGTAGATGCAGCAGAGACTGGAAATACAGAGTGCAGCCGAGAGTTGCTGCTGCTTTGACGTGAGGCAAGGGGAAATGAAAGTGCAGCCCAGCAGAGGCTTTGACTGCTGGAGCCTTTTTCTTTGGCAGCAGCTGCAAGGGAGCTCTCTGGCAAGGGAGCTGCGAGAGTGAAGAAGGGGACGGTCGGTCTATGGGAGAAGGAAGCTGCCGAGGCGCAGTGTGTTGTGCTCAGTTTCAAGGCTGCCTGGAGGAGGGGGGTGCTTGAAGAACGCCTTCTTTCTGGACGCCTCCTTCTGCCTGTGCTCCAGCTGCATGCACTCTGCAGCACGGAAGGTTTAGGAAGCTGCTTCTGGCCAGCTTGTGTCCACGAGTGCAAGGGCTGCGCCTTCCTTTCGGAAGCAGCCAGAGCCTTCTCAGCTGCAGCTGCTTGTGAAGCAGCTCTTGGCTGGACATTTGAAATTGGCTGCCCTCAGTGCATGAGCCCTGTGCCCAGCTGCTTGCTTCTTCGCCTTCTGTGCTCTGGAGAGAAGTGAAGCCCAGGCATGGCTTGGAGCTTTGCTGCTCTTCAGCGTGAACACTGCACGCAGCCACAGTGTGCTGTGCAGGGATTTTCCTCAGCTCAACGTACAACAAGCATTTTCTTGCTGTTTCACCGAGTCCAAGCTGTCCGTGGAGCTCTCGCTCAGCGAAAAGCGTTTGGAGAGAAACACTTGCTGCAGTAGCTTTTCGCTGGGCAAGGCTTTCAACACAGCACCCCAATTCGGGCAAGGAGCAGGAGAAAGGAAGAGCATCTTTTCGTCCTGCCACGTTCTTCTGGGCGACACGCCTATCCGCCTCTTGGCTCCCTGCAAGGCTGTAAGCACGGCAGCGGTACTTGGAAGTGAGAAGGCAGGTGCAGAGAGCACCGCGATCTGCCGGCGCTGTGCAGGCTGTAAAGGAAAGAGGGCTACCACTAGGATGTGCTGCAAATACAGGTTTCCAGGCGTCGACGGTAAGCTCCGGGTAAGCTCGTTGAGCTACAACTGTTCTCTGGGCGAGACTTAGCTGAGAAGCTTTCCCTTCAGATTCACGCTACAGGGCAGAGCGAATGTGCTGCTCCCTAGCGCTGAGAGAGAAAGTGCAGAGCCCAGGCGTGTTTGGGCAGAGGCAGCAGGCTGGAGCATTTCTCTGCCGGCACCGTGCTCTCTGGGCGACAAGTCGCCACCGCTTCCACTCCGGCACAATGAAGGCGCAGAGCACGGAGCTGCTATGCGCACGGCACAGGCTGCAAGAGGAAGCGTGGCTGCCTCTCGCTTGTGTGCGGATTCACGTTAGCACTTGCAAACAGAAAGTTCCACCTGCGGCTACTTGTGCTGCTACCTAGTTCTCTTCCAGCTTTCCCTGGAAAGCATTGTGCCCAGCTTTATGCTCGGAGATGCAGAGCTGACAGTGGTAGATGCAGCGGAGACTGGAAATACAGAGTGCAGCCGAGAGTTGCTGCTGCTTTGACGTGAGGCAAGGGGAAATGAAAGTGCAGCCCAGCAGAGGCTTTGACTGCTGGAGCCTTTTTCTTTGGCAGCAGCTGCAAGGGAGCTCTCTGGCAAGGGAGCTGCGAGAGTGAAGAAGGGGACGGTCGGTCTATGGGAGAAGGAAGCTGCCGAGGCGCAGTGTGTTGTGCTCAGTTTCAAGGCTGCCTGGAGGAGGGGGGTGCTTGAAGAACGCCTTCTTTCTGGACGCCTCCTTCTGCCTGTGCTCCAGCTGCATGCACTCTGCAGCACGGAAGGTTTAGGAAGCTGCTTCTGGCCAGCTTGTGTCCACGAGTGCAAGGGCTGCGCCTTCCTTTCGGAAGCAGCCAGAGCCTTCTCAGCTGCAGCTGCTTGTGAAGCAGCTCTTGGCTGGACATTTGAAATTGGCTGCCCTCAGTGCATGAGCCCTGTGCCCAGCTGCTTGCTTCTTCGCCTTCTGTGCTCTGGACAGAAGTGAAGCCCAGGCATGGCTTGGAGCTTTGCTGCTCTTCAGCGTGAACACTGCACGCAGCCACAGTGTGCTGTGCAGGGATTTTCCTCAGCTCAACGTACAACAAGCATTTTCTTGCTGTTTCACCGAGTCCAAGCTGTCCGTGGAGCTCTCGCTCAGCGAAAAGCGTTTGGAGAGAAACACTTGCTGCAGTAGCTTTTCGCTGGGCAAGGCTTTCAACACAGCACCCCAATTCGGGCAAGGAGCAGGAGAAAGGAAGAGCATCTTTTCGTCCTGCCACGTTCTTCTGGGCGACACGCCTATCCGCCTCTTGGCTCCCTGCAAGGCTGTAAGCACGGCAGCGGTACTTGGAAGTGAGAAGGCAGGTGCAGAGAGCACCGCGATCTGCCGGCGCTGTGCAGGCTGTAAAGGAAAGAGGGCTACCACTAGGATGTGCTGCAAATACAGGTTTCCAGGCGTCGACGGTAAGCTCCGGGTAAGCTCGTTGAGCTACAACTGTTCTCTGGGCGAGACTTAGCTGAGAAGCTTTCCCTTCAGATTCACGCTACAGGGCAGAGCGAATGTGCTGCTCCCTAGCGCTGAGAGAGAAAGTGCAGAGCCCAGGCGTGTTTGGGCAGAGGCAGCAGGCTGGAGCATTTCTCTGGCGGCACCGTGCTCTCTGGGCGACAAGTAGACACCGCTTCCACTCCGGCACAATGAAGGCGCAGAGCACGGAGCTGCTATGCGCACGGCACAGGCTGCAAGAGGAAGCGTGGCTGCCTCTCGCTTGTGTGCGGATTCACGTTAGCACTTGCAAACAGAAAGTTCCACCTGCGGCTACTTGTGCTGCTACCTAGTTCTCTTCCAGCTTTCCCTGGAAAGCATTGTGCCCAGCTTTATGCTCGGAGATGCAGAGCTGACAGTGGTAGATGCAGCGGAGACTGGAAATACAGAGTGCAGCCGAGAGTTGCTGCTGCTTTGACGTGAGGCAAGGGGAAATGAAAGTGCAGCCCAGCAGAGGCTTTGACTGCTGGAGCCTTTTTCTTTGGCAGCAGCTGCAAGGGAGCTCTCTGGCAAGGGAGCTGCGAGAGTGAAGAAGGGGACGGTCGGTCTATGGGAGAAGGAAGCTGCCGAGGCGCAGTGTGTTGTGCTCAGTTTCAAGGCTGCCTGGAGGAGGGGGGTGCTTGAAGAACGCCTTCTTTCTGGACGCCTCCTTCTGCCTGTGCTCCAGCTGCATGCACTCTGCAGCACGGAAGGTTTAGGAAGCTGCTTCTGGCCAGCTTGTGTCCACGAGTGCAAGGGCTGCGCCTTCCTTTCGGAAGCAGCCAGAGCCTTCTCAGCTGCAGCTGCTTGTGAAGCAGCTCTTGGCTGGACATTTGAAATTGGCTGCCCTCAGTGCATGAGCCCTGTGCCCAGCTGCTTGCTTCTTCGCCTTCTGTGCTCTGGACAGAAGTGAAGCCCAGGCATGGCTTGGAGCTTTGCTGCTCTTCAGCGTGAACACTGCACGCAGCCACAGTGTGCTGTGCAGGGATTTTCCTCAGCTCAACGTACAACAAGCATTTTCTTGCTGTTTCACCGAGTCCAAGCTGTCCGTGGAGCTCTCGCTCAGCGAAAAGCGTTTGGAGAGAAACACTTGCTGCAGTAGCTTTTCGCTGGGCAAGGCTTTCAACACAGCACCCCAATTCGGGCAAGGAGCAGGAGAAAGGAAGAGCATCTTTTCGTCCTGCCACGTTCTTCTGGGCGACACGCCTATCCGCCTCTTGGCTCCCTGCAAGGCTGTAAGCACGGCAGCGGTACTTGGAAGTGAGAAGGCAGGTGCAGAGAGCACCGCGATCTGCCGGCGCTGTGCAGGCTGTAAAGGAAAGAGGGCTACCACTAGGATGTGCTGCAAATACAGGTTTCCAGGCGTCGACGGTAAGCTCCGGCTAAGCTCGTTGAGCTACAACTGTTCTCTGGGCGAGACTTAGCTGAGAAGCTTTCCCTTCAGATTCACGCTACAGGGCAGAGCGAATGTGCTGCTTCCTAGCGCTGAGAGAGAAAGTGCAGAGCCCAGGCGTGTTTGGGCAGAGGCAGCAGGCTGGAGCATTTCTCTGGCGGCACCGTGCTCTCTGGGCGACAAGTAGACACCGCTTCCACTCCGGCACAATGAAGGCGCAGAGCACGGAGCTGCTATGCGCACGGCACAGGCTGCAAGAGGAAGCGTGGCTGCCTCTCGCTTGTGTGCGGATTCACGTTAGCACTTGCAAACAGAAAGTTCCACCTGCGGCTACTTGTGCTGCTACCTAGTTCTCTTCCAGCTTTCCCTGGAAAGCATTGTGCCCAGCTTTATGCTCGGAGATGCAGAGCTGACAGTGGTAGATGCAGCGGAGACTGGAAATACAGAGTGCAGCCGAGAGTTGCTGCTGCTTTGACGTGAGGCAAGGGGAAATGAAAGTGCAGCCCAGCAGAGGCTTTGACTGCTGGAGCCTTTTTCTTTGGCAGCAGCTGCAAGGGAGCTCTCTGGCAAGGGAGCTGCGAGAGTGAAGAAGGGGACGGTCGGTCTATGGGAGAAGGAAGCTGCCGAGGCGCAGTGTGTTGTGCTCAGTTTCAAGGCTGCCTGGAGGAGGGGGGTGCTTGAAGAACGCCTTCTTTCTGGACGCCTCCTTCTGCCTGTGCTCCAGCTGCATGCACTCTGCAGCACGGAAGGTTTAGGAAGCTGCTTCTGGCCAGCTTGTGTCCACGAGTGCAAGGGCTGCGCCTTCCTTTCGGAAGCAGCCAGAGCCTTCTCAGCTGCAGCTGCTTGTGAAGCAGCTCTTGGCTGGACATTTGAAATTGGCTGCCCTCAGTGCATGAGCCCTGTGCCCAGCTGCTTGCTTCTTCGCCTTCTGTGCTCTGGACAGAAGTGAAGCCCAGGCATGGCTTGGAGCTTTGCTGCTCTTCAGCGTGAACACTGCACGCAGCCACAGTGTGCTGTGCAGGGATTTTCCTCAGCTCAACGTACAACAAGCATTTTCTTGCTGTTTCACCGAGTCCAAGCTGTCCGTGGAGCTCTCGCTCAGCGAAAAGCGTTTGGAGAGAAACACTTGCTGCAGTAGCTTTTCGCTGGGCAAGGCTTTCAACACAGCACCCCAATTCGGGCAAGGAGCAGGAGAAAGGAAGAGCATCTTTTCGTCCTGCCACGTTCTTCTGGGCGACACGCCTATCCGCCTCTTGGCTCCCTGCAAGGCTGTAAGCACGGCAGCGGTACTTGGAAGTGAGAAGGCAGGTGCAGAGAGCACCGCGATCTGCCGGCGCTGTGCAGGCTGTAAAGGAAAAAGGGCTACCACTAGGATGTGCTGCAAATACAGGTTTCCAGGCGTCGACGGTAAGCTCCGGCTAAGCTCGTTGAGCTACAACTGTTCTCTGGGCGAGACTTAGCTGAGAAGCTTTCCCTTCCGATTCACGCTACAGGGCAGAGCGAATGTGCTGCTCCCTAGCGCTGAGAGAGAAAGTGCAGAGCCCAGGCGTGTTTGGGCAGAGGCAGCAGGCTGGAGCATTTCTCTGCCGGCACCGTGCTCTCTGGGCGACAAGTAGACACCGCTTCCACTCCGGCACAATGAAGGCGCAGAGCACGGAGCTGCTATGCGCACGGCACAGGCTGCAAGAGGAAGCGTGGCTGCCTCTCGCTTGTGTGCGGATTCACGTTAGCACTTGCAAACAGAAAGTTCCACCTGCGGCTACTTGTGCTGCTACCTAGTTCTCTTCCAGCTTTCCCTGGAAAGCATTGTGCCCAGCTTTATGCTCGGAGATGCAGAGCTGACAGTGGTAGATGCAGCGGAGACTGGAAATACAGAGTGCAGCCGAGAGTTGCTGCTGCTTTGACGTGAGGCAAGGGGAAATGAAAGTGCAGCCCAGCAGAGGCTTTGACTGCTGGAGCCTTTTTCTTTGGCAGCAGCTGCAAGGGAGCTCTCTGGCAAGGGAGCTGCGAGAGTGAAGAAGGGGACGGTCGGTCTATGGGAGAAGGAAGCTGCCGAGGCGCAGTGTGTTGTGCTCAGTTTCAAGGCTGCCTGGAGGAGGGGGGTGCTTGAAGAACGCCTTCTTTCTGGACGCCTCCTTCTGCCTGTGCTCCAGCTGCATGCACTCTGCAGCACGGAAGGTTTAGGAAGCTGCTTCTGGCCAGCTTGTGTCCACGAGTGCAAGGGCTGCGCCTTCCTTTCGGAAGCAGCCAGAGCCTTCTCAGCTGCAGCTGCTTGTGAAGCAGCTCTTGGCTGGACATTTGAAATTGGCTGCCCTCAGTGCATGAGCCCTGTGCCCAGCTGCTTGCTTCTTCGCCTTCTGTGCTCTGGAGAGAAGTGAAGCCCAGGCATGGCTTGGAGCTTTGCTGCTCTTCAGCGTGAACACTGCACGCAGCCACAGTGTGCTGTGCAGGGATTTTCCTCAGCTCAACGTACAACAAGCATTTTCTTGCTGTTTCACCGAGTCCAAGCTGTCCGTGGAGCTCTCGCTCAGCGAAAAGCGTTTGGAGAGAAACACTTGCTGCAGTAGCTTTTCGCTGGGCAAGGCTTTCAACACAGCACCCCAATTCGGGCAAGGAGCAGGAGAAAGGAAGAGCATCTTTTCGTCCTGCCACGTTCTTCTGGGCGACACGCCTATCCGCCTCTTGGCTCCCTGCAAGGCTGTAAGCACGGCAGCGGTACTTGGAAGTGAGAAGGCAGGTGCAGAGAGCACCGCGATCTGCCGGCGCTGTGCAGGCTGTAAAGGAAAGAGGGCTACCACTAGGATGTGCTGCAAATACAGGTTTCCAGGCGTCGACGGTAAGCTCCGGCTAAGCTCGTTGAGCTACAACTGTTCTCTGGGCGAGACTTAGCTGAGAAGCTTTCCCTTCAGATTCACGCTACAGGGCAGAGCGAATGTGCTGCTCCCTAGCGCTGAGAGAGAAAGTGCAGAGCCCAGGCGTGTTTGGGCAGAGGCAGCAGGCTGGAGCATTTCTCTGCCGGCACCGTGCTCTCTGGGCGACAAGTAGACACCGCTTCCACTCCGGCACAATGAAGGCGCAGAGCACGGAGCTGCTATGCGCACGGCACAGGCTGCAAGAGGAAGCGTGGCTGCCTCTCGCTTGTGTGCGGATTCACGTTAGCACTTGCAAACAGAAAGTTCCACCTGCGGCTACTTGTGCTGCTACCTAGTTCTCTTCCAGCTTTCCCTGGAAAGCATTGTGCCCAGCTTTATGCTCGGAGATGCAGAGCTGACAGTGGTAGATGCAGCGGAGACTGGAAATACAGAGTGCAGCCGAGAGTTGCTGCTGCTTTGACGTGAGGCAAGGGGAAATGAAAGTGCAGCCCAGCAGAGGCTTTGACTGCTGGAGCCTTTTTCTTTGGCAGCAGCTGCAAGGGAGCTCTCTGGCAAGGGAGCTGCGAGAGTGAAGAAGGGGACGGTCGGTCTATGGGAGAAGGAAGCTGCCGAGGCGCAGTGTGTTGTGCTCAGTTTCAAGGCTGCCTGGAGGAGGGGGGTGCTTGAAGAACGCCTTCTTTCTGGACGCCTCCTTCTGCCTGTGCTCCAGCTGCATGCACTCTGCAGCACGGAAGGTTTAGGAAGCTGCTTCTGGCCAGCTTGTGTCCACGAGTGCAAGGGCTGCGCCTTCCTTTCGGAAGCAGCCAGAGCCTTCTCAGCTGCAGCTGCTTGTGAAGCAGCTCTTGGCTGGACATTTGAAATTGGCTGCCCTCAGTGCATGAGCCCTGTGCCCAGCTGCTTGCTTCTTCGCCTTCTGTGCTCTGGAGAGAAGTGAAGCCCAGGCATGGCTTGGAGCTTTGCTGCTCTTCAGCGTGAACACTGCACGCAGCCACAGTGTGCTGTGCAGGGATTTTCCTCAGCTCAACGTACAACAAGCATTTTCTTGCTGTTTCACCGAGTCCAAGCTGTCCGTGGAGCTCTCGCTCAGCGAAAAGCGTTTGGAGAGAAACACTTGCTGCAGTAGCTTTTCGCTGGGCAAGGCTTTCAACACAGCACCCCAATTCGGGCAAGGAGCAGGAGAAAGGAAGAGCATCTTTTCGTCCTGCCACGTTCTTCTGGGCGACACGCCTATCCGCCTCTTGGCTCCCTGCAAGGCTGTAAGCACGGCAGCGGTACTTGGAAGTGAGAAGGCAGGTGCAGAGAGCACCGCGATCTGCCGGCGCTGTGCAGGCTGTAAAGGAAAGAGGGCTACCACTAGGATGTGCTGCAAATACAGGTTTCCAGGCGTCGACGGTAAGCTCCGGCTAAGCTCGTTGAGCTACAACTGTTCTCTGGGCGAGACTTAGCTGAGAAGCTTTCCCTTCAGATTCACGCTACAGGGCAGAGCGAATGTGCTGCTCCCTAGCGCTGAGAGAGAAAGTGCAGAGCCCAGGCGTGTTTGGGCAGAGGCAGCAGGCTGGAGCATTTCTCTGGCGGCACCGTGCTCTCTGGGCGACAAGTAGACACCGCTTCCACTCCGGCACAATGAAGGCGCAGAGCACGGAGCTGCTATGCGCACGGCACAGGCTGCAAGAGGAAGCGTGGCTGCCTCTCGCTTGTGTGCGGATTCACGTTAGCACTTGCAAACAGAAAGTTCCACCTGCGGCTACTTGTGCTGCTACCTAGTTCTCTTCCAGCTTTCCCTGGAAAGCATTGTGCCCAGCTTTATGCTCGGAGATGCAGAGCTGACAGTGGTAGATGCAGCGGAGACTGGAAATACAGAGTGCAGCCGAGAGTTGCTGCTGCTTTGACGTGAGGCAAGGGGAAATGAAAGTGCAGCCCAGCAGAGGCTTTGACTGCTGGAGCCTTTTTCTTTGGCAGCAGCTGCAAGGGAGCTCTCTGGCAAGGGAGCTGCGAGAGTGAAGAAGGGGACGGTCGGTCTATGGGAGAAGGAAGCTGCCGAGGCGCAGTGTGTTGTGCTCAGTTTCAAGGCTGCCTGGAGGAGGGGGGTGCTTGAAGAACGCCTTCTTTCTGGACGCCTCCTTCTGCCTGTGCTCCAGCTGCATGCACTCTGCAGCACGGAAGGTTTAGGAAGCTGCTTCTGGCCAGCTTGTGTCCACGAGTGCAAGGGCTGCGCCTTCCTTTCGGAAGCAGCCAGAGCCTTCTCAGCTGCAGCTGCTTGTGAAGCAGCTCTTGGCTGGACATTTGAAATTGGCTGCCCTCAGTGCATGAGCCCTGTGCCCAGCTGCTTGCTTCTTCGCCTTCTGTGCTCTGGAGAGAAGTGAAGCCCAGGCATGGCTTGGAGCTTTGCTGCTCTTCAGCGTGAACACTGCACGCAGCCACAGTGTGCTGTGCAGGGATTTTCCTCAGCTCAACGTACAACAAGCATTTTCTTGCTGTTTCACCGAGTCCAAGCTGTCCGTGGAGCTCTCGCTCAGCGAAAAGCGTTTGGAGAGAAACACTTGCTGCAGTAGCTTTTCGCTGGGCAAGGCTTTCAACACAGCACCCCAATTCGGGCAAGGAGCAGGAGAAAGGAAGAGCATCTTTTCGTCCTGCCACGTTCTTCTGGGCGACACGCCTATCCGCCTCTTGGCTCCCTGCAAGGCTGTAAGCACGGCAGCGGTACTTGGAAGTGAGAAGGCAGGTGCAGAGAGCACCGCGATCTGCCGGCGCTGTGCAGGCTGTAAAGGAAAGAGGGCTACCACTAGGATGTGCTGCAAATACAGGTTTCCAGGCGTCGACGGTAAGCTCCGGGTAAGCTCGTTGAGCTACAACTGTTCTCTGGGCGAGACTTAGCTGAGAAGCTTTCCCTTCAGATTCACGCTACAGGGCAGAGCGAATGTGCTGCTCCCTAGCGCTGAGAGAGAAAGTGCAGAGCCCAGGCGTGTTTGGGCAGAGGCAGCAGGCTGGAGCATTTCTCTGCCGGCACCGTGCTCTCTGGGCGACAAGTAGACACCGCTTCCACTCCGGCACAATGAAGGCGCAGAGCACGGAGCTGCTATGCGCACGGCACAGGCTGCAAGAGGAAGCGTGGCTGCCTCTCGCTTGTGTGCGGATTCACGTTAGCACTTGCAAACAGAAAGTTCCACCTGCGGCTACTTGTGCTGCTACCTAGTTCTCTTCCAGCTTTCCCTGGAAAGCATTGTGCCCAGCTTTATGCTCGGAGATGCAGAGCTGACAGTGGTAGATGCAGCGGAGACTGGAAGTACAGAGTGCAGCCGAGAGTTGCTGCTGCTTTGACGTGAGGCAAGGGGAGAGTGCAGCCCAGCAGAGGCTTTGACTGCTGGAGCCTTTTTCTTTGGCAGCAGCTGCAAGGGAGCTCTCTGGCAAGGGAGCTGCGAGAGTGGAGAAGGGGACGGTCGGTCTATGGGAGAAGGAAGCTGCCGAGGCGCAGTGTGTTGTGCTCAGTTTCAAGGCTGCCTGGAGGAGGGGGGTGCTTGAAGAACGCCTTCTTTCTGGACGCCTCCTTCTGCCTGTGCTCCAGCTGCATGCACTCTGCAGCACGGAAGGTTTAGGAAGCTGCTTCTGGCCAGCTTGTGTCCACGAGTGCAAGGGCTGCGCCTTCCTTTCGGAAGCAGCCAGAGCCTTCTCAGCTGCAGCTGCTTGTGAAGCAGCTCTTGGCTGGACATTTGAAATTGGCTCCCCTGAGTACATGAGCCCGTGCCCAGCTGCTTGCTTCTTCGCCTTCTGTGCTCTGGAGAGAAGTGAAGCCCAGGCATGGCTTGGAGCTTTGCTGCTCTTCAGCGTGA
This sequence comes from Coloeus monedula, assembly GCF_965178545.1. Lineage (NCBI taxonomy): Eukaryota > Metazoa > Chordata > Aves > Passeriformes > Corvidae > Coloeus > Coloeus monedula. Next base: position 130,888 of record NW_028120733.1, on the reverse strand, counting down.
ACACTGCACGCAGCCACAGTGTGCTGTGCAGGGATTTTCCTCAGCTCAACGTACAACAAGCATTTTCTTGCTGTTTCACCGAGTCCAAGCTGTCCGTGGAGCTCTCGCTCAGCGAAAAGCGTTTGGAGAGAAACACTTGCTGCAGTAGCTTTTCGCTGGGCAAGGCTTTCAACACAGCACCCCAATTCGGGCAAGGAGCAGGAGAAAGGAAGAGCATCTTTTCGTCCTGCCACGTTCTTCTGGGCGACACGCCTATCCGCCTCTTGGCTCCCTGCAAGGCTGTAAGCACGGCAGCGGTACTTGGAAGTGAGAAGGCAGGTGCAGAGAGCACCGCGATCTGCCGGCGCTGTGCAGGCTGTAAAGGAAAGAGGGCTACCACTAGGATGTGCTGCAAATACAGGTTTCCAGGCGTCGACGGTAAGCTCCGGCTAAGCTCGTTGAGCTACAACTGTTCTCTGGGCGAGACTTAGCTGAGAAGCTTTCCCTTCAGATTCACGCTACAGGGCAGAGCGAATGTGCTGCTCCCTAGCGCTGAGAGAGAAAGTGCAGAGCCCAGGCGTGTTTGGGCAGAGGCAGCAGGCTGGAGCATTTCTCTGGCGGCACCGTGCTCTCTGGGCGACAAGTAGACACCGCTTCCACTCCGGCACAATGAAGGCGCAGAGCACGGAGCTGCTATGCGCACGGCACAGGCTGCAAGAGGAAGCGTGGCTGCCTCTCGCTTGTGTGCGGATTCACGTTAGCACTTGCAAACAGAAAGTTCCACCTGCGGCTACTTGTGCTGCTACCTAGTTCTCTTCCAGCTTTCCCTGGAAAGCATTGTGCCCAGCTTTATGCTCGGAGATGCAGAGCTGACAGTGGTAGATGCAGCGGAGACTGGAAATACAGAGTGCAGCCGAGAGTTGCTGCTGCTTTGACGTGAGGCAAGGGGAAATGAAAGTGCAGCCCAGCAGAGGCTTTGACTGCTGGAGCCTTTTTCTTTGGCAGCAGCTGCAAGGGAGCTCTCTGGCAAGGGAGCTGCGAGAGTGAAGAAGGGGACGGTCGGTCTATGGGAGAAGGAAGCTGCCGAGGCGCAGTGTGTTGTGCTCAGTTTCAAGGCTGCCTGGAGGAGGGGGGTGCTTGAAGAACGCCTTCTTTCTGGACGCCTCCTTCTGCCTGTGCTCCAGCTGCATGCACTCTGCAGCACGGAAGGTTTAGGAAGCTGCTTCTGGCCAGCTTGTGTCCACGAGTGCAAGGGCTGCGCCTTCCTTTCGGAAGCAGCCAGAGCCTTCTCAGCTGCAGCTGCTTGTGAAGCAGCTCTTGGCTGGACATTTGAAATTGGCTGCCCTCAGTGCATGAGCCCTGTGCCCAGCTGCTTGCTTCTTCGCCTTCTGTGCTCTGGAGAGAAGTGAAGCCCAGGCATGGCTTGGAGCTTTGCTGCTCTTCAGCGTGAACACTGCACGCAGCCACAGTGTGCTGTGCAGGGATTTTCCTCAGCTCAACGTACAACAAGCATTTTCTTGCTGTTTCACCGAGTCCAAGCTGTCCGTGGAGCTCTCGCTCAGCGAAAAGCGTTTGGAGAGAAACACTTGCTGCAGTAGCTTTTCGCTGGGCAAGGCTTTCAACACAGCACCCCAATTCGGGCAAGGAGCAGGAGAAAGGAAGAGCATCTTTTCGTCCTGCCACGTTCTTCTGGGCGACACGCCTATCCGCCTCTTGGCTCCCTGCAAGGCTGTAAGCACGGCAGCGGTACTTGGAAGTGAGAAGGCAGGTGCAGAGAGCACCGCGATCTGCCGGCGCTGTGCAGGCTGTAAAGGAAAGAGGGCTACCACTAGGATGTGCTGCAAATACAGGTTTCCAGGCGTCGACGGTAAGCTCCGGCTAAGCTCGTTGAGCTACAACTGTTCTCTGGGCGAGACTTAGCTGAGAAGCTTTCCCTTCAGATTCACGCTACAGGGCAGAGCGAATGTGCTGCTCCCTAGCGCTGAGAGAGAAAGTGCAGAGCCCAGGCGTGTTTGGGCAGAGGCAGCAGGCTGGAGCATTTCTCTGCCGGCACCGTGCTCTCTGGGCGACAAGTAGACACCGCTTCCACTCCGGCACAATGAAGGCGCAGAGCACGGAGCTGCTATGCGCACGGCACAGGCTGCAAGAGGAAGCGTGGCTGCCTCTCGCTTGTGTGCGGATTCACGTTAGCACTTGCAAACAGAAAGTTCCACCTGCGGCTACTTGTGCTGCTACCTAGTTCTCTTCCAGCTTTCCCTGGAAAGCATTGTGCCCAGCTTTATGCTCGGAGATGCAGAGCTGACAGTGGTAGATGCAGCGGAGACTGGAAATACAGAGTGCAGCCGAGAGTTGCTGCTGCTTTGACGTGAGGCAAGGGGAAATGAAAGTGCAGCCCAGCAGAGGCTTTGACTGCTGGAGCCTTTTTCTTTGGCAGCAGCTGCAAGGGAGCTCTCTGGCAAGGGAGCTGCGAGAGTGAAGAAGGGGACGGTCGGTCTATGGGAGAAGGAAGCTGCCGAGGCGCAGTGTGTTGTGCTCAGTTTCAAGGCTGCCTGGAGGAGGGGGGTGCTTGAAGAACGCCTTCTTTCTGGACGCCTCCTTCTGCCTGTGCTCCAGCTGCATGCACTCTGCAGCACGGAAGGTTTAGGAAGCTGCTTCTGGCCAGCTTGTGTCCACGAGTGCAAGGGCTGCGCCTTCCTTTCGGAAGCAGCCAGAGCCTTCTCAGCTGCAGCTGCTTGTGAAGCAGCTCTTGGCTGGACATTTGAAATTGGCTCCCCTCAGTGCATGAGCCCGTGCCCAGCTGCTTGCTTCTTCGCCTTCTGTGCTCTGGAGAGAAGTGAAGCCCAGGCATGGCTTGGAGCTTTGCTGCTCTTCAGCGTGAACACTGCACGCAGCCACAGTGTGCTGTGCAGGGATTTTCCTCAGCTCAACGTACAACAAGCATTTTCTTGCTGTTTCACCGAGTCCAAGCTGTCAGTGGAGCTCTCGCTCAGCGAAAAGCGTTTGGAGAGAAACACTTGCTGCAGTAGCTTTTCGCTGGGCAAGGCTTTCAACACAGCACCCCAATTCGGGCAAGGAGCAGGAGAAAGGAAGAGCATCTTTTCGTCCTGCCACGTTCTTCTGGGCGACACGCCTATCCGCCTCTTGGCTCCCTGCAAGGCTGTAAGCACGGCAGCGGTACTTGGAAGTGAGAAGGCAGGTGCAGAGAGCACCGCGATCTGCCGGCGCTGTGCAGGCTGTAAAGGAAAGAGGGCTACCACTAGGATGTGCTGCAAATACAGGTTTCCAGGCGTCGACGGTAAGCTCCGGGTAAGCTCGTTGAGCTACAACTGTTCTCTGGGCGAGACTTAGCTGAGAAGCTTTCCCTTCAGATTCACGCTACAGGGCAGAGCGAATGTGCTGCTTCCTAGCGCTGAGAGAGAAAGTGCAGAGCCCAGGCGTGTTTGGGCAGAGGCAGCAGGCTGGAGCATTTCTCTGGCGGCACCGTGCTCTCTGGGCGACAAGTAGACACCGCTTCCACTCCGGCACAATGAAGGCGCAGAGCACGGAGCTGCTATGCGCACGGCACAGGCTGCAAGAGGAAGCGTGGCTGCCTCTCGCTTGTGTGCGGATTCACGTTAGCACTTGCAAACAGAAAGTTCCACCTGCGGCTACTTGTGCTGCTACCTAGTTCTCTTCCAGCTTTCCCTGGAAAGCATTGTGCCCAGCTTTATGCTCGGAGATGCAGAGCTGACAGTGGTAGATGCAGCGGAGACTGGAAATACAGAGTGCAGCCGAGAGTTGCTGCTGCTTTGACGTGAGGCAAGGGGAAATGAAAGTGCAGCCCAGCAGAGGCTTTGACTGCTGGAGCCTTTTTCTTTGGCAGCAGCTGCAAGGGAGCTCTCTGGCAAGGGAGCTGCGAGAGTGAAGAAGGGGACGGTCGGTCTATGGGAGAAGGAAGCTGCCGAGGCGCAGTGTGTTGTGCTCAGTTTCAAGGCTGCCTGGAGGAGGGGGGTGCTTGAAGAACGCCTTCTTTCTGGACGCCTCCTTCTGCCTGTGCTCCAGCTGCATGCACTCTGCAGCACGGAAGGTTTAGGAAGCTGCTTCTGGCCAGCTTGTGTCCACGAGTGCAAGGGCTGCGCCTTCCTTTCGGAAGCAGCCAGAGCCTTCTCAGCTGCAGCTGCTTGTGAAGCAGCTCTTGGCTGGACATTTGAAATTGGCTGCCCTCAGTGCATGAGCCCTGTGCCCAGCTGCTTGCTTCTTCGCCTTCTGTGCTCTGGAGAGAAGTGAAGCCCAGGCATGGCTTGGAGCTTTGCTGCTCTTCAGCGTGAACACTGCACGCAGCCACAGTGTGCTGTGCAGGGATTTTCCTCAGCTCAACGTACAACAAGCATTTTCTTGCTGTTTCACCGAGTCCAAGCTGTCCGTGGAGCTCTCGCTCAGCGAAAAGCGTTTGGAGAGAAACACTTGCTGCAGTAGCTTTTCGCTGGGCAAGGCTTTCAACACAGCACCCCAATTCGGGCAAGGAGCAGGAGAAAGGAAGAGCATCTTTTCGTCCTGCCACGTTCTTCTGGGCGACACGCCTATCCGCCTCTTGGCTCCCTGCAAGGCTGTAAGCACGGCAGCGGTACTTGGAAGTGAGAAGGCAGGTGCAGAGAGCACCGCGATCTGCCGGCGCTGTGCAGGCTGTAAAGGAAAGAGGGCTACCACTAGGATGTGCTGCAAATACAGGTTTCCAGGCGTCGACGGTAAGCTCCGGCTAAGCTCGTTGAGCTACAACTGTTCTCTGGGCGAGACTTAGCTGAGAAGCTTTCCCTTCAGATTCACGCTACAGGGCAGAGCGAATGTGCTGCTCCCTAGCGCTGAGAGAGAAAGTGCAGAGCCCAGGCGTGTTTGGGCAGAGGCAGCAGGCTGGAGCATTTCTCTGCCGGCACCGTGCTCTCTGGGCGACAAGTAGACACCGCTTCCACTCCGGCACAATGAAGGCGCAGAGCACGGAGCTGCTATGCGCACGGCACAGGCTGCAAGAGGAAGCGTGGCTGCCTCTCGCTTGTGTGCGGATTCACGTTAGCACTTGCAAACAGAAAGTTCCACCTGCGGCTACTTGTGCTGCTACCTAGTTCTCTTCCAGCTTTCCCTGGAAAGCATTGTGCCCAGCTTTATGCTCGGAGATGCAGAGCTGACAGTGGTAGATGCAGCGGAGACTGGAAGTACAGAGTGCAGCCGAGAGTTGCTGCTGCTTTGACGTGAGGCAAGGGGAGAGTGCAGCCCAGCAGAGGCTTTGACTGCTGGAGCCTTTTTCTTTGGCAGCAGCTGCAAGGGAGCTCTCTGGCAAGGGAGCTGCGAGAGTGGAGAAGGGGACGGTCGGTCTATGGGAGAAGGAAGCTGCCGAGGCGCAGTGTGTTGTGCTCAGTTTCAAGGCTGCCTGGAGGAGGGGGGTGCTTGAAGAACGCCTTCTTTCTGGACGCCTCCTTCTGCCTGTGCTCCAGCTGCATGCACTCTGCAGCACGGAAGGTTTAGGAAGCTGCTTCTGGCCAGCTTGTGTCCACGAGTGCAAGGGCTGCGCCTTCCTTTCGGAAGCAGCCAGAGCCTTCTCAGCTGCAGCTGCTTGTGAAGCAGCTCTTGGCTGGACATTTGAAATTGGCTCCCCTGAGTACATGAGCCCGTGCCCAGCTGCTTGCTTCTTCGCCTTCTGTGCTCTGGAGAGAAGTGAAGCCCAGGCATGGCTTGGAGCTTTGCTGCTCTTCAGCGTGAACACTGCACGCAGCCACAGTGTGCTGTGCAGGGATTTTCCTCAGCTCAACGTACAACAAGCATTTTCTTGCTGTTTCACCGAGTCCAAGCTGTCCGTGGAGCTCTCGCTCAGCGAAAAGCGTTTGGAGAGAAACACTTGCTGCAGTAGCTTTTCGCTGGGCAAGGCTTTCAACACAGCACCCCAATTCGGGCAAGGAGCAGGAGAAAGGAAGAGCATCTTTTCGTCCTGCCACGTTCTTCTGGGCGACACGCCTATCCGCCTCTTGGCTCCCTGCAAGGCTGTAAGCACGGCAGCGGTACTTGGAAGTGAGAAGGCAGGTGCAGAGAGCACCGCGATCTGCCGGCGCTGTGCAGGCTGTAAAGGAAAGAGGGCTACCACTAGGATGTGCTGCAAATACAGGTTTCCAGGCGTCGACGGTAAGCTCCGGCTAAGCTCGTTGAGCTACAACTGTTCTCTGGGCGAGACTTAGCTGAGAAGCTTTCCCTTCAGATTCACGCTACAGGGCAGAGCGAATGTGCTGCTCCCTAGCGCTGAGAGAGAAAGTGCAGAGCCCAGGCGTGTTTGGGCAGAGGCAGCAGGCTGGAGCATTTCTCTGGCGGCACCGTGCTCTCTGGGCGACAAGTAGACACCGCTTCCACTCCGGCACAATGAAGGCGCAGAGCACGGAGCTGCTATGCGCACGGCACAGGCTGCAAGAGGAAGCGTGGCTGCCTCTCGCTTGTGTGCGGATTCACGTTAGCACTTGCAAACAGAAAGTTCCACCTGCGGCTACTTGTGCTGCTACCTAGTTCTCTTCCAGCTTTCCCTGGAAAGCATTGTGCCCAGCTTTATGCTCGGAGATGCAGAGCTGACAGTGGTAGATGCAGCAGAGACTGGAAATACAGAGTGCAGCCGAGAGTTGCTGCTGCTTTGACGTGAGGCAAGGGGAAATGAAAGTGCAGCCCAGCAGAGGCTTTGACTGCTGGAGCCTTTTTCTTTGGCAGCAGCTGCAAGGGAGCTCTCTGGCAAGGGAGCTGCGAGAGTGAAGAAGGGGACGGTCGGTCTATGGGAGAAGGAAGCTGCCGAGGCGCAGTGTGTTGTGCTCAGTTTCAAGGCTGCCTGGAGGAGGGGGGTGCTTGAAGAACGCCTTCTTTCTGGACGCCTCCTTCTGCCTGTGCTCCAGCTGCATGCACTCTGCAGCACGGAAGGTTTAGGAAGCTGCTTCTGGCCAGCTTGTGTCCACGAGTGCAAGGGCTGCGCCTTCCTTTCGGAAGCAGCCAGAGCCTTCTCAGCTGCAGCTGCTTGTGAAGCAGCTCTTGGCTGGACATTTGAAATTGGCTGCCCTCAGTGCATGAGCCCTGTGCCCAGCTGCTTGCTTCTTCGCCTTCTGTGCTCTGGAGAGAAGTGAAGCCCAGGCATGGCTTGGAGCTTTGCTGCTCTTCAGCGTGAACACTGCACGCAGCCACAGTGTGCTGTGCAGGGATTTTCCTCAGCTCAACGTACAACAAGCATTTTCTTGCTGTTTCACCGAGTCCAAGCTGTCCGTGGAGCTCTCGCTCAGCGAAAAGCGTTTGGAGAGAAACACTTGCTGCAGTAGCTTTTCGCTGGGCAAGGCTTTCAACACAGCACCCCAATTCGGGCAAGGAGCAGGAGAAAGGAAGAGCATCTTTTCGTCCTGCCACGTTCTTCTGGGCGACACGCCTATCCGCCTCTTGGCTCCCTGCAAGGCTGTAAGCACGGCAGCGGTACTTGGAAGTGAGAAGGCAGGTGCAGAGAGCACCGCGATCTGCCGGCGCTGTGCAGGCTGTAAAGGAAAGAGGGCTACCACTAGGATGTGCTGCAAATACAGGTTTCCAGGCGTCGACGGTAAGCTCCGGGTAAGCTCGTTGAGCTACAACTGTTCTCTGGGCGAGACTTAGCTGAGAAGCTTTCCCTTCAGATTCACGCTACAGGGCAGAGCGAATGTGCTGCTCCCTAGCGCTGAGAGAGAAAGTGCAGAGCCCAGGCGTGTTTGGGCAGAGGCAGCAGGCTGGAGCATTTCTCTGCCGGCACCGTGCTCTCTGGGCGACAAGTAGACACCGCTTCCACTCCGGCACAATGAAGGCGCAGAGCACGGAGCTGCTATGCGCACGGCACAGGCTGCAAGAGGAAGCGTGGCTGCCTCTCGCTTGTGTGCGGATTCACGTTAGCACTTGCAAACAGAAAGTTCCACCTGCGGCTACTTGTGCTGCTACCTAGTTCTCTTCCAGCTTTCCCTGGAAAGCATTGTGCCCAGCTTTATGCTCGGAGATGCAGAGCTGACAGTGGTAGATGCAGCGGAGACTGGAAATACAGAGTGCAGCCGAGAGTTGCTGCTGCTTTGACGTGAGGCAAGGGGAAATGAAAGTGCAGCCCAGCAGAGGCTTTGACTGCTGGAGCCTTTTTCTTTGGCAGCAGCTGCAAGGGAGCTCTCTGGCAAGGGAGCTGCGAGAGTGAAGAAGGGGACGGTCGGTCTATGGGAGAAGGAAGCTGCCGAGGCGCAGTGTGTTGTGCTCAGTTTCAAGGCTGCCTGGAGGAGGGGGGTGCTTGAAGAACGCCTTCTTTCTGGACGCCTCCTTCTGCCTGTGCTCCAGCTGCATGCACTCTGCAGCACGGAAGGTTTAGGAAGCTGCTTCTGGCCAGCTTGTGTCCACGAGTGCAAGGGCTGCGCCTTCCTTTCGGAAGCAGCCAGAGCCTTCTCAGCTGCAGCTGCTTGTGAAGCAGCTCTTGGCTGGACATTTGAAATTGGCTGCCCTCAGTGCATGAGCCCTGTGCCCAGCTGCTTGCTTCTTCGCCTTCTGTGCTCTGGAGAGAAGTGAAGCCCAGGCATGGCTTGGAGCTTTGCTGCTCTTCAGCGTGAACACTGCACGCAGCCACAGTGTGCTGTGCAGGGATTTTCCTCAGCTCAACGTACAACAAGCATTTTCTTGCTGTTTCACCGAGTCCAAGCTGTCCGTGGAGCTCTCGCTCAGCGAAAAGCGTTTGGAGAGAAACACTTGCTGCAGTAGCTTTTCGCTGGGCAAGGCTTTCAACACAGCACCCCAATTCGGGCAAGGAGCAGGAGAAAGGAAGAGCATCTTTTCGTCCTGCCACGTTCTTCTGGGCGACACGCCTATCCGCCTCTTGGCTCCCTGCAAGGCTGTAAGCACGGCAGCGGTACTTGGAAGTGAGAAGGCAGGTGCAGAGAGCACCGCGATCTGCCGGCGCTGTGCAGGCTGTAAAGGAAAGAGGGCTACCACTAGGATGTGCTGCAAATACAGGTTTCCAGGCGTCGACGGTAAGCTCCGGGTAAGCTCGTTGAGCTACAACTGTTCTCTGGGCGAGACTTAGCTGAGAAGCTTTCCCTTCAGATTCACGCTACAGGGCAGAGCGAATGTGCTGCTCCCTAGCGCTGAGAGAGAAAGTGCAGAGCCCAGGCGTGTTTGGGCAGAGGCAGCAGGCTGGAGCATTTCTCTGCCGGCACCGTGCTCTCTGGGCGACAAGTCGCCACCGCTTCCACTCCGGCACAATGAAGGCGCAGAGCACGGAGCTGCTATGCGCACGGCACAGGCTGCAAGAGGAAGCGTGGCTGCCTCTCGCTTGTGTGCGGATTCACGTTAGCACTTGCAAACAGAAAGTTCCACCTGCGGCTACTTGTGCTGCTACCTAGTTCTCTTCCAGCTTTCCCTGGAAAGCATTGTGCCCAGCTTTATGCTCGGAGATGCAGAGCTGACAGTGGTAGATGCAGCGGAGACTGGAAATACAGAGTGCAGCCGAGAGTTGCTGCTGCTTTGACGTGAGGCAAGGGGAAATGAAAGTGCAGCCCAGCAGAGGCTTTGACTGCTGGAGCCTTTTTCTTTGGCAGCAGCTGCAAGGGAGCTCTCTGGCAAGGGAGCTGCGAGAGTGAAGAAGGGGACGGTCGGTCTATGGGAGAAGGAAGCTGCCGAGGCGCAGTGTGTTGTGCTCAGTTTCAAGGCTGCCTGGAGGAGGGGGGTGCTTGAAGAACGCCTTCTTTCTGGACGCCTCCTTCTGCCTGTGCTCCAGCTGCATGCACTCTGCAGCACGGAAGGTTTAGGAAGCTGCTTCTGGCCAGCTTGTGTCCACGAGTGCAAGGGCTGCGCCTTCCTTTCGGAAGCAGCCAGAGCCTTCTCAGCTGCAGCTGCTTGTGAAGCAGCTCTTGGCTGGACATTTGAAATTGGCTGCCCTCAGTGCATGAGCCCTGTGCCCAGCTGCTTGCTTCTTCGCCTTCTGTGCTCTGGAGAGAAGTGAAGCCCAGGCATGGCTTGGAGCTTTGCTGCTCTTCAGCGTGAACACTGCACGCAGCCACAGTGTGCTGTGCAGGGATTTTCCTCAGCTCAACGTACAACAAGCATTTTCTTGCTGTTTCACCGAGTCCAAGCTGTCCGTGGAGCTCTCGCTCAGCGAAAAGCGTTTGGAGAGAAACACTTGCTGCAGTAGCTTTTCGCTGGGCAAGGCTTTCAACACAGCACCCCAATTCGGGCAAGGAGCAGGAGAAAGGAAGAGCATCTTTTCGTCCTGCCACGTTCTTCTGGGCGACACGCCTATCCGCCTCTTGGCTCCCTGCAAGGCTGTAAGCACGGCAGCGGTACTTGGAAGTGAGAAGGCAGGTGCAGAGAGCACCGCGATCTGCCGGCGCTGTGCAGGCTGTAAAGGAAAGAGGGCTACCACTAGGATGTGCTGCAAATACAGGTTTCCAGGCGTCGACGGTAAGCTCCGGCTAAGCTCGTTGAGCTACAACTGTTCTCTGGGCGAGACTTAGCTGAGAAGCTTTCCCTTCAGATTCACGCTACAGGGCAGAGCGAATGTGCTGCTCCCTAGCGCTGAGAGAGAAAGTGCAGAGCCCAGGCGTGTTTGGGCAGAGGCAGCAGGCTGGAGCATTTCTCTGGCGGCACCGTGCTCTCTGGGCGACAAGTAGACACCGCTTCCACTCCGGCACAATGAAGGCGCAGAGCACGGAGCTGCTATGCGCACGGCACAGGCTGCAAGAGGAAGCGTGGCTGCCTCTCGCTTGTGTGCGGATTCACGTTAGCACTTGCAAACAGAAAGTTCCACCTGCGGCTACTTGTGCTGCTACCTAGTTCTCTTCCAGCTTTCCCTGGAAAGCATTGTGCCCAGCTTTATGCTCGGAGATGCAGAGCTGACAGTGGTAGATGCAGCGGAGACTGGAAATACAGAGTGCAGCCGAGAGTTGCTGCTGCTTTGACGTGAGGCAAGGGGAAATGAAAGTGCAGCCCAGCAGAGGCTTTGACTGCTGGAGCCTTTTTCTTTGGCAGCAGCTGCAAGGGAGCTCTCTGGCAAGGGAGCTGCGAGAGTGAAGAAGGGGACGGTCGGTCTATGGGAGAAGGAAGCTGCCGAGGCGCAGTGTGTTGTGCTCAGTTTCAAGGCTGCCTGGAGGAGGGGGGTGCTTGAAGAACGCCTTCTTTCTGGACGCCTCCTTCTGCCTGTGCTCCAGCTGCATGCACTCTGCAGCACGGAAGGTTTAGGAAGCTGCTTCTGGCCAGCTTGTGTCCACGAGTGCAAGGGCTGCGCCTTCCTTTCGGAAGCAGCCAGAGCCTTCTCAGCTGCAGCTGCTTGTGAAGCAGCTCTTGGCTGGACATTTGAAATTGGCTGCCCTCAGTGCATGAGCCCTGTGCCCAGCTGCTTGCTTCTTCGCCTTCTGTGCTCTGGACAGAAGTGAAGCCCAGGCATGGCTTGGAGCTTTGCTGCTCTTCAGCGTGAACACTGCACGCAGCCACAGTGTGCTGTGCAGGGATTTTCCTCAGCTCAACGTACAACAAGCATTTTCTTGCTGTTTCACCGAGTCCAAGCTGTCCGTGGAGCTCTCGCTCAGCGAAAAGCGTTTGGAGAGAAACACTTGCTGCAGTAGCTTTTCGCTGGGCAAGGCTTTCAACACAGCACCCCAATTCGGGCAAGGAGCAGGAGAAAGGAAGAGCATCTTTTCGTCCTGCCACGTTCTTCTGGGCGACACGCCTATCCGCCTCTTGGCTCCCTGCAAGGCTGTAAGCACGGCAGCGGTACTTGGAAGTGAGAAGGCAGGTGCAGAGAGCACCGCGATCTGCCGGCGCTGTGCAGGCTGTAAAGGAAAGAGGGCTACCACTAGGATGTGCTGCAAATACAGGTTTCCAGGCGTCGACGGTAAGCTCCGGCTAAGCTCGTTGAGCTACAACTGTTCTCTGGGCGAGACTTAGCTGAGAAGCTTTCCCTTCAGATTCACGCTACAGGGCAGAGCGAATGTGCTGCTTCCTAGCGCTGAGAGAGAAAGTGCAGAGCCCAGGCGTGTTTGGGCAGAGGCAGCAGGCTGGAGCATTTCTCTGGCGGCACCGTGCTCTCTGGGCGACAAGTAGACACCGCTTCCACTCCGGCACAATGAAGGCGCAGAGCACGGAGCTGCTATGCGCACGGCACAGGCTGCAAGAGGAAGCGTGGCTGCCTCTCGCTTGTGTGCGGATTCACGTTAGCACTTGCAAACAGAAAGTTCCACCTGCGGCTACTTGTGCTGCTACCTAGTTCTCTTCCAGCTTTCCCTGGAAAGCATTGTGCCCAGCTTTATGCTCGGAGATGCAGAGCTGACAGTGGTAGATGCAGCGGAGACTGGAAATACAGAGTGCAGCCGAGAGTTGCTGCTGCTTTGACGTGAGGCAAGGGGAAATGAAAGTGCAGCCCAGCAGAGGCTTTGACTGCTGGAGCCTTTTTCTTTGGCAGCAGCTGCAAGGGAGCTCTCTGGCAAGGGAGCTGCGAGAGTGAAGAAGGGGACGGTCGGTCTATGGGAGAAGGAAGCTGCCGAGGCGCAGTGTGTTGTGCTCAGTTTCAAGGCTGCCTGGAGGAGGGGGGTGCTTGAAGAACGCCTTCTTTCTGGACGCCTCCTTCTGCCTGTGCTCCAGCTGCATGCACTCTGCAGCACGGAAGGTTTAGGAAGCTGCTTCTGGCCAGCTTGTGTCCACGAGTGCAAGGGCTGCGCCTTCCTTTCGGAAGCAGCCAGAGCCTTCTCAGCTGCAGCTGCTTGTGAAGCAGCTCTTGGCTGGACATTTGAAATTGGCTGCCCTCAGTGCATGAGCCCGTGCCCAGCTGCTTGCTTCTTCGCCTTCTGTGCTCTGGAGAGAAGTGAAGCCCAGGCATGGCTTGGAGCTTTGCTGCTCTTCAGCGTGAACACTGCACGCAGCCACAGTGTGCTGTGCAGGGATTTTCCTCAGCTCAACGTACAACAAGCATTTTCTTGCTGTTTCACCGAGTCCAAGCTGTCCGTGGAGCTCTCGCTCAGCGAAAAGCGTTTGGAGAGAAACACTTGCTGCAGTAGCTTTTCGCTGGGCAAGGCTTTCAACACAGCACCCCAATTCGGGCAAGGAGCAGGAGAAAGGAAGAGCATCTTTTCGTCCTGCCACGTTCTTCTGGGCGACACGCCTATCCGCCTCTTGGCTCCCTGCAAGGCTGTAAGCACGGCAGCGGTACTTGGAAGTGAGAAGGCAGGTGCAGAGAGCACCGCGATCTGCCGGCGCTGTGCAGGCTGTAAAGGAAAGAGGGCTACCACTAGGATGTGCTGCAAATACAGGTTTCCAGGCGTCGACGGTAAGCTCCGGGTAAGCTCGTTGAGCTACAACTGTTCTCTGGGCGAGACTTAGCTGAGAAGCTTTCCCTTCAGATTCACGCTACAGGGCAGAGCGAATGTGCTGCTCCCTAGCGCTGAGAGAGAAAGTGCAGAGCCCAGGCGTGTTTGGGCAGAGGCAGCAGGCTGGAGCATTTCTCTGGCGGCACCGTGCTCTCTGGGCGACAAGTCGCCACCGCTTCCACTCCGGCACAATGAAGGCGCAGAGCACGGAGCTGCTATGCGCACGGCACAGGCTGCAAGAGGAAGCGTGGCTGCCTCTCGCTTGTGTGCGGATTCACGTTAGCACTTGCAAACAGAAAGTTCCACCTGCGGCTACTTGTGCTGCTACCTAGTTCTCTTCCAGCTTTCCCTGGAAAGCATTGTGCCCAGCTTTATGCTCGGAGATGCAGAGCTGACAGTGGTAGATGCAGCGGAGACTGGAAATACAGAGTGCAGCCGAGAGTTGCTGCTGCTTTGACGTGAGGCAAGGGGAAATGAAAGTGCAGCCCAGCAGAGGCTTTGACTGCTGGAGCCTTTTTCTTTGGCAGCAGCTGCAAGGGAGCTCTCTGGCAAGGGAGCTGCGAGAGTGAAGAAGGGGACGGTCGGTCTATGGGAGAAGGAAGCTGCCGAGGCGCAGTGTGTTGTGCTCAGTTTCAAGGCTGCCTGGAGGAGGGGGGTGCTTGAAGAACGCCTTCTTTCTGGACGCCTCCTTCTGCCTGTGCTCCAGCTGCATGCACTCTGCAGCACGGAAGGTTTAGGAAGCTGCTTCTGGCCAGCTTGTGTCCACGAGTGCAAGGGCTGCGCCTTCCTTTCGGAAGCAGCCAGAGCCTTCTCAGCTGCAGCTGCTTGTGAAGCAGCTCTTGGCTGGACATTTGAAATTGGCTGCCCTCAGTGCATGAGCCCTGTGCCCAGCTGCTTGCTTCTTCGCCTTCTGTGCTCTGGAGAGAAGTGAAGCCCAGGCATGGCTTGGAGCTTTGCTGCTCTTCAGCGTGAACACTGCACGCAGCCACAGTGTGCTGTGCAGGGATTTTCCTCAGCTCAACGTACAACAAGCATTTTCTTGCTGTTTCACCGAGTCCAAGCTGTCCGTGGAGCTCTCGCTCAGCGAAAAGCGTTTGGAGAGAAACACTTGCTGCAGTAGCTTTTCGCTGGGCAAGGCTTTCAACACAGCACCCCAATTCGGGCAAGGAGCAGGAGAAAGGAAGAGCATCTTTTCGTCCTGCCACGTTCTTCTGGGCGACACGCCTATCCGCCTCTTGGCTCCCTGCAAGGCTGTAAGCACGGCAGCGGTACTTGGAAGTGAGAAGGCAGGTGCAGAGAGCACCGCGATCTGCCGGCGCTGTGCAGGCTGTAAAGGAAAGAGGGCTACCACTAGGATGTGCTGCAAATACAGGTTTCCAGGCGTCGACGGTAAGCTCCGGGTAAGCTCGTTGAGCTACAACTGTTCTCTGGGCGAGACTTAGCTGAGAAGCTTTCCCTTCAGATTCACGCTACAGGGCAGAGCGAATGTGCTGCTCCCTAGCGCTGAGAGAGAAAGTGCAGAGCCCAGGCGTGTTTGGGCAGAGGCAGCAGGCTGGAGCATTTCTCTGCCGGCACCGTGCTCTCTGGGCGACAAGTAGACACCGCTTCCACTCCGGCACAATGAAGGCGCAGAGCACGGAGCTGCTATGCGCACGGCACAGGCTGCAAGAGGAAGCGTGGCTGCCTCTCGCTTGTGTGCGGATTCACGTTAGCACTTGCAAACAGAAAGTTCCACCTGCGGCTACTTGTGCTGCTACCTAGTTCTCTTCCAGCTTTCCCTGGAAAGCATTGTGCCCAGCTTTATGCTCGGAGATGCAGAGCTGACAGTGGTAGATGCAGCGGAGACTGGAAATACAGAGTGCAGCCGAGAGTTGCTGCTGCTTTGACGTGAGGCAAGGGGAAATGAAAGTGCAGCCCAGCAGAGGCTTTGACTGCTGGAGCCTTTTTCTTTGGCAGCAGCTGCAAGGGAGCTCTCTGGCAAGGGAGCTGCGAGAGTGAAGAAGGGGACGGTCGGTCTATGGGAGAAGGAAGCTGCCGAGGCGCAGTGTGTTGTGCTCAGTTTCAAGGCTGCCTGGAGGAGGGGGGTGCTTGAAGAACGCCTTCTTTCTGGACGCCTCCTTCTGCCTGTGCTCCAGCTGCATGCACTCTGCAGCACGGAAGGTTTAGGAAGCTGCTTCTGGCCAGCTTGTGTCCACGAGTGCAAGGGCTGCGCCTTCCTTTCGGAAGCAGCCAGAGCCTTCTCAGCTGCAGCTGCTTGTGAAGCAGCTCTTGGCTGGACATTTGAAATTGGCTGCCCTCAGTGCATGAGCCCTGTGCCCAGCTGCTTGCTTCTTCGCCTTCTGTGCTCTGGAGAGAAGTGAAGCCCAGGCATGGCTTGGAGCTTTGCTGCTCTTCAGCGTGAACACTGCACGCAGCCACAGTGTGCTGTGCAGGGATTTTCCTCAGCTCAACGTACAACAAGCATTTTCTTGCTGTTTCACCGAGTCCAAGCTGTCCGTGGAGCTCTCGCTCAGCGAAAAGCGTTTGGAGAGAAACACTTGCTGCAGTAGCTTTTCGCTGGGCAAGGCTTTCAACACAGCACCCCAATTCGGGCAAGGAGCAGGAGAAAGGAAGAGCATCTTTTCGTCCTGCCACGTTCTTCTGGGCGACACGCCTATCCGCCTCTTGGCTCCCTGCAAGGCTGTAAGCACGGCAGCGGTACTTGGAAGTGAGAAGGCAGGTGCAGAGAGCACCGCGATCTGCCGGCGCTGTGCAGGCTGTAAAGGAAAGAGGGCTACCACTAGGATGTGCTGCAAATACAGGTTTCCAGGCGTCGACGGTAAGCTCCGGCTAAGCTCGTTGAGCTACAACTGTTCTCTGGGCGAGACTTAGCTGAGAAGCTTTCCCTTCAGATTCACGCTACAGGGCAGAGCGAATGTGCTGCTTCCTAGCGCTGAGAGAGAAAGTGCAGAGCCCAGGCGTGTTTGGGCAGAGGCAGCAGGCTGGAGCATTTCTCTGGCGGCACCGTGCTCTCTGGGCGACAAGTAGACACCGCTTCCACTCCGGCACAATGAAGGCGCAGAGCACGGAGCTGCTATGCGCACGGCACAGGCTGCAAGAGGAAGCGTGGCTGCCTCTCGCTTGTGTGCGGATTCACGTTAGCACTTGCAAACAGAAAGTTCCACCTGCGGCTACTTGTGCTGCTACCTAGTTCTCTTCCAGCTTTCCCTGGAAAGCATTGTGCCCAGCTTTATGCTCGGAGATGCAGAGCTGACAGTGGTAGATGCAGCGGAGACTGGAAATACAGAGTGCAGCCGAGAGTTGCTGCTGCTTTGACGTGAGGCAAGGGGAAATGAAAGTGCAGCCCAGCAGAGGCTTTGACTGCTGGAGCCTTTTTCTTTGGCAGCAGCTGCAAGGGAGCTCTCTGGCAAGGGAGCTGCGAGAGTGAAGAAGGGGACGGTCGGTCTATGGGAGAAGGAAGCTGCCGAGGCGCAGTGTGTTGTGCTCAGTTTCAAGGCTGCCTGGAGGAGGGGGGTGCTTGAAGAACGCCTTCTTTCTGGACGCCTCCTTCTGCCTGTGCTCCAGCTGCATGCACTCTGCAGCACGGAAGGTTTAGGAAGCTGCTTCTGGCCAGCTTGTGTCCACGAGTGCAAGGGCTGCGCCTTCCTTTCGGAAGCAGCCAGAGCCTTCTCAGCTGCAGCTGCTTGTGAAGCAGCTCTTGGCTGGACATTTGAAATTGGCTGCCCTCAGTGCATGAGCCCTGTGCCCAGCTGCTTGCTTCTTCGCCTTCTGTGCTCTGGAGAGAAGTGAAGCCCAGGCATGGCTTGGAGCTTTGCTGCTCTTCAGCGTGAACACTGCACGCAGCCACAGTGTGCTGTGCAGGGATTTTCCTCAGCTCAACGTACAACAAGCATTTTCTTGCTGTTTCACCGAGTCCAAGCTGTCCGTGGAGCTCTCGCTCAGCGAAAAGCGTTTGGAGAGAAACACTTGCTGCAGTAGCTTTTCGCTGGGCAAGGCTTTCAACACAGCACCCCAATTCGGGCAAGGAGCAGGAGAAAGGAAGAGCATCTTTTCGTCCTGCCACGTTCTTCTGGGCGACACGCCTATCCGCCTCTTGGCTCCCTGCAAGGCTGTAAGCACGGCAGCGGTACTTGGAAGTGAGAAGGCAGGTGCAGAGAGCACCGCGATCTGCCGGCGCTGTGCAGGCTGTAAAGGAAAGAGGGCTACCACTAGGATGTGCTGCAAATACAGGTTTCCAGGCGTCGACGGTAAGCTCCGGCTAAGCTCGTTGAGCTACAACTGTTCTCTGGGCGAGACTTAGCTGAGAAGCTTTCCCTTCAGATTCACGCTACAGGGCAGAGCGAATGTGCTGCTTCCTAGCGCTGAGAGAGAAAGTGCAGAGCCCAGGCGTGTTTGGGCAGAGGCAGCAGGCTGGAGCATTTCTCTGGCGGCACCGTGCTCTCTGGGCGACAAGTAGACACCGCTTCCACTCCGGCACAATGAAGGCGCAGAGCACGGAGCTGCTATGCGCACGGCACAGGCTGCAAGAGGAAGCGTGGCTGCCTCTCGCTTGTGTGCGGATTCACGTTAGCACTTGCAAACAGAAAGTTCCACCTGCGGCTACTTGTGCTGCTACCTAGTTCTCTTCCAGCTTTCCCTGGAAAGCATTGTGCCCAGCTTTATGCTCGGAGATGCAGAGCTGACAGTGGTAGATGCAGCGGAGACTGGAAATACAGAGTGCAGCCGAGAGTTGCTGCTGCTTTGACGTGAGGCAAGGGGAAATGAAAGTGCAGCCCAGCAGAGGCTTTGACTGCTGGAGCCTTTTTCTTTGGCAGCAGCTGCAAGGGAGCTCTCTGGCAAGGGAGCTGCGAGAGTGAAGAAGGGGACGGTCGGTCTATGGGAGAAGGAAGCTGCCGAGGCGCAGTGTGTTGTGCTCAGTTTCAAGGCTGCCTGGAGGAGGGGGGTGCTTGAAGAACGCCTTCTTTCTGGACGCCTCCTTCTGCCTGTGCTCCAGCTGCATGCACTCTGCAGCACGGAAGGTTTAGGAAGCTGCTTCTGGCCAGCTTGTGTCCACGAGTGCAAGGGCTGCGCCTTCCTTTCGGAAGCAGCCAGAGCCTTCTCAGCTGCAGCTGCTTGTGAAGCAGCTCTTGGCTGGACATTTGAAATTGGCTGCCCTCAGTGCATGAGCCCTGTGCCCAGCTGCTTGCTTCTTCGCCTTCTGTGCTCTGGACAGAAGTGAAGCCCAGGCATGGCTTGGAGCTTTGCTGCTCTTCAGCGTGAACACTGCACGCAGCCACAGTGTGCTGTGCAGGGATTTTCCTCAGCTCAACGTACAACAAGCATTTTCTTGCTGTTTCACCGAGTCCAAGCTGTCCGTGGAGCTCTCGCTCAGCGAAAAGCGTTTGGAGAGAAACACTTGCTGCAGTAGCTTTTCGCTGGGCAAGGCTTTCAACACAGCACCCCAATTCGGGCAAGGAGCAGGAGAAAGGAAGAGCATCTTTTCGTCCTGCCACGTTCTTCTGGGCGACACGCCTATCCGCCTCTTGGCTCCCTGCAAGGCTGTAAGCACGGCAGCGGTACTTGGAAGTGAGAAGGCAGGTGCAGAGAGCACCGCGATCTGCCGGCGCTGTGCAGGCTGTAAAGGAAAAAGGGCTACCACTAGGATGTGCTGCAAATACAGGTTTCCAGGCGTCGACGGTAAGCTCCGGCTAAGCTCGTTGAGCTACAACTGTTCTCTGGGCGAGACTTAGCTGAGAAGCTTTCCCTTCCGATTCACGCTACAGGGCAGAGCGAATGTGCTGCTCCCTAGCGCTGAGAGAGAAAGTGCAGAGCCCAGGCGTGTTTGGGCAGAGGCAGCAGGCTGGAGCATTTCTCTGCCGGCACCGTGCTCTCTGGGCGACAAGTAGACACCGCTTCCACTCCGGCACAATGAAGGCGCAGAGCACGGAGCTGCTATGCGCACGGCACAGGCTGCAAGAGGAAGCGTGGCTGCCTCTCGCTTGTGTGCGGATTCACGTTAGCACTTGCAAACAGAAAGTTCCACCTGCGGCTACTTGTGCTGCTACCTAGTTCTCTTCCAGCTTTCCCTGGAAAGCATTGTGCCCAGCTTTATGCTCGGAGATGCAGAGCTGACAGTGGTAGATGCAGCGGAGACTGGAAATACAGAGTGCAGCCGAGAGTTGCTGCTGCTTTGACGTGAGGCAAGGGGAAATGAAAGTGCAGCCCAGCAGAGGCTTTGACTGCTGGAGCCTTTTTCTTTGGCAGCAGCTGCAAGGGAGCTCTCTGGCAAGGGAGCTGCGAGAGTGAAGAAGGGGACGGTCGGTCTATGGGAGAAGGAAGCTGCCGAGGCGCAGTGTGTTGTGCTCAGTTTCAAGGCTGCCTGGAGGAGGGGGGTGCTTGAAGAACGCCTTCTTTCTGGAC
The DNA here is from genome assembly GCF_965178545.1 of Coloeus monedula. NCBI lineage: Eukaryota > Metazoa > Chordata > Aves > Passeriformes > Corvidae > Coloeus > Coloeus monedula. The sequence goes on along the minus strand of NW_028120733.1, from coordinate 111,179 downwards.
GCCTCCTTCTGCCTGTGCTCCAGCTGCATGCACTCTGCAGCACGGAAGGTTTAGGAAGCTGCTTCTGGCCAGCTTGTGTCCACGAGTGCAAGGGCTGCGCCTTCCTTTCGGAAGCAGCCAGAGCCTTCTCAGCTGCAGCTGCTTGTGAAGCAGCTCTTGGCTGGACATTTGAAATTGGCTCCCCTGAGTGCATGAGCCCGTGCCCAGCTGCTTGCTTCTTCGCCTTCTGTGCTCTGGACAGAAGTGAAGCCCAGGCATGGCTTGGAGCTTTGCTGCTCTTCAGCGTGAACACTGCACGCAGCCACAGTGTGCTGTGCAGGGATTTTCCTCAGCTCAACGTACAACAAGCATTTTCTTGCTGTTTCACCGAGTCCAAGCTGTCCGTGGAGCTCTCGCTCAGCGAAAAGCGTTTGGAGAGAAACACTTGCTGCAGTAGCTTTTCGCTGGGCAAGGCTTTCAACACAGCACCCCAATTCGGGCAAGGAGCAGGAGAAAGGAAGAGCATCTTTTCGTCCTGCCACGTTCTTCTGGGCGACATGCCTATCCGCCTCTTGGCTCCCTGCAAGGCTGTAAGCACGGCAGCGGTACTTGGAAGTGAGAAGGCAGGTGCAGAGAGCACCGCGATCTGCCGGCGCTGTGCAGGCTGTAAAGGAAAGAGGGCTACCACTAGGATGTGCTGCAAATACAGGTTTCCAGGCGTCGACGGTAAGCTCCGGGTAAGCTCGTTGAGCTACAACTGTTCTCTGGGCGAGACTTAGCTGAGAAGCTTTCCCTTCCGATTCACGCTACAGGGCAGAGCGAATGTGCTGCTCCCTAGCGCTGAGAGAGAAAGTGCAGAGCCCAGGCGTGTTTGGGCAGAGGCAGCAGGCTGGAGCATTTCTCTGCCGGCACCGTGCTCTCTGGGCGACAAGTAGACACCGCTTCCACTCCGGCACAATGAAGGCGCAGAGCACGGAGCTGCTATGCGCACGGCACAGGCTGCAAGAGGAAGCGTGGCTGCCTCTCGCTTGTGTGCGGATTCACGTTAGCACTTGCAAACAGAAAGTTCCACCTGCGGCTACTTGTGCTGCTACCTAGTTCTCTTCCAGCTTTCCCTGGAAAGCATTGTGCCCAGCTTTATGCTCGGAGATGCAGAGCTGACAGTGGTAGATGCAGCGGAGACTGGAAATACAGAGTGCAGCCGAGAGTTGCTGCTGCTTTGACGTGAGGCAAGGGGAAATGAAAGTGCAGCCCAGCAGAGGCTTTGACTGCTGGAGCCTTTTTCTTTGGCAGCAGCTGCAAGGGAGCTCTCTGGCAAGGGAGCTGCGAGAGTGAAGAAGGGGACGGTCGGTCTATGGGAGAAGGAAGCTGCCGAGGCGCAGTGTGTTGTGCTCAGTTTCAAGGCTGCCTGGAGGAGGGGGGTGCTTGAAGAACGCCTTCTTTCTGGACGCCTCCTTCTGCCTGTGCTCCAGCTGCATGCACTCTGCAGCACGGAAGGTTTAGGAAGCTGCTTCTGGCCAGCTTGTGTCCACGAGTGCAAGGGCTGCGCCTTCCTTTCGGAAGCAGCCAGAGCCTTCTCAGCTGCAGCTGCTTGTGAAGCAGCTCTTGGCTGGACATTTGAAATTGGCTGCCCTCAGTGCATGAGCCCTGTGCCCAGCTGCTTGCTTCTTCGCCTTCTGTGCTCTGGACAGAAGTGAAGCCCAGGCATGGCTTGGAGCTTTGCTGCTCTTCAGCGTGAACACTGCACGCAGCCACAGTGTGCTGTGCAGGGATTTTCCTCAGCTCAACGTACAACAAGCATTTTCTTGCTGTTTCACCGAGTCCAAGCTGTCCGTGGAGCTCTCGCTCAGCGAAAAGCGTTTGGAGAGAAACACTTGCTGCAGTAGCTTTTCGCTGGGCAAGGCTTTCAACACAGCACCCCAATTCGGGCAAGGAGCAGGAGAAAGGAAGAGCATCTTTTCGTCCTGCCATGTTCTTCTGGGCGACACGCCTATCCGCCTCTTGGCTCCCTGCAAGGCTGTAAGCACGGCAGCGGTACTTGGAAGTGAGAAGGCAGGTGCAGAGAGCACCGCGATCTGCCGGCGCTGTGCAGGCTGTAAAGGAAAGAGGGCTACCACTAGGATGTGCTGCAAATACAGGTTTCCAGGCGTCGACGGTAAGCTCCGGGTAAGCTCGTTGAGCTACAACTGTTCTCTGGGCGAGACTTAGCTGAGAAGCTTTCCCTTCCGATTCACGCTACAGGGCAGAGCGAATGTGCTGCTCCCTAGCGCTGAGAGAGAAAGTGCAGAGCCCAGGCGTGTTTGGGCAGAGGCAGCAGGCTGGAGCATTTCTCTGCCGGCACCGTGCTCTCTGGGCGACAAGTCGCCACCGCTTCCACTCCGGCACAATGAAGGCGCAGAGCACGGAGCTGCTATGCGCACGGCACAGGCTGCAAGAGGAAGCGTGGCTGCCTCTCGCTTGTGTGCGGATTCACGTTAGCACTTGCAAACAGAAAGTTCCACCTGCGGCTACTTGTGCTGCTACCTAGTTCTCTTCCAGCTTTCCCTGGAAAGCATTGTGCCCAGCTTTATGCTCGGAGATGCAGAGCTGACAGTGGTAGATGCAGCGGAGACTGGAAATACAGAGTGCAGCCGAGAGTTGCTGCTGCTTTGACGTGAGGCAAGGGGAAATGAAAGTGCAGCCCAGCAGAGGCTTTGACTGCTGGAGCCTTTTTCTTTGGCAGCAGCTGCAAGGGAGCTCTCTGGCAAGGGAGCTGCGAGAGTGAAGAAGGGGACGGTCGGTCTATGGGAGAAGGAAGCTGCCGAGGCGCAGTGTGTTGTGCTCAGTTTCAAGGCTGCCTGGAGGAGGGGGGTGCTTGAAGAACGCCTTCTTTCTGGACGCCTCCTTCTGCCTGTGCTCCAGCTGCATGCACTCTGCAGCACGGAAGGTTTAGGAAGCTGCTTCTGGCCAGCTTGTGTCCACGAGTGCAAGGGCTGCGCCTTCCTTTCGGAAGCAGCCAGAGCCTTCTCAGCTGCAGCTGCTTGTGAAGCAGCTCTTGGCTGGACATTTGAAATTGGCTGCCCTCAGTGCATGAGCCCTGTGCCCAGCTGCTTGCTTCTTCGCCTTCTGTGCTCTGGAGAGAAGTGAAGCCCAGGCATGGCTTGGAGCTTTGCTGCTCTTCAGCGTGAACACTGCACGCAGCCACAGTGTGCTGTGCAGGGATTTTCCTCAGCTCAACGTACAACAAGCATTTTCTTGCTGTTTCACCGAGTCCAAGCTGTCCGTGGAGCTCTCGCTCAGCGAAAAGCGTTTGGAGAGAAACACTTGCTGCAGTAGCTTTTCGCTGGGCAAGGCTTTCAACACAGCACCCCAATTCGGGCAAGGAGCAGGAGAAAGGAAGAGCATCTTTTCGTCCTGCCACGTTCTTCTGGGCGACACGCCTATCCGCCTCTTGGCTCCCTGCAAGGCTGTAAGCACGGCAGCGGTACTTGGAAGTGAGAAGGCAGGTGCAGAGAGCACCGCGATCTGCCGGCGCTGTGCAGGCTGTAAAGGAAAGAGGGCTACCACTAGGATGTGCTGCAAATACAGGTTTCCAGGCGTCGACGGTAAGCTCCGGCTAAGCTCGTTGAGCTACAACTGTTCTCTGGGCGAGACTTAGCTGAGAAGCTTTCCCTTCAGATTCACGCTACAGGGCAGAGCGAATGTGCTGCTCCCTAGCGCTGAGAGAGAAAGTGCAGAGCCCAGGCGTGTTTGGGCAGAGGCAGCAGGCTGGAGCATTTCTCTGCCGGCACCGTGCTCTCTGGGCGACAAGTAGACACCGCTTCCACTCCGGCACAATGAAGGCGCAGAGCACGGAGCTGCTATGCGCACGGCACAGGCTGCAAGAGGAAGCGTGGCTGCCTCTCGCTTGTGTGCGGATTCACGTTAGCACTTGCAAACAGAAAGTTCCACCTGCGGCTACTTGTGCTGCTACCTAGTTCTCTTCCAGCTTTCCCTGGAAAGCATTGTGCCCAGCTTTATGCTCGGAGATGCAGAGCTGACAGTGGTAGATGCAGCGGAGACTGGAAATACAGAGTGCAGCCGAGAGTTGCTGCTGCTTTGACGTGAGGCAAGGGGAAATGAAAGTGCAGCCCAGCAGAGGCTTTGACTGCTGGAGCCTTTTTCTTTGGCAGCAGCTGCAAGGGAGCTCTCTGGCAAGGGAGCTGCGAGAGTGAAGAAGGGGACGGTCGGTCTATGGGAGAAGGAAGCTGCCGAGGCGCAGTGTGTTGTGCTCAGTTTCAAGGCTGCCTGGAGGAGGGGGGTGCTTGAAGAACGCCTTCTTTCTGGACGCCTCCTTCTGCCTGTGCTCCAGCTGCATGCACTCTGCAGCACGGAAGGTTTAGGAAGCTGCTTCTGGCCAGCTTGTGTCCACGAGTGCAAGGGCTGCGCCTTCCTTTCGGAAGCAGCCAGAGCCTTCTCAGCTGCAGCTGCTTGTGAAGCAGCTCTTGGCTGGACATTTGAAATTGGCTGCCCTCAGTGCATGAGCCCTGTGCCCAGCTGCTTGCTTCTTCGCCTTCTGTGCTCTGGAGAGAAGTGAAGCCCAGGCATGGCTTGGAGCTTTGCTGCTCTTCAGCGTGAACACTGCACGCAGCCACAGTGTGCTGTGCAGGGATTTTCCTCAGCTCAACGTACAACAAGCATTTTCTTGCTGTTTCACCGAGTCCAAGCTGTCCGTGGAGCTCTCGCTCAGCGAAAAGCGTTTGGAGAGAAACACTTGCTGCAGTAGCTTTTCGCTGGGCAAGGCTTTCAACACAGCACCCCAATTCGGGCAAGGAGCAGGAGAAAGGAAGAGCATCTTTTCGTCCTGCCACGTTCTTCTGGGCGACACGCCTATCCGCCTCTTGGCTCCCTGCAAGGCTGTAAGCACGGCAGCGGTACTTGGAAGTGAGAAGGCAGGTGCAGAGAGCACCGCGATCTGCCGGCGCTGTGCAGGCTGTAAAGGAAAGAGGGCTACCACTAGGATGTGCTGCAAATACAGGTTTCCAGGCGTCGACGGTAAGCTCCGGCTAAGCTCGTTGAGCTACAACTGTTCTCTGGGCGAGACTTAGCTGAGAAGCTTTCCCTTCAGATTCACGCTACAGGGCAGAGCGAATGTGCTGCTCCCTAGCGCTGAGAGAGAAAGTGCAGAGCCCAGGCGTGTTTGGGCAGAGGCAGCAGGCTGGAGCATTTCTCTGGCGGCACCGTGCTCTCTGGGCGACAAGTAGACACCGCTTCCACTCCGGCACAATGAAGGCGCAGAGCACGGAGCTGCTATGCGCACGGCACAGGCTGCAAGAGGAAGCGTGGCTGCCTCTCGCTTGTGTGCGGATTCACGTTAGCACTTGCAAACAGAAAGTTCCACCTGCGGCTACTTGTGCTGCTACCTAGTTCTCTTCCAGCTTTCCCTGGAAAGCATTGTGCCCAGCTTTATGCTCGGAGATGCAGAGCTGACAGTGGTAGATGCAGCGGAGACTGGAAATACAGAGTGCAGCCGAGAGTTGCTGCTGCTTTGACGTGAGGCAAGGGGAAATGAAAGTGCAGCCCAGCAGAGGCTTTGACTGCTGGAGCCTTTTTCTTTGGCAGCAGCTGCAAGGGAGCTCTCTGGCAAGGGAGCTGCGAGAGTGAAGAAGGGGACGGTCGGTCTATGGGAGAAGGAAGCTGCCGAGGCGCAGTGTGTTGTGCTCAGTTTCAAGGCTGCCTGGAGGAGGGGGGTGCTTGAAGAACGCCTTCTTTCTGGACGCCTCCTTCTGCCTGTGCTCCAGCTGCATGCACTCTGCAGCACGGAAGGTTTAGGAAGCTGCTTCTGGCCAGCTTGTGTCCACGAGTGCAAGGGCTGCGCCTTCCTTTCGGAAGCAGCCAGAGCCTTCTCAGCTGCAGCTGCTTGTGAAGCAGCTCTTGGCTGGACATTTGAAATTGGCTCCCCTCAGTGCATGAGCCCTGTGCCCAGCTGCTTGCTTCTTCGCCTTCTGTGCTCTGGAGAGAAGTGAAGCCCAGGCATGGCTTGGAGCTTTGCTGCTCTTCAGCGTGAACACTGCACGCAGCCACAGTGTGCTGTGCAGGGATTTTCCTCAGCTCAACGTACAACAAGCATTTTCTTGCTGTTTCACCGAGTCCAAGCTGTCCGTGGAGCTCTCGCTCAGCGAAAAGCGTTTGGAGAGAAACACTTGCTGCAGTAGCTTTTCGCTGGGCAAGGCTTTCAACACAGCACCCCAATTCGGGCAAGGAGCAGGAGAAAGGAAGAGCATCTTTTCGTCCTGCCACGTTCTTCTGGGCGACACGCCTATCCGCCTCTTGGCTCCCTGCAAGGCTGTAAGCACGGCAGCGGTACTTGGAAGTGAGAAGGCAGGTGCAGAGAGCACCGCGATCTGCCGGCGCTGTGCAGGCTGTAAAGGAAAGAGGGCTACCACTAGGATGTGCTGCAAATACAGGTTTCCAGGCGTCGACGGTAAGCTCCGGGTAAGCTCGTTGAGCTACAACTGTTCTCTGGGCGAGACTTAGCTGAGAAGCTTTCCCTTCAGATTCACGCTACAGGGCAGAGCGAATGTGCTGCTCCCTAGCGCTGAGAGAGAAAGTGCAGAGCCCAGGCGTGTTTGGGCAGAGGCAGCAGGCTGGAGCATTTCTCTGCCGGCACCGTGCTCTCTGGGCGACAAGTAGACACCGCTTCCACTCCGGCACAATGAAGGCGCAGAGCACGGAGCTGCTATGCGCACGGCACAGGCTGCAAGAGGAAGCGTGGCTGCCTCTCGCTTGTGTGCGGATTCACGTTAGCACTTGCAAACAGAAAGTTCCACCTGCGGCTACTTGTGCTGCTACCTAGTTCTCTTCCAGCTTTCCCTGGAAAGCATTGTGCCCAGCTTTATGCTCGGAGATGCAGAGCTGACAGTGGTAGATGCAGCGGAGACTGGAAGTACAGAGTGCAGCCGAGAGTTGCTGCTGCTTTGACGTGAGGCAAGGGGAGAGTGCAGCCCAGCAGAGGCTTTGACTGCTGGAGCCTTTTTCTTTGGCAGCAGCTGCAAGGGAGCTCTCTGGCAAGGGAGCTGCGAGAGTGGAGAAGGGGACGGTCGGTCTATGGGAGAAGGAAGCTGCCGAGGCGCAGTGTGTTGTGCTCAGTTTCAAGGCTGCCTGGAGGAGGGGGGTGCTTGAAGAACGCCTTCTTTCTGGACGCCTCCTTCTGCCTGTGCTCCAGCTGCATGCACTCTGCAGCACGGAAGGTTTAGGAAGCTGCTTCTGGCCAGCTTGTGTCCACGAGTGCAAGGGCTGCGCCTTCCTTTCGGAAGCAGCCAGAGCCTTCTCAGCTGCAGCTGCTTGTGAAGCAGCTCTTGGCTGGACATTTGAAATTGGCTCCCCTGAGTACATGAGCCCGTGCCCAGCTGCTTGCTTCTTCGCCTTCTGTGCTCTGGAGAGAAGTGAAGCCCAGGCATGGCTTGGAGCTTTGCTGCTCTTCAGCGTGAACACTGCACGCAGCCACAGTGTGCTGTGCAGGGATTTTCCTCAGCTCAACGTACAACAAGCATTTTCTTGCTGTTTCACCGAGTCCAAGCTGTCCGTGGAGCTCTCGCTCAGCGAAAAGCGTTTGGAGAGAAACACTTGCTGCAGTAGCTTTTCGCTGGGCAAGGCTTTCAACACAGCACCCCAATTCGGGCAAGGAGCAGGAGAAAGGAAGAGCATCTTTTCGTCCTGCCACGTTCTTCTGGGCGACACGCCTATCCGCCTCTTGGCTCCCTGCAAGGCTGTAAGCACGGCAGCGGTACTTGGAAGTGAGAAGGCAGGTGCAGAGAGCACCGCGATCTGCCGGCGCTGTGCAGGCTGTAAAGGAAAGAGGGCTACCACTAGGATGTGCTGCAAATACAGGTTTCCAGGCGTCGACGGTAAGCTCCGGGTAAGCTCGTTGAGCTACAACTGTTCTCTGGGCGAGACTTAGCTGAGAAGCTTTCCCTTCAGATTCACGCTACAGGGCAGAGCGAATGTGCTGCTCCCTAGCGCTGAGAGAGAAAGTGCAGAGCCCAGGCGTGTTTGGGCAGAGGCAGCAGGCTGGAGCATTTCTCTGGCGGCACCGTGCTCTCTGGGCGACAAGTAGACACCGCTTCCACTCCGGCACAATGAAGGCGCAGAGCACGGAGCTGCTATGCGCACGGCACAGGCTGCAAGAGGAAGCGTGGCTGCCTCTCGCTTGTGTGCGGATTCACGTTAGCACTTGCAAACAGAAAGTTCCACCTGCGGCTACTTGTGCTGCTACCTAGTTCTCTTCCAGCTTTCCCTGGAAAGCATTGTGCCCAGCTTTATGCTCGGAGATGCAGAGCTGACAGTGGTAGATGCAGCGGAGACTGGAAATACAGAGTGCAGCCGAGAGTTGCTGCTGCTTTGACGTGAGGCAAGGGGAAATGAAAGTGCAGCCCAGCAGAGGCTTTGACTGCTGGAGCCTTTTTCTTTGGCAGCAGCTGCAAGGGAGCTCTCTGGCAAGGGAGCTGCGAGAGTGAAGAAGGGGACGGTCGGTCTATGGGAGAAGGAAGCTGCCGAGGCGCAGTGTGTTGTGCTCAGTTTCAAGGCTGCCTGGAGGAGGGGGGTGCTTGAAGAACGCCTTCTTTCTGGACGCCTCCTTCTGCCTGTGCTCCAGCTGCATGCACTCTGCAGCACGGAAGGTTTAGGAAGCTGCTTCTGGCCAGCTTGTGTCCACGAGTGCAAGGGCTGCGCCTTCCTTTCGGAAGCAGCCAGAGCCTTCTCAGCTGCAGCTGCTTGTGAAGCAGCTCTTGGCTGGACATTTGAAATTGGCTGCCCTCAGTGCATGAGCCCTGTGCCCAGCTGCTTGCTTCTTCGCCTTCTGTGCTCTGGAGAGAAGTGAAGCCCAGGCATGGCTTGGAGCTTTGCTGCTCTTCAGCGTGAACACTGCACGCAGCCACAGTGTGCTGTGCAGGGATTTTCCTCAGCTCAACGTACAACAAGCATTTTCTTGCTGTTTCACCGAGTCCAAGCTGTCCGTGGAGCTCTCGCTCAGCGAAAAGCGTTTGGAGAGAAACACTTGCTGCAGTAGCTTTTCGCTGGGCAAGGCTTTCAACACAGCACCCCAATTCGGGCAAGGAGCAGGAGAAAGGAAGAGCATCTTTTCGTCCTGCCACGTTCTTCTGGGCGACACGCCTATCCGCCTCTTGGCTCCCTGCAAGGCTGTAAGCACGGCAGCGGTACTTGGAAGTGAGAAGGCAGGTGCAGAGAGCACCGCGATCTGCCGGCGCTGTGCAGGCTGTAAAGGAAAGAGGGCTACCACTAGGATGTGCTGCAAATACAGGTTTCCAGGCGTCGACGGTAAGCTCCGGCTAAGCTCGTTGAGCTACAACTGTTCTCTGGGCGAGACTTAGCTGAGAAGCTTTCCCTTCAGATTCACGCTACAGGGCAGAGCGAATGTGCTGCTCCCTAGCGCTGAGAGAGAAAGTGCAGAGCCCAGGCGTGTTTGGGCAGAGGCAGCAGGCTGGAGCATTTCTCTGCCGGCACCGTGCTCTCTGGGCGACAAGTAGACACCGCTTCCACTCCGGCACAATGAAGGCGCAGAGCACGGAGCTGCTATGCGCACGGCACAGGCTGCAAGAGGAAGCGTGGCTGCCTCTCGCTTGTGTGCGGATTCACGTTAGCACTTGCAAACAGAAAGTTCCACCTGCGGCTACTTGTGCTGCTACCTAGTTCTCTTCCAGCTTTCCCTGGAAAGCATTGTGCCCAGCTTTATGCTCGGAGATGCAGAGCTGACAGTGGTAGATGCAGCGGAGACTGGAAATACAGAGTGCAGCCGAGAGTTGCTGCTGCTTTGACGTGAGGCAAGGGGAAATGAAAGTGCAGCCCAGCAGAGGCTTTGACTGCTGGAGCCTTTTTCTTTGGCAGCAGCTGCAAGGGAGCTCTCTGGCAAGGGAGCTGCGAGAGTGAAGAAGGGGACGGTCGGTCTATGGGAGAAGGAAGCTGCCGAGGCGCAGTGTGTTGTGCTCAGTTTCAAGGCTGCCTGGAGGAGGGGGGTGCTTGAAGAACGCCTTCTTTCTGGACGCCTCCTTCTGCCTGTGCTCCAGCTGCATGCACTCTGCAGCACGGAAGGTTTAGGAAGCTGCTTCTGGCCAGCTTGTGTCCACGAGTGCAAGGGCTGCGCCTTCCTTTCGGAAGCAGCCAGAGCCTTCTCAGCTGCAGCTGCTTGTGAAGCAGCTCTTGGCTGGACATTTGAAATTGGCTCCCCTCAGTGCATGAGCCCGTGCCCAGCTGCTTGCTTCTTCGCCTTCTGTGCTCTGGAGAGAAGTGAAGCCCAGGCATGGCTTGGAGCTTTGCTGCTCTTCAGCGTGAACACTGCACGCAGCCACAGTGTGCTGTGCAGGGATTTTCCTCAGCTCAACGTACAACAAGCATTTTCTTGCTGTTTCACCGAGTCCAAGCTGTCAGTGGAGCTCTCGCTCAGCGAAAAGCGTTTGGAGAGAAACACTTGCTGCAGTAGCTTTTCGCTGGGCAAGGCTTTCAACACAGCACCCCAATTCGGGCAAGGAGCAGGAGAAAGGAAGAGCATCTTTTCGTCCTGCCACGTTCTTCTGGGCGACACGCCTATCCGCCTCTTGGCTCCCTGCAAGGCTGTAAGCACGGCAGCGGTACTTGGAAGTGAGAAGGCAGGTGCAGAGAGCACCGCGATCTGCCGGCGCTGTGCAGGCTGTAAAGGAAAGAGGGCTACCACTAGGATGTGCTGCAAATACAGGTTTCCAGGCGTCGACGGTAAGCTCCGGGTAAGCTCGTTGAGCTACAACTGTTCTCTGGGCGAGACTTAGCTGAGAAGCTTTCCCTTCAGATTCACGCTACAGGGCAGAGCGAATGTGCTGCTTCCTAGCGCTGAGAGAGAAAGTGCAGAGCCCAGGCGTGTTTGGGCAGAGGCAGCAGGCTGGAGCATTTCTCTGGCGGCACCGTGCTCTCTGGGCGACAAGTAGACACCGCTTCCACTCCGGCACAATGAAGGCGCAGAGCACGGAGCTGCTATGCGCACGGCACAGGCTGCAAGAGGAAGCGTGGCTGCCTCTCGCTTGTGTGCGGATTCACGTTAGCACTTGCAAACAGAAAGTTCCACCTGCGGCTACTTGTGCTGCTACCTAGTTCTCTTCCAGCTTTCCCTGGAAAGCATTGTGCCCAGCTTTATGCTCGGAGATGCAGAGCTGACAGTGGTAGATGCAGCGGAGACTGGAAATACAGAGTGCAGCCGAGAGTTGCTGCTGCTTTGACGTGAGGCAAGGGGAAATGAAAGTGCAGCCCAGCAGAGGCTTTGACTGCTGGAGCCTTTTTCTTTGGCAGCAGCTGCAAGGGAGCTCTCTGGCAAGGGAGCTGCGAGAGTGAAGAAGGGGACGGTCGGTCTATGGGAGAAGGAAGCTGCCGAGGCGCAGTGTGTTGTGCTCAGTTTCAAGGCTGCCTGGAGGAGGGGGGTGCTTGAAGAACGCCTTCTTTCTGGACGCCTCCTTCTGCCTGTGCTCCAGCTGCATGCACTCTGCAGCACGGAAGGTTTAGGAAGCTGCTTCTGGCCAGCTTGTGTCCACGAGTGCAAGGGCTGCGCCTTCCTTTCGGAAGCAGCCAGAGCCTTCTCAGCTGCAGCTGCTTGTGAAGCAGCTCTTGGCTGGACATTTGAAATTGGCTGCCCTCAGTGCATGAGCCCTGTGCCCAGCTGCTTGCTTCTTCGCCTTCTGTGCTCTGGAGAGAAGTGAAGCCCAGGCATGGCTTGGAGCTTTGCTGCTCTTCAGCGTGAACACTGCACGCAGCCACAGTGTGCTGTGCAGGGATTTTCCTCAGCTCAACGTACAACAAGCATTTTCTTGCTGTTTCACCGAGTCCAAGCTGTCCGTGGAGCTCTCGCTCAGCGAAAAGCGTTTGGAGAGAAACACTTGCTGCAGTAGCTTTTCGCTGGGCAAGGCTTTCAACACAGCACCCCAATTCGGGCAAGGAGCAGGAGAAAGGAAGAGCATCTTTTCGTCCTGCCACGTTCTTCTGGGCGACACGCCTATCCGCCTCTTGGCTCCCTGCAAGGCTGTAAGCACGGCAGCGGTACTTGGAAGTGAGAAGGCAGGTGCAGAGAGCACCGCGATCTGCCGGCGCTGTGCAGGCTGTAAAGGAAAGAGGGCTACCACTAGGATGTGCTGCAAATACAGGTTTCCAGGCGTCGACGGTAAGCTCCGGCTAAGCTCGTTGAGCTACAACTGTTCTCTGGGCGAGACTTAGCTGAGAAGCTTTCCCTTCAGATTCACGCTACAGGGCAGAGCGAATGTGCTGCTCCCTAGCGCTGAGAGAGAAAGTGCAGAGCCCAGGCGTGTTTGGGCAGAGGCAGCAGGCTGGAGCATTTCTCTGCCGGCACCGTGCTCTCTGGGCGACAAGTAGACACCGCTTCCACTCCGGCACAATGAAGGCGCAGAGCACGGAGCTGCTATGCGCACGGCACAGGCTGCAAGAGGAAGCGTGGCTGCCTCTCGCTTGTGTGCGGATTCACGTTAGCACTTGCAAACAGAAAGTTCCACCTGCGGCTACTTGTGCTGCTACCTAGTTCTCTTCCAGCTTTCCCTGGAAAGCATTGTGCCCAGCTTTATGCTCGGAGATGCAGAGCTGACAGTGGTAGATGCAGCGGAGACTGGAAGTACAGAGTGCAGCCGAGAGTTGCTGCTGCTTTGACGTGAGGCAAGGGGAGAGTGCAGCCCAGCAGAGGCTTTGACTGCTGGAGCCTTTTTCTTTGGCAGCAGCTGCAAGGGAGCTCTCTGGCAAGGGAGCTGCGAGAGTGGAGAAGGGGACGGTCGGTCTATGGGAGAAGGAAGCTGCCGAGGCGCAGTGTGTTGTGCTCAGTTTCAAGGCTGCCTGGAGGAGGGGGGTGCTTGAAGAACGCCTTCTTTCTGGACGCCTCCTTCTGCCTGTGCTCCAGCTGCATGCACTCTGCAGCACGGAAGGTTTAGGAAGCTGCTTCTGGCCAGCTTGTGTCCACGAGTGCAAGGGCTGCGCCTTCCTTTCGGAAGCAGCCAGAGCCTTCTCAGCTGCAGCTGCTTGTGAAGCAGCTCTTGGCTGGACATTTGAAATTGGCTCCCCTGAGTACATGAGCCCGTGCCCAGCTGCTTGCTTCTTCGCCTTCTGTGCTCTGGAGAGAAGTGAAGCCCAGGCATGGCTTGGAGCTTTGCTGCTCTTCAGCGTGAACACTGCACGCAGCCACAGTGTGCTGTGCAGGGATTTTCCTCAGCTCAACGTACAACAAGCATTTTCTTGCTGTTTCACCGAGTCCAAGCTGTCCGTGGAGCTCTCGCTCAGCGAAAAGCGTTTGGAGAGAAACACTTGCTGCAGTAGCTTTTCGCTGGGCAAGGCTTTCAACACAGCACCCCAATTCGGGCAAGGAGCAGGAGAAAGGAAGAGCATCTTTTCGTCCTGCCACGTTCTTCTGGGCGACACGCCTATCCGCCTCTTGGCTCCCTGCAAGGCTGTAAGCACGGCAGCGGTACTTGGAAGTGAGAAGGCAGGTGCAGAGAGCACCGCGATCTGCCGGCGCTGTGCAGGCTGTAAAGGAAAGAGGGCTACCACTAGGATGTGCTGCAAATACAGGTTTCCAGGCGTCGACGGTAAGCTCCGGCTAAGCTCGTTGAGCTACAACTGTTCTCTGGGCGAGACTTAGCTGAGAAGCTTTCCCTTCAGATTCACGCTACAGGGCAGAGCGAATGTGCTGCTCCCTAGCGCTGAGAGAGAAAGTGCAGAGCCCAGGCGTGTTTGGGCAGAGGCAGCAGGCTGGAGCATTTCTCTGGCGGCACCGTGCTCTCTGGGCGACAAGTAGACACCGCTTCCACTCCGGCACAATGAAGGCGCAGAGCACGGAGCTGCTATGCGCACGGCACAGGCTGCAAGAGGAAGCGTGGCTGCCTCTCGCTTGTGTGCGGATTCACGTTAGCACTTGCAAACAGAAAGTTCCACCTGCGGCTACTTGTGCTGCTACCTAGTTCTCTTCCAGCTTTCCCTGGAAAGCATTGTGCCCAGCTTTATGCTCGGAGATGCAGAGCTGACAGTGGTAGATGCAGCAGAGACTGGAAATACAGAGTGCAGCCGAGAGTTGCTGCTGCTTTGACGTGAGGCAAGGGGAAATGAAAGTGCAGCCCAGCAGAGGCTTTGACTGCTGGAGCCTTTTTCTTTGGCAGCAGCTGCAAGGGAGCTCTCTGGCAAGGGAGCTGCGAGAGTGAAGAAGGGGACGGTCGGTCTATGGGAGAAGGAAGCTGCCGAGGCGCAGTGTGTTGTGCTCAGTTTCAAGGCTGCCTGGAGGAGGGGGGTGCTTGAAGAACGCCTTCTTTCTGGACGCCTCCTTCTGCCTGTGCTCCAGCTGCATGCACTCTGCAGCACGGAAGGTTTAGGAAGCTGCTTCTGGCCAGCTTGTGTCCACGAGTGCAAGGGCTGCGCCTTCCTTTCGGAAGCAGCCAGAGCCTTCTCAGCTGCAGCTGCTTGTGAAGCAGCTCTTGGCTGGACATTTGAAATTGGCTGCCCTCAGTGCATGAGCCCTGTGCCCAGCTGCTTGCTTCTTCGCCTTCTGTGCTCTGGAGAGAAGTGAAGCCCAGGCATGGCTTGGAGCTTTGCTGCTCTTCAGCGTGAACACTGCACGCAGCCACAGTGTGCTGTGCAGGGATTTTCCTCAGCTCAACGTACAACAAGCATTTTCTTGCTGTTTCACCGAGTCCAAGCTGTCCGTGGAGCTCTCGCTCAGCGAAAAGCGTTTGGAGAGAAACACTTGCTGCAGTAGCTTTTCGCTGGGCAAGGCTTTCAACACAGCACCCCAATTCGGGCAAGGAGCAGGAGAAAGGAAGAGCATCTTTTCGTCCTGCCACGTTCTTCTGGGCGACACGCCTATCCGCCTCTTGGCTCCCTGCAAGGCTGTAAGCACGGCAGCGGTACTTGGAAGTGAGAAGGCAGGTGCAGAGAGCACCGCGATCTGCCGGCGCTGTGCAGGCTGTAAAGGAAAGAGGGCTACCACTAGGATGTGCTGCAAATACAGGTTTCCAGGCGTCGACGGTAAGCTCCGGGTAAGCTCGTTGAGCTACAACTGTTCTCTGGGCGAGACTTAGCTGAGAAGCTTTCCCTTCAGATTCACGCTACAGGGCAGAGCGAATGTGCTGCTCCCTAGCGCTGAGAGAGAAAGTGCAGAGCCCAGGCGTGTTTGGGCAGAGGCAGCAGGCTGGAGCATTTCTCTGGCGGCACCGTGCTCTCTGGGCGACAAGTAGACACCGCTTCCACTCCGGCACAATGAAGGCGCAGAGCACGGAGCTGCTATGCGCACGGCACAGGCTGCAAGAGGAAGCGTGGCTGCCTCTCGCTTGTGTGCGGATTCACGTTAGCACTTGCAAACAGAAAGTTCCACCTGCGGCTACTTGTGCTGCTACCTAGTTCTCTTCCAGCTTTCCCTGGAAAGCATTGTGCCCAGCTTTATGCTCGGAGATGCAGAGCTGACAGTGGTAGATGCAGCGGAGACTGGAAATACAGAGTGCAGCCGAGAGTTGCTGCTGCTTTGACGTGAGGCAAGGGGAAATGAAAGTGCAGCCCAGCAGAGGCTTTGACTGCTGGAGCCTTTTTCTTTGGCAGCAGCTGCAAGGGAGCTCTCTGGCAAGGGAGCTGCGAGAGTGAAGAAGGGGACGGTCGGTCTATGGGAGAAGGAAGCTGCCGAGGCGCAGTGTGTTGTGCTCAGTTTCAAGGCTGCCTGGAGGAGGGGGGTGCTTGAAGAACGCCTTCTTTCTGGACGCCTCCTTCTGCCTGTGCTCCAGCTGCATGCACTCTGCAGCACGGAAGGTTTAGGAAGCTGCTTCTGGCCAGCTTGTGTCCACGAGTGCAAGGGCTGCGCCTTCCTTTCGGAAGCAGCCAGAGCCTTCTCAGCTGCAGCTGCTTGTGAAGCAGCTCTTGGCTGGACATTTGAAATTGGCTGCCCTCAGTGCATGAGCCCTGTGCCCAGCTGCTTGCTTCTTCGCCTTCTGTGCTCTGGAGAGAAGTGAAGCCCAGGCATGGCTTGGAGCTTTGCTGCTCTTCAGCGTGAACACTGCACGCAGCCACAGTGTGCTGTGCAGGGATTTTCCTCAGCTCAACGTACAACAAGCATTTTCTTGCTGTTTCACCGAGTCCAAGCTGTCCGTGGAGCTCTCGCTCAGCGAAAAGCGTTTGGAGAGAAACACTTGCTGCAGTAGCTTTTCGCTGGGCAAGGCTTTCAACACAGCACCCCAATTCGGGCAAGGAGCAGGAGAAAGGAAGAGCATCTTTTCGTCCTGCCACGTTCTTCTGGGCGACACGCCTATCCGCCTCTTGGCTCCCTGCAAGGCTGTAAGCACGGCAGCGGTACTTGGAAGTGAGAAGGCAGGTGCAGAGAGCACCGCGATCTGCCGGCGCTGTGCAGGCTGTAAAGGAAAGAGGGCTACCACTAGGATGTGCTGCAAATACAGGTTTCCAGGCGTCGACGGTAAGCTCCGGCTAAGCTCGTTGAGCTACAACTGTTCTCTGGGCGAGACTTAGCTGAGAAGCTTTCCCTTCCGATTCACGCTACAGGGCAGAGCGAATGTGCTGCTCCCTAGCGCTGAGAGAGAAAGTGCAGAGCCCAGGCGTGTTTGGGCAGAGGCAGCAGGCTGGAGCATTTCTCTGCCGGCACCGTGCTCTCTGGGCGACAAGTCGCCACCGCTTCCACTCCGGCACAATGAAGGCGCAGAGCACGGAGCTGCTATGCGCACGGCACAGGCTGCAAGAGGAAGCGTGGCTGCCTCTCGCTTGTGTGCGGATTCACGTTAGCACTTGCAAACAGAAAGTTCCACCTGCGGCTACTTGTGCTGCTACCTAGTTCTCTTCCAGCTTTCCCTGGAAAGCATTGTGCCCAGCTTTATGCTCGGAGATGCAGAGCTGACAGTGGTAGATGCAGCGGAGACTGGAAATACAGAGTGCAGCCGAGAGTTGCTGCTGCTTTGACGTGAGGCAAGGGGAAATGAAAGTGCAGCCCAGCAGAGGCTTTGACTGCTGGAGCCTTTTTCTTTGGCAGCAGCTGCAAGGGAGCTCTCTGGCAAGGGAGCTGCGAGAGTGAAGAAGGGGACGGTCGGTCTATGGGAGAAGGAAGCTGCCGAGGCGCAGTGTGTTGTGCTCAGTTTCAAGGCTGCCTGGAGGAGGGGGGTGCTTGAAGAACGCCTTCTTTCTGGACGCCTCCTTCTGCCTGTGCTCCAGCTGCATGCACTCTGCAGCACGGAAGGTTTAGGAAGCTGCTTCTGGCCAGCTTGTGTCCACGAGTGCAAGGGCTGCGCCTTCCTTTCGGAAGCAGCCAGAGCCTTCTCAGCTGCAGCTGCTTGTGAAGCAGCTCTTGGCTGGACATTTGAAATTGGCTGCCCTCAGTGCATGAGCCCTGTGCCCAGCTGCTTGCTTCTTCGCCTTCTGTGCTCTGGAGAGAAGTGAAGCCCAGGCATGGCTTGGAGCTTTGCTGCTCTTCAGCGTGAACACTGCACGCAGCCACAGTGTGCTGTGCAGGGATTTTCCTCAGCTCAACGTACAACAAGCATTTTCTTGCTGTTTCACCGAGTCCAAGCTGTCCGTGGAGCTCTCGCTCAGCGAAAAGCGTTTGGAGAGAAACACTTGCTGCAGTAGCTTTTCGCTGGGCAAGGCTTTCAACACAGCACCCCAATTCGGGCAAGGAGCAGGAGAAAGGAAGAGCATCTTTTCGTCCTGCCACGTTCTTCTGGGCGACACGCCTATCCGCCTCTTGGCTCCCTGCAAGGCTGTAAGCACGGCAGCGGTACTTGGAAGTGAGAAGGCAGGTGCAGAGAGCACCGCGATCTGCCGGCGCTGTGCAGGCTGTAAAGGAAAGAGGGCTACCACTAGGATGTGCTGCAAATACAGGTTTCCAGGCGTCGACGGTAAGCTCCGGCTAAGCTCGTTGAGCTACAACTGTTCTCTGGGCGAGACTTAGCTGAGAAGCTTTCCCTTCAGATTCACGCTACAGGGCAGAGCGAATGTGCTGCTCCCTAGCGCTGAGAGAGAAAGTGCAGAGCCCAGGCGTGTTTGGGCAGAGGCAGCAGGCTGGAGCATTTCTCTGGCGGCACCGTGCTCTCTGGGCGACAAGTAGACACCGCTTCCACTCCGGCACAATGAAGGCGCAGAGCACGGAGCTGCTATGCGCACGGCACAGGCTGCAAGAGGAAGCGTGGCTGCCTCTCGCTTGTGTGCGGATTCACGTTAGCACTTGCAAACAGAAAGTTCCACCTGCGGCTACTTGTGCTGCTACCTAGTTCTCTTCCAGCTTTCCCTGGAAAGCATTGTGCCCAGCTTTATGCTCGGAGATGCAGAGCTGACAGTGGTAGATGCAGCGGAGACTGGAAATACAGAGTGCAGCCGAGAGTTGCTGCTGCTTTGACGTGAGGCAAGGGGAAATGAAAGTGCAGCCCAGCAGAGGCTTTGACTGCTGGAGCCTTTTTCTTTGGCAGCAGCTGCAAGGGAGCTCTCTGGCAAGGGAGCTGCGAGAGTGAAGAAGGGGACGGTCGGTCTATGGGAGAAGGAAGCTGCCGAGGCGCAGTGTGTTGTGCTCAGTTTCAAGGCTGCCTGGAGGAGGGGGGTGCTTGAAGAACGCCTTCTTTCTGGACGCCTCCTTCTGCCTGTGCTCCAGCTGCATGCACTCTGCAGCACGGAAGGTTTAGGAAGCTGCTTCTGGCCAGCTTGTGTCCACGAGTGCAAGGGCTGCGCCTTCCTTTCGGAAGCAGCCAGAGCCTTCTCAGCTGCAGCTGCTTGTGAAGCAGCTCTTGGCTGGACATTTGAAATTGGCTGCCCTCAGTGCATGAGCCCTGTGCCCAGCTGCTTGCTTCTTCGCCTTCTGTGCTCTGGAGAGAAGTGAAGCCCAGGCATGGCTTGGAGCTTTGCTGCTCTTCAGCGTGAACACTGCACGCAGCCACAGTGTGCTGTGCAGGGATTTTCCTCAGCTCAACGTACAACAAGCATTTTCTTGCTGTTTCACCGAGTCCAAGCTGTCCGTGGAGCTCTCGCTCAGCGAAAAGCGTTTGGAGAGAAACACTTGCTGCAGTAGCTTTTCGCTGGGCAAGGCTTTCAACACAGCACCCCAATTCGGGCAAGGAGCAGGAGAAAGGAAGAGCATCTTTTCGTCCTGCCACGTTCTTCTGGGCGACACGCCTATCCGCCTCTTGGCTCCCTGCAAGGCTGTAAGCACGGCAGCGGTACTTGGAAGTGAGAAGGCAGGTGCAGAGAGCACCGCGATCTGCCGGCGCTGTGCAGGCTGTAAAGGAAAGAGGGCTACCACTAGGATGTGCTGCAAATACAGGTTTCCAGGCGTCGACGGTAAGCTCCGGCTAAGCTCGTTGAGCTACAACTGTTCTCTGGGCGAGACTTAGCTGAGAAGCTTTCCCTTCAGATTCACGCTACAGGGCAGAGCGAATGTGCTGCTCCCTAGCGCTGAGAGAGAAAGTGCAGAGCCCAGGCGTGTTTGGGCAGAGGCAGCAGGCTGGAGCATTTCTCTGGCGGCACCGTGCTCTCTGGGCGACAAGTAGACACCGCTTCCACTCCGGCACAATGAAGGCGCAGAGCACGGAGCTGCTATGCGCACGGCACAGGCTGCAAGAGGAAGCGTGGCTGCCTCTCGCTTGTGTGCGGATTCACGTTAGCACTTGCAAACAGAAAGTTCCACCTGCGGCTACTTGTGCTGCTACCTAGTTCTCTTCCAGCTTTCCCTGGAAAGCATTGTGCCCAGCTTTATGCTCGGAGATGCAGAGCTGACAGTGGTAGATGCAGCGGAGACTGGAAATACAGAGTGCAGCCGAGAGTTGCTGCTGCTTTGACGTGAGGCAAGGGGAAATGAAAGTGCAGCCCAGCAGAGGCTTTGACTGCTGGAGCCTTTTTCTTTGGCAGCAGCTGCAAGGGAGCTCTCTGGCAAGGGAGCTGCGAGAGTGAAGAAGGGGACGGTCGGTCTATGGGAGAAGGAAGCTGCCGAGGCGCAGTGTGTTGTGCTCAGTTTCAAGGCTGCCTGGAGGAGGGGGGTGCTTGAAGAACGCCTTCTTTCTGGACGCCTCCTTCTGCCTGTGCTCCAGCTGCATGCACTCTGCAGCACGGAAGGTTTAGGAAGCTGCTTCTGGCCAGCTTGTGTCCACGAGTGCAAGGGCTGCGCCTTCCTTTCGGAAGCAGCCAGAGCCTTCTCAGCTGCAGCTGCTTGTGAAGCAGCTCTTGGCTGGACATTTGAAATTGGCTGCCCTCAGTGCATGAGCCCTGTGCCCAGCTGCTTGCTTCTTCGCCTTCTGTGCTCTGGAGAGAAGTGAAGCCCAGGCATGGCTTGGAGCTTTGCTGCTCTTCAGCGTGAACACTGCACGCAGCCACAGTGTGCTGTGCAGGGATTTTCCTCAGCTCAACGTACAACAAGCATTTTCTTGCTGTTTCACCGAGTCCAAGCTGTCCGTGGAGCTCTCGCTCAGCGAAAAGCGTTTGGAGAGAAACACTTGCTGCAGTAGCTTTTCGCTGGGCAAGGCTTTCAACACAGCACCCCAATTCGGGCAAGGAGCAGGAGAAAGGAAGAGCATCTTTTCGTCCTGCCACGTTCTTCTGGGCGACACGCCTATCCGCCTCTTGGCTCCCTGCAAGGCTGTAAGCACGGCAGCGGTACTTGGAAGTGAGAAGGCAGGTGCAGAGAGCACCGCGATCTGCCGGCGCTGTGCAGGCTGTAAAGGAAAGAGGGCTACCACTAGGATGTGCTGCAAATACAGGTTTCCAGGCGTCGACGGTAAGCTCCGGGTAAGCTCGTTGAGCTACAACTGTTCTCTGGGCGAGACTTAGCTGAGAAGCTTTCCCTTCAGATTCACGCTACAGGGCAGAGCGAATGTGCTGCTCCCTAGCGCTGAGAGAGAAAGTGCAGAGCCCAGGCGTGTTTGGGCAGAGGCAGCAGGCTGGAGCATTTCTCTGCCGGCACCGTGCTCTCTGGGCGACAAGTAGACACCGCTTCCACTCCGGCACAATGAAGGCGCAGAGCACGGAGCTGCTATGCGCACGGCACAGGCTGCAAGAGGAAGCGTGGCTGCCTCTCGCTTGTGTGCGGATTCACGTTAGCACTTGCAAACAGAAAGTTCCACCTGCGGCTACTTGTGCTGCTACCTAGTTCTCTTCCAGCTTTCCCTGGAAAGCATTGTGCCCAGCTTTATGCTCGGAGATGCAGAGCTGACAGTGGTAGATGCAGCGGAGACTGGAAGTACAGAGTGCAGCCGAGAGTTGCTGCTGCTTTGACGTGAGGCAAGGGGAGAGTGCAGCCCAGCAGAGGCTTTGACTGCTGGAGCCTTTTTCTTTGGCAGCAGCTGCAAGGGAGCTCTCTGGCAAGGGAGCTGCGAGAGTGGAGAAGGGGACGGTCGGTCTATGGGAGAAGGAAGCTGCCGAGGCGCAGTGTGTTGTGCTCAGTTTCAAGGCTGCCTGGAGGAGGGGGGTGCTTGAAGAACGCCTTCTTTCTGGACGCCTCCTTCTGCCTGTGCTCCAGCTGCATGCACTCTGCAGCACGGAAGGTTTAGGAAGCTGCTTCTGGCCAGCTTGTGTCCACGAGTGCAAGGGCTGCGCCTTCCTTTCGGAAGCAGCCAGAGCCTTCTCAGCTGCAGCTGCTTGTGAAGCAGCTCTTGGCTGGACATTTGAAATTGGCTCCCCTGAGTACATGAGCCCGTGCCCAGCTGCTTGCTTCTTCGCCTTCTGTGCTCTGGAGAGAAGTGAAGCCCAGGCATGGCTTGGAGCTTTGCTGCTCTTCAGCGTGAACACTGCACGCAGCCACAGTGTGCTGTGCAGGGATTTTCCTCAGCTCAACGTACAACAAGCATTTTCTTGCTGTTTCACCGAGTCCAAGCTGTCCGTGGAGCTCTCGCTCAGCGAAAAGCGTTTGGAGAGAAACACTTGCTGCAGTAGCTTTTCGCTGGGCAAGGCTTTCAACACAGCACCCCAATTCGGGCAAGGAGCAGGAGAAAGGAAGAGCATCTTTTCGTCCTGCCACGTTCTTCTGGGCGACACGCCTATCCGCCTCTTGGCTCCCTGCAAGGCTGTAAGCACGGCAGCGGTACTTGGAAGTGAGAAGGCAGGTGCAGAGAGCACCGCGATCTGCCGGCGCTGTGCAGGCTGTAAAGGAAAGAGGGCTACCACTAGGATGTGCTGCAAATACAGGTTTCCAGGCGTCGACGGTAAGCTCCGGCTAAGCTCGTTGAGCTACAACTGTTCTCTGGGCGAGACTTAGCTGAGAAGCTTTCCCTTCAGATTCACGCTACAGGGCAGAGCGAATGTGCTGCTCCCTAGCGCTGAGAGAGAAAGTGCAGAGCCCAGGCGTGTTTGGGCAGAGGCAGCAGGCTGGAGCATTTCTCTGGCGGCACCGTGCTCTCTGGGCGACAAGTAGACACCGCTTCCACTCCGGCACAATGAAGGCGCAGAGCACGGAGCTGCTATGCGCACGGCACAGGCTGCAAGAGGAAGCGTGGCTGCCTCTCGCTTGTGTGCGGATTCACGTTAGCACTTGCAAACAGAAAGTTCCACCTGCGGCTACTTGTGCTGCTACCTAGTTCTCTTCCAGCTTTCCCTGGAAAGCATTGTGCCCAGCTTTATGCTCGGAGATGCAGAGCTGACAGTGGTAGATGCAGCGGAGACTGGAAATACAGAGTGCAGCCGAGAGTTGCTGCTGCTTTGACGTGAGGCAAGGGGAAATGAAAGTGCAGCCCAGCAGAGGCTTTGACTGCTGGAGCCTTTTTCTTTGGCAGCAGCTGCAAGGGAGCTCTCTGGCAAGGGAGCTGCGAGAGTGAAGAAGGGGACGGTCGGTCTATGGGAGAAGGAAGCTGCCGAGGCGCAGTGTGTTGTGCTCAGTTTCAAGGCTGCCTGGAGGAGGGGGGTGCTTGAAGAACGCCTTCTTTCTGGACGCCTCCTTCTGCCTGTGCTCCAGCTGCATGCACTCTGCAGCACGGAAGGTTTAGGAAGCTGCTTCTGGCCAGCTTGTGTCCACGAGTGCAAGGGCTGCGCCTTCCTTTCGGAAGCAGCCAGAGCCTTCTCAGCTGCAGCTGCTTGTGAAGCAGCTCTTGGCTGGACATTTGAAATTGGCTGCCCTCAGTGCATGAGCCCTGTGCCCAGCTGCTTGCTTCTTCGCCTTCTGTGCTCTGGAGAGAAGTGAAGCCCAGGCATGGCTTGGAGCTTTGCTGCTCTTCAGCGTGAACACTGCACGCAGCCACAGTGTGCTGTGCAGGGATTTTCCTCAGCTCAACGTACAACAAGCATTTTCTTGCTGTTTCACCGAGTCCAAGCTGTCCGTGGAGCTCTCGCTCAGCGAAAAGCGTTTGGAGAGAAACACTTGCTGCAGTAGCTTTTCGCTGGGCAAGGCTTTCAACACAGCACCCCAATTCGGGCAAGGAGCAGGAGAAAGGAAGAGCATCTTTTCGTCCTGCCACGTTCTTCTGGGCGACACGCCTATCCGCCTCTTGGCTCCCTGCAAGGCTGTAAGCACGGCAGCGGTACTTGGAAGTGAGAAGGCAGGTGCAGAGAGCACCGCGATCTGCCGGCGCTGTGCAGGCTGTAAAGGAAAGAGGGCTACCACTAGGATGTGCTGCAAATACAGGTTTCCAGGCGTCGACGGTAAGCTCCGGCTAAGCTCGTTGAGCTACAACTGTTCTCTGGGCGAGACTTAGCTGAGAAGCTTTCCCTTCAGATTCACGCTACAGGGCAGAGCGAATGTGCTGCTCCCTAGCGCTGAGAGAGAAAGTGCAGAGCCCAGGCGTGTTTGGGCAGAGGCAGCAGGCTGGAGCATTTCTCTGGCGGCACCGTGCTCTCTGGGCGACAAGTAGACACCGCTTCCACTCCGGCACAATGAAGGCGCAGAGCACGGAGCTGCTATGCGCACGGCACAGGCTGCAAGAGGAAGCGTGGCTGCCTCTCGCTTGTGTGCGGATTCACGTTAGCACTTGCAAACAGAAAGTTCCACCTGCGGCTACTTGTGCTGCTACCTAGTTCTCTTCCAGCTTTCCCTGGAAAGCATTGTGCCCAGCTTTATGCTCGGAGATGCAGAGCTGACAGTGGTAGATGCAGCGGAGACTGGAAATACAGAGTGCAGCCGAGAGTTGCTGCTGCTTTGACGTGAGGCAAGGGGAAATGAAAGTGCAGCCCAGCAGAGGCTTTGACTGCTGGAGCCTTTTTCTTTGGCAGCAGCTGCAAGGGAGCTCTCTGGCAAGGGAGCTGCGAGAGTGAAGAAGGGGACGGTCGGTCTATGGGAGAAGGAAGCTGCCGAGGCGCAGTGTGTTGTGCTCAGTTTCAAGGCTGCCTGGAGGAGGGGGGTGCTTGAAGAACGCCTTCTTTCTGGACGCCTCCTTCTGCCTGTGCTCCAGCTGCATGCACTCTGCAGCACGGAAGGTTTAGGAAGCTGCTTCTGGCCAGCTTGTGTCCACGAGTGCAAGGGCTGCGCCTTCCTTTCGGAAGCAGCCAGAGCCTTCTCAGCTGCAGCTGCTTGTGAAGCAGCTCTTGGCTGGACATTTGAAATTGGCTCCCCTCAGTGCATGAGCCCGTGCCCAGCTGCTTGCTTCTTCGCCTTCTGTGCTCTGGAGAGAAGTGAAGCCCAGGCATGGCTTGGAGCTTTGCTGCTCTTCAGCGTGAACACTGCACGCAGCCACAGTGTGCTGTGCAGGGATTTTCCTCAGCTCAACGTACAACAAGCATTTTCTTGCTGTTTCACCGAGTCCAAGCTGTCAGTGGAGCTCTCGCTCAGCGAAAAGCGTTTGGAGAGAAACACTTGCTGCAGTAGCTTTTCGCTGGGCAAGGCTTTCAACACAGCACCCCAATTCGGGCAAGGAGCAGGAGAAAGGAAGAGCATCTTTTCGTCCTGCCACGTTCTTCTGGGCGACACGCCTATCCGCCTCTTGGCTCCCTGCAAGGCTGTAAGCACGGCAGCGGTACTTGGAAGTGAGAAGGCAGGTGCAGAGAGCACCGCGATCTGCCGGCGCTGTGCAGGCTGTAAAGGAAAGAGGGCTACCACTAGGATGTGCTGCAAATACAGGTTTCCAGGCGTCGACGGTAAGCTCCGGGTAAGCTCGTTGAGCTACAACTGTTCTCTGGGCGAGACTTAGCTGAGAAGCTTTCCCTTCAGATTCACGCTACAGGGCAGAGCGAATGTGCTGCTTCCTAGCGCTGAGAGAGAAAGTGCAGAGCCCAGGCGTGTTTGGGCAGAGGCAGCAGGCTGGAGCATTTCTCTGGCGGCACCGTGCTCTCTGGGCGACAAGTAGACACCGCTTCCACTCCGGCACAATGAAGGCGCAGAGCACGGAGCTGCTATGCGCACGGCACAGGCTGCAAGAGGAAGCGTGGCTGCCTCTCGCTTGTGTGCGGATTCACGTTAGCACTTGCAAACAGAAAGTTCCACCTGCGGCTACTTGTGCTGCTACCTAGTTCTCTTCCAGCTTTCCCTGGAAAGCATTGTGCCCAGCTTTATGCTCGGAGATGCAGAGCTGACAGTGGTAGATGCAGCGGAGACTGGAAATACAGAGTGCAGCCGAGAGTTGCTGCTGCTTTGACGTGAGGCAAGGGGAAATGAAAGTGCAGCCCAGCAGAGGCTTTGACTGCTGGAGCCTTTTTCTTTGGCAGCAGCTGCAAGGGAGCTCTCTGGCAAGGGAGCTGCGAGAGTGAAGAAGGGGACGGTCGGTCTATGGGAGAAGGAAGCTGCCGAGGCGCAGTGTGTTGTGCTCAGTTTCAAGGCTGCCTGGAGGAGGGGGGTGCTTGAAGAACGCCTTCTTTCTGGACGCCTCCTTCTGCCTGTGCTCCAGCTGCATGCACTCTGCAGCACGGAAGGTTTAGGAAGCTGCTTCTGGCCAGCTTGTGTCCACGAGTGCAAGGGCTGCGCCTTCCTTTCGGAAGCAGCCAGAGCCTTCTCAGCTGCAGCTGCTTGTGAAGCAGCTCTTGGCTGGACATTTGAAATTGGCTGCCCTCAGTGCATGAGCCCTGTGCCCAGCTGCTTGCTTCTTCGCCTTCTGTGCTCTGGAGAGAAGTGAAGCCCAGGCATGGCTTGGAGCTTTGCTGCTCTTCAGCGTGAACACTGCACGCAGCCACAGTGTGCTGTGCAGGGATTTTCCTCAGCTCAACGTACAACAAGCATTTTCTTGCTGTTTCACCGAGTCCAAGCTGTCCGTGGAGCTCTCGCTCAGCGAAAAGCGTTTGGAGAGAAACACTTGCTGCAGTAGCTTTTCGCTGGGCAAGGCTTTCAACACAGCACCCCAATTCGGGCAAGGAGCAGGAGAAAGGAAGAGCATCTTTTCGTCCTGCCACGTTCTTCTGGGCGACACGCCTATCCGCCTCTTGGCTCCCTGCAAGGCTGTAAGCACGGCAGCGGTACTTGGAAGTGAGAAGGCAGGTGCAGAGAGCACCGCGATCTGCCGGCGCTGTGCAGGCTGTAAAGGAAAGAGGGCTACCACTAGGATGTGCTGCAAATACAGGTTTCCAGGCGTCGACGGTAAGCTCCGGCTAAGCTCGTTGAGCTACAACTGTTCTCTGGGCGAGACTTAGCTGAGAAGCTTTCCCTTCAGATTCACGCTACAGGGCAGAGCGAATGTGCTGCTCCCTAGCGCTGAGAGAGAAAGTGCAGAGCCCAGGCGTGTTTGGGCAGAGGCAGCAGGCTGGAGCATTTCTCTGCCGGCACCGTGCTCTCTGGGCGACAAGTAGACACCGCTTCCACTCCGGCACAATGAAGGCGCAGAGCACGGAGCTGCTATGCGCACGGCACAGGCTGCAAGAGGAAGCGTGGCTGCCTCTCGCTTGTGTGCGGATTCACGTTAGCACTTGCAAACAGAAAGTTCCACCTGCGGCTACTTGTGCTGCTACCTAGTTCTCTTCCAGCTTTCCCTGGAAAGCATTGTGCCCAGCTTTATGCTCGGAGATGCAGAGCTGACAGTGGTAGATGCAGCGGAGACTGGAAGTACAGAGTGCAGCCGAGAGTTGCTGCTGCTTTGACGTGAGGCAAGGGGAGAGTGCAGCCCAGCAGAGGCTTTGACTGCTGGAGCCTTTTTCTTTGGCAGCAGCTGCAAGGGAGCTCTCTGGCAAGGGAGCTGCGAGAGTGGAGAAGGGGACGGTCGGTCTATGGGAGAAGGAAGCTGCCGAGGCGCAGTGTGTTGTGCTCAGTTTCAAGGCTGCCTGGAGGAGGGGGGTGCTTGAAGAACGCCTTCTTTCTGGACGCCTCCTTCTGCCTGTGCTCCAGCTGCATGCACTCTGCAGCACGGAAGGTTTAGGAAGCTGCTTCTGGCCAGCTTGTGTCCACGAGTGCAAGGGCTGCGCCTTCCTTTCGGAAGCAGCCAGAGCCTTCTCAGCTGCAGCTGCTTGTGAAGCAGCTCTTGGCTGGACATTTGAAATTGGCTCCCCTGAGTACATGAGCCCGTGCCCAGCTGCTTGCTTCTTCGCCTTCTGTGCTCTGGAGAGAAGTGAAGCCCAGGCATGGCTTGGAGCTTTGCTGCTCTTCAGCGTGAACACTGCACGCAGCCACAGTGTGCTGTGCAGGGATTTTCCTCAGCTCAACGTACAACAAGCATTTTCTTGCTGTTTCACCGAGTCCAAGCTGTCCGTGGAGCTCTCGCTCAGCGAAAAGCGTTTGGAGAGAAACACTTGCTGCAGTAGCTTTTCGCTGGGCAAGGCTTTCAACACAGCACCCCAATTCGGGCAAGGAGCAGGAGAAAGGAAGAGCATCTTTTCGTCCTGCCACGTTCTTCTGGGCGACACGCCTATCCGCCTCTTGGCTCCCTGCAAGGCTGTAAGCACGGCAGCGGTACTTGGAAGTGAGAAGGCAGGTGCAGAGAGCACCGCGATCTGCCGGCGCTGTGCAGGCTGTAAAGGAAAGAGGGCTACCACTAGGATGTGCTGCAAATACAGGTTTCCAGGCGTCGACGGTAAGCTCCGGCTAAGCTCGTTGAGCTACAACTGTTCTCTGGGCGAGACTTAGCTGAGAAGCTTTCCCTTCAGATTCACGCTACAGGGCAGAGCGAATGTGCTGCTCCCTAGCGCTGAGAGAGAAAGTGCAGAGCCCAGGCGTGTTTGGGCAGAGGCAGCAGGCTGGAGCATTTCTCTGGCGGCACCGTGCTCTCTGGGCGACAAGTAGACACCGCTTCCACTCCGGCACAATGAAGGCGCAGAGCACGGAGCTGCTATGCGCACGGCACAGGCTGCAAGAGGAAGCGTGGCTGCCTCTCGCTTGTGTGCGGATTCACGTTAGCACTTGCAAACAGAAAGTTCCACCTGCGGCTACTTGTGCTGCTACCTAGTTCTCTTCCAGCTTTCCCTGGAAAGCATTGTGCCCAGCTTTATGCTCGGAGATGCAGAGCTGACAGTGGTAGATGCAGCAGAGACTGGAAATACAGAGTGCAGCCGAGAGTTGCTGCTGCTTTGACGTGAGGCAAGGGGAAATGAAAGTGCAGCCCAGCAGAGGCTTTGACTGCTGGAGCCTTTTTCTTTGGCAGCAGCTGCAAGGGAGCTCTCTGGCAAGGGAGCTGCGAGAGTGAAGAAGGGGACGGTCGGTCTATGGGAGAAGGAAGCTGCCGAGGCGCAGTGTGTTGTGCTCAGTTTCAAGGCTGCCTGGAGGAGGGGGGTGCTTGAAGAACGCCTTCTTTCTGGACGCCTCCTTCTGCCTGTGCTCCAGCTGCATGCACTCTGCAGCACGGAAGGTTTAGGAAGCTGCTTCTGGCCAGCTTGTGTCCACGAGTGCAAGGGCTGCGCCTTCCTTTCGGAAGCAGCCAGAGCCTTCTCAGCTGCAGCTGCTTGTGAAGCAGCTCTTGGCTGGACATTTGAAATTGGCTGCCCTCAGTGCATGAGCCCTGTGCCCAGCTGCTTGCTTCTTCGCCTTCTGTGCTCTGGAGAGAAGTGAAGCCCAGGCATGGCTTGGAGCTTTGCTGCTCTTCAGCGTGAACACTGCACGCAGCCACAGTGTGCTGTGCAGGGATTTTCCTCAGCTCAACGTACAACAAGCATTTTCTTGCTGTTTCACCGAGTCCAAGCTGTCCGTGGAGCTCTCGCTCAGCGAAAAGCGTTTGGAGAGAAACACTTGCTGCAGTAGCTTTTCGCTGGGCAAGGCTTTCAACACAGCACCCCAATTCGGGCAAGGAGCAGGAGAAAGGAAGAGCATCTTTTCGTCCTGCCACGTTCTTCTGGGCGACACGCCTATCCGCCTCTTGGCTCCCTGCAAGGCTGTAAGCACGGCAGCGGTACTTGGAAGTGAGAAGGCAGGTGCAGAGAGCACCGCGATCTGCCGGCGCTGTGCAGGCTGTAAAGGAAAGAGGGCTACCACTAGGATGTGCTGCAAATACAGGTTTCCAGGCGTCGACGGTAAGCTCCGGGTAAGCTCGTTGAGCTACAACTGTTCTCTGGGCGAGACTTAGCTGAGAAGCTTTCCCTTCAGATTCACGCTACAGGGCAGAGCGAATGTGCTGCTCCCTAGCGCTGAGAGAGAAAGTGCAGAGCCCAGGCGTGTTTGGGCAGAGGCAGCAGGCTGGAGCATTTCTCTGCCGGCACCGTGCTCTCTGGGCGACAAGTAGACACCGCTTCCACTCCGGCACAATGAAGGCGCAGAGCACGGAGCTGCTATGCGCACGGCACAGGCTGCAAGAGGAAGCGTGGCTGCCTCTCGCTTGTGTGCGGATTCACGTTAGCACTTGCAAACAGAAAGTTCCACCTGCGGCTACTTGTGCTGCTACCTAGTTCTCTTCCAGCTTTCCCTGGAAAGCATTGTGCCCAGCTTTATGCTCGGAGATGCAGAGCTGACAGTGGTAGATGCAGCGGAGACTGGAAATACAGAGTGCAGCCGAGAGTTGCTGCTGCTTTGACGTGAGGCAAGGGGAAATGAAAGTGCAGCCCAGCAGAGGCTTTGACTGCTGGAGCCTTTTTCTTTGGCAGCAGCTGCAAGGGAGCTCTCTGGCAAGGGAGCTGCGAGAGTGAAGAAGGGGACGGTCGGTCTATGGGAGAAGGAAGCTGCCGAGGCGCAGTGTGTTGTGCTCAGTTTCAAGGCTGCCTGGAGGAGGGGGGTGCTTGAAGAACGCCTTCTTTCTGGACGCCTCCTTCTGCCTGTGCTCCAGCTGCATGCACTCTGCAGCACGGAAGGTTTAGGAAGCTGCTTCTGGCCAGCTTGTGTCCACGAGTGCAAGGGCTGCGCCTTCCTTTCGGAAGCAGCCAGAGCCTTCTCAGCTGCAGCT
The DNA here is from genome assembly GCF_965178545.1 of Coloeus monedula. Classification (NCBI taxonomy): domain Eukaryota; kingdom Metazoa; phylum Chordata; class Aves; order Passeriformes; family Corvidae; genus Coloeus; species Coloeus monedula. Next base: position 81,057 of record NW_028120733.1, on the reverse strand, counting down.
GCTTGTGAAGCAGCTCTTGGCTGGACATTTGAAATTGGCTGCCCTCAGTGCATGAGCCCTGTGCCCAGCTGCTTGCTTCTTCGCCTTCTGTGCTCTGGAGAGAAGTGAAGCCCAGGCATGGCTTGGAGCTTTGCTGCTCTTCAGCGTGAACACTGCACGCAGCCACAGTGTGCTGTGCAGGGATTTTCCTCAGCTCAACGTACAACAAGCATTTTCTTGCTGTTTCACCGAGTCCAAGCTGTCCGTGGAGCTCTCGCTCAGCGAAAAGCGTTTGGAGAGAAACACTTGCTGCAGTAGCTTTTCGCTGGGCAAGGCTTTCAACACAGCACCCCAATTCGGGCAAGGAGCAGGAGAAAGGAAGAGCATCTTTTCGTCCTGCCACGTTCTTCTGGGCGACACGCCTATCCGCCTCTTGGCTCCCTGCAAGGCTGTAAGCACGGCAGCGGTACTTGGAAGTGAGAAGGCAGGTGCAGAGAGCACCGCGATCTGCCGGCGCTGTGCAGGCTGTAAAGGAAAGAGGGCTACCACTAGGATGTGCTGCAAATACAGGTTTCCAGGCGTCGACGGTAAGCTCCGGGTAAGCTCGTTGAGCTACAACTGTTCTCTGGGCGAGACTTAGCTGAGAAGCTTTCCCTTCAGATTCACGCTACAGGGCAGAGCGAATGTGCTGCTCCCTAGCGCTGAGAGAGAAAGTGCAGAGCCCAGGCGTGTTTGGGCAGAGGCAGCAGGCTGGAGCATTTCTCTGCCGGCACCGTGCTCTCTGGGCGACAAGTCGCCACCGCTTCCACTCCGGCACAATGAAGGCGCAGAGCACGGAGCTGCTATGCGCACGGCACAGGCTGCAAGAGGAAGCGTGGCTGCCTCTCGCTTGTGTGCGGATTCACGTTAGCACTTGCAAACAGAAAGTTCCACCTGCGGCTACTTGTGCTGCTACCTAGTTCTCTTCCAGCTTTCCCTGGAAAGCATTGTGCCCAGCTTTATGCTCGGAGATGCAGAGCTGACAGTGGTAGATGCAGCGGAGACTGGAAATACAGAGTGCAGCCGAGAGTTGCTGCTGCTTTGACGTGAGGCAAGGGGAAATGAAAGTGCAGCCCAGCAGAGGCTTTGACTGCTGGAGCCTTTTTCTTTGGCAGCAGCTGCAAGGGAGCTCTCTGGCAAGGGAGCTGCGAGAGTGAAGAAGGGGACGGTCGGTCTATGGGAGAAGGAAGCTGCCGAGGCGCAGTGTGTTGTGCTCAGTTTCAAGGCTGCCTGGAGGAGGGGGGTGCTTGAAGAACGCCTTCTTTCTGGACGCCTCCTTCTGCCTGTGCTCCAGCTGCATGCACTCTGCAGCACGGAAGGTTTAGGAAGCTGCTTCTGGCCAGCTTGTGTCCACGAGTGCAAGGGCTGCGCCTTCCTTTCGGAAGCAGCCAGAGCCTTCTCAGCTGCAGCTGCTTGTGAAGCAGCTCTTGGCTGGACATTTGAAATTGGCTGCCCTCAGTGCATGAGCCCTGTGCCCAGCTGCTTGCTTCTTCGCCTTCTGTGCTCTGGAGAGAAGTGAAGCCCAGGCATGGCTTGGAGCTTTGCTGCTCTTCAGCGTGAACACTGCACGCAGCCACAGTGTGCTGTGCAGGGATTTTCCTCAGCTCAACGTACAACAAGCATTTTCTTGCTGTTTCACCGAGTCCAAGCTGTCCGTGGAGCTCTCGCTCAGCGAAAAGCGTTTGGAGAGAAACACTTGCTGCAGTAGCTTTTCGCTGGGCAAGGCTTTCAACACAGCACCCCAATTCGGGCAAGGAGCAGGAGAAAGGAAGAGCATCTTTTCGTCCTGCCACGTTCTTCTGGGCGACACGCCTATCCGCCTCTTGGCTCCCTGCAAGGCTGTAAGCACGGCAGCGGTACTTGGAAGTGAGAAGGCAGGTGCAGAGAGCACCGCGATCTGCCGGCGCTGTGCAGGCTGTAAAGGAAAGAGGGCTACCACTAGGATGTGCTGCAAATACAGGTTTCCAGGCGTCGACGGTAAGCTCCGGCTAAGCTCGTTGAGCTACAACTGTTCTCTGGGCGAGACTTAGCTGAGAAGCTTTCCCTTCAGATTCACGCTACAGGGCAGAGCGAATGTGCTGCTCCCTAGCGCTGAGAGAGAAAGTGCAGAGCCCAGGCGTGTTTGGGCAGAGGCAGCAGGCTGGAGCATTTCTCTGGCGGCACCGTGCTCTCTGGGCGACAAGTAGACACCGCTTCCACTCCGGCACAATGAAGGCGCAGAGCACGGAGCTGCTATGCGCACGGCACAGGCTGCAAGAGGAAGCGTGGCTGCCTCTCGCTTGTGTGCGGATTCACGTTAGCACTTGCAAACAGAAAGTTCCACCTGCGGCTACTTGTGCTGCTACCTAGTTCTCTTCCAGCTTTCCCTGGAAAGCATTGTGCCCAGCTTTATGCTCGGAGATGCAGAGCTGACAGTGGTAGATGCAGCGGAGACTGGAAATACAGAGTGCAGCCGAGAGTTGCTGCTGCTTTGACGTGAGGCAAGGGGAAATGAAAGTGCAGCCCAGCAGAGGCTTTGACTGCTGGAGCCTTTTTCTTTGGCAGCAGCTGCAAGGGAGCTCTCTGGCAAGGGAGCTGCGAGAGTGAAGAAGGGGACGGTCGGTCTATGGGAGAAGGAAGCTGCCGAGGCGCAGTGTGTTGTGCTCAGTTTCAAGGCTGCCTGGAGGAGGGGGGTGCTTGAAGAACGCCTTCTTTCTGGACGCCTCCTTCTGCCTGTGCTCCAGCTGCATGCACTCTGCAGCACGGAAGGTTTAGGAAGCTGCTTCTGGCCAGCTTGTGTCCACGAGTGCAAGGGCTGCGCCTTCCTTTCGGAAGCAGCCAGAGCCTTCTCAGCTGCAGCTGCTTGTGAAGCAGCTCTTGGCTGGACATTTGAAATTGGCTGCCCTCAGTGCATGAGCCCTGTGCCCAGCTGCTTGCTTCTTCGCCTTCTGTGCTCTGGAGAGAAGTGAAGCCCAGGCATGGCTTGGAGCTTTGCTGCTCTTCAGCGTGAACACTGCACGCAGCCACAGTGTGCTGTGCAGGGATTTTCCTCAGCTCAACGTACAACAAGCATTTTCTTGCTGTTTCACCGAGTCCAAGCTGTCCGTGGAGCTCTCGCTCAGCGAAAAGCGTTTGGAGAGAAACACTTGCTGCAGTAGCTTTTCGCTGGGCAAGGCTTTCAACACAGCACCCCAATTCGGGCAAGGAGCAGGAGAAAGGAAGAGCATCTTTTCGTCCTGCCACGTTCTTCTGGGCGACACGCCTATCCGCCTCTTGGCTCCCTGCAAGGCTGTAAGCACGGCAGCGGTACTTGGAAGTGAGAAGGCAGGTGCAGAGAGCACCGCGATCTGCCGGCGCTGTGCAGGCTGTAAAGGAAAGAGGGCTACCACTAGGATGTGCTGCAAATACAGGTTTCCAGGCGTCGACGGTAAGCTCCGGCTAAGCTCGTTGAGCTACAACTGTTCTCTGGGCGAGACTTAGCTGAGAAGCTTTCCCTTCAGATTCACGCTACAGGGCAGAGCGAATGTGCTGCTTCCTAGCGCTGAGAGAGAAAGTGCAGAGCCCAGGCGTGTTTGGGCAGAGGCAGCAGGCTGGAGCATTTCTCTGGCGGCACCGTGCTCTCTGGGCGACAAGTAGACACCGCTTCCACTCCGGCACAATGAAGGCGCAGAGCACGGAGCTGCTATGCGCACGGCACAGGCTGCAAGAGGAAGCGTGGCTGCCTCTCGCTTGTGTGCGGATTCACGTTAGCACTTGCAAACAGAAAGTTCCACCTGCGGCTACTTGTGCTGCTACCTAGTTCTCTTCCAGCTTTCCCTGGAAAGCATTGTGCCCAGCTTTATGCTCGGAGATGCAGAGCTGACAGTGGTAGATGCAGCGGAGACTGGAAATACAGAGTGCAGCCGAGAGTTGCTGCTGCTTTGACGTGAGGCAAGGGGAAATGAAAGTGCAGCCCAGCAGAGGCTTTGACTGCTGGAGCCTTTTTCTTTGGCAGCAGCTGCAAGGGAGCTCTCTGGCAAGGGAGCTGCGAGAGTGAAGAAGGGGACGGTCGGTCTATGGGAGAAGGAAGCTGCCGAGGCGCAGTGTGTTGTGCTCAGTTTCAAGGCTGCCTGGAGGAGGGGGGTGCTTGAAGAACGCCTTCTTTCTGGACGCCTCCTTCTGCCTGTGCTCCAGCTGCATGCACTCTGCAGCACGGAAGGTTTAGGAAGCTGCTTCTGGCCAGCTTGTGTCCACGAGTGCAAGGGCTGCGCCTTCCTTTCGGAAGCAGCCAGAGCCTTCTCAGCTGCAGCTGCTTGTGAAGCAGCTCTTGGCTGGACATTTGAAATTGGCTGCCCTCAGTGCATGAGCCCGTGCCCAGCTGCTTGCTTCTTCGCCTTCTGTGCTCTGGAGAGAAGTGAAGCCCAGGCATGGCTTGGAGCTTTGCTGCTCTTCAGCGTGAACACTGCACGCAGCCACAGTGTGCTGTGCAGGGATTTTCCTCAGCTCAACGTACAACAAGCATTTTCTTGCTGTTTCACCGAGTCCAAGCTGTCCGTGGAGCTCTCGCTCAGCGAAAAGCGTTTGGAGAGAAACACTTGCTGCAGTAGCTTTTCGCTGGGCAAGGCTTTCAACACAGCACCCCAATTCGGGCAAGGAGCAGGAGAAAGGAAGAGCATCTTTTCGTCCTGCCACGTTCTTCTGGGCGACACGCCTATCCGCCTCTTGGCTCCCTGCAAGGCTGTAAGCACGGCAGCGGTACTTGGAAGTGAGAAGGCAGGTGCAGAGAGCACCGCGATCTGCCGGCGCTGTGCAGGCTGTAAAGGAAAGAGGGCTACCACTAGGATGTGCTGCAAATACAGGTTTCCAGGCGTCGACGGTAAGCTCCGGGTAAGCTCGTTGAGCTACAACTGTTCTCTGGGCGAGACTTAGCTGAGAAGCTTTCCCTTCAGATTCACGCTACAGGGCAGAGCGAATGTGCTGCTCCCTAGCGCTGAGAGAGAAAGTGCAGAGCCCAGGCGTGTTTGGGCAGAGGCAGCAGGCTGGAGCATTTCTCTGGCGGCACCGTGCTCTCTGGGCGACAAGTCGCCACCGCTTCCACTCCGGCACAATGAAGGCGCAGAGCACGGAGCTGCTATGCGCACGGCACAGGCTGCAAGAGGAAGCGTGGCTGCCTCTCGCTTGTGTGCGGATTCACGTTAGCACTTGCAAACAGAAAGTTCCACCTGCGGCTACTTGTGCTGCTACCTAGTTCTCTTCCAGCTTTCCCTGGAAAGCATTGTGCCCAGCTTTATGCTCGGAGATGCAGAGCTGACAGTGGTAGATGCAGCGGAGACTGGAAATACAGAGTGCAGCCGAGAGTTGCTGCTGCTTTGACGTGAGGCAAGGGGAAATGAAAGTGCAGCCCAGCAGAGGCTTTGACTGCTGGAGCCTTTTTCTTTGGCAGCAGCTGCAAGGGAGCTCTCTGGCAAGGGAGCTGCGAGAGTGAAGAAGGGGACGGTCGGTCTATGGGAGAAGGAAGCTGCCGAGGCGCAGTGTGTTGTGCTCAGTTTCAAGGCTGCCTGGAGGAGGGGGGTGCTTGAAGAACGCCTTCTTTCTGGACGCCTCCTTCTGCCTGTGCTCCAGCTGCATGCACTCTGCAGCACGGAAGGTTTAGGAAGCTGCTTCTGGCCAGCTTGTGTCCACGAGTGCAAGGGCTGCGCCTTCCTTTCGGAAGCAGCCAGAGCCTTCTCAGCTGCAGCTGCTTGTGAAGCAGCTCTTGGCTGGACATTTGAAATTGGCTGCCCTCAGTGCATGAGCCCTGTGCCCAGCTGCTTGCTTCTTCGCCTTCTGTGCTCTGGAGAGAAGTGAAGCCCAGGCATGGCTTGGAGCTTTGCTGCTCTTCAGCGTGAACACTGCACGCAGCCACAGTGTGCTGTGCAGGGATTTTCCTCAGCTCAACGTACAACAAGCATTTTCTTGCTGTTTCACCGAGTCCAAGCTGTCCGTGGAGCTCTCGCTCAGCGAAAAGCGTTTGGAGAGAAACACTTGCTGCAGTAGCTTTTCGCTGGGCAAGGCTTTCAACACAGCACCCCAATTCGGGCAAGGAGCAGGAGAAAGGAAGAGCATCTTTTCGTCCTGCCACGTTCTTCTGGGCGACACGCCTATCCGCCTCTTGGCTCCCTGCAAGGCTGTAAGCACGGCAGCGGTACTTGGAAGTGAGAAGGCAGGTGCAGAGAGCACCGCGATCTGCCGGCGCTGTGCAGGCTGTAAAGGAAAGAGGGCTACCACTAGGATGTGCTGCAAATACAGGTTTCCAGGCGTCGACGGTAAGCTCCGGGTAAGCTCGTTGAGCTACAACTGTTCTCTGGGCGAGACTTAGCTGAGAAGCTTTCCCTTCAGATTCACGCTACAGGGCAGAGCGAATGTGCTGCTCCCTAGCGCTGAGAGAGAAAGTGCAGAGCCCAGGCGTGTTTGGGCAGAGGCAGCAGGCTGGAGCATTTCTCTGCCGGCACCGTGCTCTCTGGGCGACAAGTAGACACCGCTTCCACTCCGGCACAATGAAGGCGCAGAGCACGGAGCTGCTATGCGCACGGCACAGGCTGCAAGAGGAAGCGTGGCTGCCTCTCGCTTGTGTGCGGATTCACGTTAGCACTTGCAAACAGAAAGTTCCACCTGCGGCTACTTGTGCTGCTACCTAGTTCTCTTCCAGCTTTCCCTGGAAAGCATTGTGCCCAGCTTTATGCTCGGAGATGCAGAGCTGACAGTGGTAGATGCAGCGGAGACTGGAAATACAGAGTGCAGCCGAGAGTTGCTGCTGCTTTGACGTGAGGCAAGGGGAAATGAAAGTGCAGCCCAGCAGAGGCTTTGACTGCTGGAGCCTTTTTCTTTGGCAGCAGCTGCAAGGGAGCTCTCTGGCAAGGGAGCTGCGAGAGTGAAGAAGGGGACGGTCGGTCTATGGGAGAAGGAAGCTGCCGAGGCGCAGTGTGTTGTGCTCAGTTTCAAGGCTGCCTGGAGGAGGGGGGTGCTTGAAGAACGCCTTCTTTCTGGACGCCTCCTTCTGCCTGTGCTCCAGCTGCATGCACTCTGCAGCACGGAAGGTTTAGGAAGCTGCTTCTGGCCAGCTTGTGTCCACGAGTGCAAGGGCTGCGCCTTCCTTTCGGAAGCAGCCAGAGCCTTCTCAGCTGCAGCTGCTTGTGAAGCAGCTCTTGGCTGGACATTTGAAATTGGCTGCCCTCAGTGCATGAGCCCTGTGCCCAGCTGCTTGCTTCTTCGCCTTCTGTGCTCTGGAGAGAAGTGAAGCCCAGGCATGGCTTGGAGCTTTGCTGCTCTTCAGCGTGAACACTGCACGCAGCCACAGTGTGCTGTGCAGGGATTTTCCTCAGCTCAACGTACAACAAGCATTTTCTTGCTGTTTCACCGAGTCCAAGCTGTCCGTGGAGCTCTCGCTCAGCGAAAAGCGTTTGGAGAGAAACACTTGCTGCAGTAGCTTTTCGCTGGGCAAGGCTTTCAACACAGCACCCCAATTCGGGCAAGGAGCAGGAGAAAGGAAGAGCATCTTTTCGTCCTGCCACGTTCTTCTGGGCGACACGCCTATCCGCCTCTTGGCTCCCTGCAAGGCTGTAAGCACGGCAGCGGTACTTGGAAGTGAGAAGGCAGGTGCAGAGAGCACCGCGATCTGCCGGCGCTGTGCAGGCTGTAAAGGAAAGAGGGCTACCACTAGGATGTGCTGCAAATACAGGTTTCCAGGCGTCGACGGTAAGCTCCGGCTAAGCTCGTTGAGCTACAACTGTTCTCTGGGCGAGACTTAGCTGAGAAGCTTTCCCTTCAGATTCACGCTACAGGGCAGAGCGAATGTGCTGCTTCCTAGCGCTGAGAGAGAAAGTGCAGAGCCCAGGCGTGTTTGGGCAGAGGCAGCAGGCTGGAGCATTTCTCTGGCGGCACCGTGCTCTCTGGGCGACAAGTAGACACCGCTTCCACTCCGGCACAATGAAGGCGCAGAGCACGGAGCTGCTATGCGCACGGCACAGGCTGCAAGAGGAAGCGTGGCTGCCTCTCGCTTGTGTGCGGATTCACGTTAGCACTTGCAAACAGAAAGTTCCACCTGCGGCTACTTGTGCTGCTACCTAGTTCTCTTCCAGCTTTCCCTGGAAAGCATTGTGCCCAGCTTTATGCTCGGAGATGCAGAGCTGACAGTGGTAGATGCAGCGGAGACTGGAAATACAGAGTGCAGCCGAGAGTTGCTGCTGCTTTGACGTGAGGCAAGGGGAAATGAAAGTGCAGCCCAGCAGAGGCTTTGACTGCTGGAGCCTTTTTCTTTGGCAGCAGCTGCAAGGGAGCTCTCTGGCAAGGGAGCTGCGAGAGTGAAGAAGGGGACGGTCGGTCTATGGGAGAAGGAAGCTGCCGAGGCGCAGTGTGTTGTGCTCAGTTTCAAGGCTGCCTGGAGGAGGGGGGTGCTTGAAGAACGCCTTCTTTCTGGACGCCTCCTTCTGCCTGTGCTCCAGCTGCATGCACTCTGCAGCACGGAAGGTTTAGGAAGCTGCTTCTGGCCAGCTTGTGTCCACGAGTGCAAGGGCTGCGCCTTCCTTTCGGAAGCAGCCAGAGCCTTCTCAGCTGCAGCTGCTTGTGAAGCAGCTCTTGGCTGGACATTTGAAATTGGCTGCCCTCAGTGCATGAGCCCTGTGCCCAGCTGCTTGCTTCTTCGCCTTCTGTGCTCTGGAGAGAAGTGAAGCCCAGGCATGGCTTGGAGCTTTGCTGCTCTTCAGCGTGAACACTGCACGCAGCCACAGTGTGCTGTGCAGGGATTTTCCTCAGCTCAACGTACAACAAGCATTTTCTTGCTGTTTCACCGAGTCCAAGCTGTCCGTGGAGCTCTCGCTCAGCGAAAAGCGTTTGGAGAGAAACACTTGCTGCAGTAGCTTTTCGCTGGGCAAGGCTTTCAACACAGCACCCCAATTCGGGCAAGGAGCAGGAGAAAGGAAGAGCATCTTTTCGTCCTGCCACGTTCTTCTGGGCGACACGCCTATCCGCCTCTTGGCTCCCTGCAAGGCTGTAAGCACGGCAGCGGTACTTGGAAGTGAGAAGGCAGGTGCAGAGAGCACCGCGATCTGCCGGCGCTGTGCAGGCTGTAAAGGAAAGAGGGCTACCACTAGGATGTGCTGCAAATACAGGTTTCCAGGCGTCGACGGTAAGCTCCGGCTAAGCTCGTTGAGCTACAACTGTTCTCTGGGCGAGACTTAGCTGAGAAGCTTTCCCTTCAGATTCACGCTACAGGGCAGAGCGAATGTGCTGCTTCCTAGCGCTGAGAGAGAAAGTGCAGAGCCCAGGCGTGTTTGGGCAGAGGCAGCAGGCTGGAGCATTTCTCTGGCGGCACCGTGCTCTCTGGGCGACAAGTAGACACCGCTTCCACTCCGGCACAATGAAGGCGCAGAGCACGGAGCTGCTATGCGCACGGCACAGGCTGCAAGAGGAAGCGTGGCTGCCTCTCGCTTGTGTGCGGATTCACGTTAGCACTTGCAAACAGAAAGTTCCACCTGCGGCTACTTGTGCTGCTACCTAGTTCTCTTCCAGCTTTCCCTGGAAAGCATTGTGCCCAGCTTTATGCTCGGAGATGCAGAGCTGACAGTGGTAGATGCAGCGGAGACTGGAAATACAGAGTGCAGCCGAGAGTTGCTGCTGCTTTGACGTGAGGCAAGGGGAAATGAAAGTGCAGCCCAGCAGAGGCTTTGACTGCTGGAGCCTTTTTCTTTGGCAGCAGCTGCAAGGGAGCTCTCTGGCAAGGGAGCTGCGAGAGTGAAGAAGGGGACGGTCGGTCTATGGGAGAAGGAAGCTGCCGAGGCGCAGTGTGTTGTGCTCAGTTTCAAGGCTGCCTGGAGGAGGGGGGTGCTTGAAGAACGCCTTCTTTCTGGACGCCTCCTTCTGCCTGTGCTCCAGCTGCATGCACTCTGCAGCACGGAAGGTTTAGGAAGCTGCTTCTGGCCAGCTTGTGTCCACGAGTGCAAGGGCTGCGCCTTCCTTTCGGAAGCAGCCAGAGCCTTCTCAGCTGCAGCTGCTTGTGAAGCAGCTCTTGGCTGGACATTTGAAATTGGCTGCCCTCAGTGCATGAGCCCTGTGCCCAGCTGCTTGCTTCTTCGCCTTCTGTGCTCTGGACAGAAGTGAAGCCCAGGCATGGCTTGGAGCTTTGCTGCTCTTCAGCGTGAACACTGCACGCAGCCACAGTGTGCTGTGCAGGGATTTTCCTCAGCTCAACGTACAACAAGCATTTTCTTGCTGTTTCACCGAGTCCAAGCTGTCCGTGGAGCTCTCGCTCAGCGAAAAGCGTTTGGAGAGAAACACTTGCTGCAGTAGCTTTTCGCTGGGCAAGGCTTTCAACACAGCACCCCAATTCGGGCAAGGAGCAGGAGAAAGGAAGAGCATCTTTTCGTCCTGCCACGTTCTTCTGGGCGACACGCCTATCCGCCTCTTGGCTCCCTGCAAGGCTGTAAGCACGGCAGCGGTACTTGGAAGTGAGAAGGCAGGTGCAGAGAGCACCGCGATCTGCCGGCGCTGTGCAGGCTGTAAAGGAAAAAGGGCTACCACTAGGATGTGCTGCAAATACAGGTTTCCAGGCGTCGACGGTAAGCTCCGGCTAAGCTCGTTGAGCTACAACTGTTCTCTGGGCGAGACTTAGCTGAGAAGCTTTCCCTTCAGATTCACGCTACAGGGCAGAGCGAATGTGCTGCTCCCTAGCGCTGAGAGAGAAAGTGCAGAGCCCAGGCGTGTTTGGGCAGAGGCAGCAGGCTGGAGCATTTCTCTGCCGGCACCGTGCTCTCTGGGCGACAAGTAGACACCGCTTCCACTCCGGCACAATGAAGGCGCAGAGCACGGAGCTGCTATGCGCACGGCACAGGCTGCAAGAGGAAGCGTGGCTGCCTCTCGCTTGTGTGCGGATTCACGTTAGCACTTGCAAACAGAAAGTTCCACCTGCGGCTACTTGTGCTGCTACCTAGTTCTCTTCCAGCTTTCCCTGGAAAGCATTGTGCCCAGCTTTATGCTCGGAGATGCAGAGCTGACAGTGGTAGATGCAGCGGAGACTGGAAATACAGAGTGCAGCCGAGAGTTGCTGCTGCTTTGACGTGAGGCAAGGGGAAATGAAAGTGCAGCCCAGCAGAGGCTTTGACTGCTGGAGCCTTTTTCTTTGGCAGCAGCTGCAAGGGAGCTCTCTGGCAAGGGAGCTGCGAGAGTGAAGAAGGGGACGGTCGGTCTATGGGAGAAGGAAGCTGCCGAGGCGCAGTGTGTTGTGCTCAGTTTCAAGGCTGCCTGGAGGAGGGGGGTGCTTGAAGAACGCCTTCTTTCTGGACGCCTCCTTCTGCCTGTGCTCCAGCTGCATGCACTCTGCAGCACGGAAGGTTTAGGAAGCTGCTTCTGGCCAGCTTGTGTCCACGAGTGCAAGGGCTGCGCCTTCCTTTCGGAAGCAGCCAGAGCCTTCTCAGCTGCAGCTGCTTGTGAAGCAGCTCTTGGCTGGACATTTGAAATTGGCTGCCCTCAGTGCATGAGCCCTGTGCCCAGCTGCTTGCTTCTTCGCCTTCTGTGCTCTGGAGAGAAGTGAAGCCCAGGCATGGCTTGGAGCTTTGCTGCTCTTCAGCGTGAACACTGCACGCAGCCACAGTGTGCTGTGCAGGGATTTTCCTCAGCTCAACGTACAACAAGCATTTTCTTGCTGTTTCACCGAGTCCAAGCTGTCCGTGGAGCTCTCGCTCAGCGAAAAGCGTTTGGAGAGAAACACTTGCTGCAGTAGCTTTTCGCTGGGCAAGGCTTTCAACACAGCACCCCAATTCGGGCAAGGAGCAGGAGAAAGGAAGAGCATCTTTTCGTCCTGCCACGTTCTTCTGGGCGACACGCCTATCCGCCTCTTGGCTCCCTGCAAGGCTGTAAGCACGGCAGCGGTACTTGGAAGTGAGAAGGCAGGTGCAGAGAGCACCGCGATCTGCCGGCGCTGTGCAGGCTGTAAAGGAAAGAGGGCTACCACTAGGATGTGCTGCAAATACAGGTTTCCAGGCGTCGACGGTAAGCTCCGGCTAAGCTCGTTGAGCTACAACTGTTCTCTGGGCGAGACTTAGCTGAGAAGCTTTCCCTTCAGATTCACGCTACAGGGCAGAGCGAATGTGCTGCTCCCTAGCGCTGAGAGAGAAAGTGCAGAGCCCAGGCGTGTTTGGGCAGAGGCAGCAGGCTGGAGCATTTCTCTGCCGGCACCGTGCTCTCTGGGCGACAAGTAGACACCGCTTCCACTCCGGCACAATGAAGGCGCAGAGCACGGAGCTGCTATGCGCACGGCACAGGCTGCAAGAGGAAGCGTGGCTGCCTCTCGCTTGTGTGCGGATTCACGTTAGCACTTGCAAACAGAAAGTTCCACCTGCGGCTACTTGTGCTGCTACCTAGTTCTCTTCCAGCTTTCCCTGGAAAGCATTGTGCCCAGCTTTATGCTCGGAGATGCAGAGCTGACAGTGGTAGATGCAGCGGAGACTGGAAATACAGAGTGCAGCCGAGAGTTGCTGCTGCTTTGACGTGAGGCAAGGGGAAATGAAAGTGCAGCCCAGCAGAGGCTTTGACTGCTGGAGCCTTTTTCTTTGGCAGCAGCTGCAAGGGAGCTCTCTGGCAAGGGAGCTGCGAGAGTGAAGAAGGGGACGGTCGGTCTATGGGAGAAGGAAGCTGCCGAGGCGCAGTGTGTTGTGCTCAGTTTCAAGGCTGCCTGGAGGAGGGGGGTGCTTGAAGAACGCCTTCTTTCTGGACGCCTCCTTCTGCCTGTGCTCCAGCTGCATGCACTCTGCAGCACGGAAGGTTTAGGAAGCTGCTTCTGGCCAGCTTGTGTCCACGAGTGCAAGGGCTGCGCCTTCCTTTCGGAAGCAGCCAGAGCCTTCTCAGCTGCAGCTGCTTGTGAAGCAGCTCTTGGCTGGACATTTGAAATTGGCTGCCCTCAGTGCATGAGCCCTGTGCCCAGCTGCTTGCTTCTTCGCCTTCTGTGCTCTGGAGAGAAGTGAAGCCCAGGCATGGCTTGGAGCTTTGCTGCTCTTCAGCGTGAACACTGCACGCAGCCACAGTGTGCTGTGCAGGGATTTTCCTCAGCTCAACGTACAACAAGCATTTTCTTGCTGTTTCACCGAGTCCAAGCTGTCCGTGGAGCTCTCGCTCAGCGAAAAGCGTTTGGAGAGAAACACTTGCTGCAGTAGCTTTTCGCTGGGCAAGGCTTTCAACACAGCACCCCAATTCGGGCAAGGAGCAGGAGAAAGGAAGAGCATCTTTTCGTCCTGCCACGTTCTTCTGGGCGACACGCCTATCCGCCTCTTGGCTCCCTGCAAGGCTGTAAGCACGGCAGCGGTACTTGGAAGTGAGAAGGCAGGTGCAGAGAGCACCGCGATCTGCCGGCGCTGTGCAGGCTGTAAAGGAAAGAGGGCTACCACTAGGATGTGCTGCAAATACAGGTTTCCAGGCGTCGACGGTAAGCTCCGGCTAAGCTCGTTGAGCTACAACTGTTCTCTGGGCGAGACTTAGCTGAGAAGCTTTCCCTTCAGATTCACGCTACAGGGCAGAGCGAATGTGCTGCTCCCTAGCGCTGAGAGAGAAAGTGCAGAGCCCAGGCGTGTTTGGGCAGAGGCAGCAGGCTGGAGCATTTCTCTGGCGGCACCGTGCTCTCTGGGCGACAAGTAGACACCGCTTCCACTCCGGCACAATGAAGGCGCAGAGCACGGAGCTGCTATGCGCACGGCACAGGCTGCAAGAGGAAGCGTGGCTGCCTCTCGCTTGTGTGCGGATTCACGTTAGCACTTGCAAACAGAAAGTTCCACCTGCGGCTACTTGTGCTGCTACCTAGTTCTCTTCCAGCTTTCCCTGGAAAGCATTGTGCCCAGCTTTATGCTCGGAGATGCAGAGCTGACAGTGGTAGATGCAGCGGAGACTGGAAATACAGAGTGCAGCCGAGAGTTGCTGCTGCTTTGACGTGAGGCAAGGGGAAATGAAAGTGCAGCCCAGCAGAGGCTTTGACTGCTGGAGCCTTTTTCTTTGGCAGCAGCTGCAAGGGAGCTCTCTGGCAAGGGAGCTGCGAGAGTGAAGAAGGGGACGGTCGGTCTATGGGAGAAGGAAGCTGCCGAGGCGCAGTGTGTTGTGCTCAGTTTCAAGGCTGCCTGGAGGAGGGGGGTGCTTGAAGAACGCCTTCTTTCTGGACGCCTCCTTCTGCCTGTGCTCCAGCTGCATGCACTCTGCAGCACGGAAGGTTTAGGAAGCTGCTTCTGGCCAGCTTGTGTCCACGAGTGCAAGGGCTGCGCCTTCCTTTCGGAAGCAGCCAGAGCCTTCTCAGCTGCAGCTGCTTGTGAAGCAGCTCTTGGCTGGACATTTGAAATTGGCTGCCCTCAGTGCATGAGCCCTGTGCCCAGCTGCTTGCTTCTTCGCCTTCTGTGCTCTGGAGAGAAGTGAAGCCCAGGCATGGCTTGGAGCTTTGCTGCTCTTCAGCGTGAACACTGCACGCAGCCACAGTGTGCTGTGCAGGGATTTTCCTCAGCTCAACGTACAACAAGCATTTTCTTGCTGTTTCACCGAGTCCAAGCTGTCCGTGGAGCTCTCGCTCAGCGAAAAGCGTTTGGAGAGAAACACTTGCTGCAGTAGCTTTTCGCTGGGCAAGGCTTTCAACACAGCACCCCAATTCGGGCAAGGAGCAGGAGAAAGGAAGAGCATCTTTTCGTCCTGCCACGTTCTTCTGGGCGACACGCCTATCCGCCTCTTGGCTCCCTGCAAGGCTGTAAGCACGGCAGCGGTACTTGGAAGTGAGAAGGCAGGTGCAGAGAGCACCGCGATCTGCCGGCGCTGTGCAGGCTGTAAAGGAAAGAGGGCTACCACTAGGATGTGCTGCAAATACAGGTTTCCAGGCGTCGACGGTAAGCTCCGGGTAAGCTCGTTGAGCTACAACTGTTCTCTGGGCGAGACTTAGCTGAGAAGCTTTCCCTTCAGATTCACGCTACAGGGCAGAGCGAATGTGCTGCTCCCTAGCGCTGAGAGAGAAAGTGCAGAGCCCAGGCGTGTTTGGGCAGAGGCAGCAGGCTGGAGCATTTCTCTGCCGGCACCGTGCTCTCTGGGCGACAAGTAGACACCGCTTCCACTCCGGCACAATGAAGGCGCAGAGCACGGAGCTGCTATGCGCACGGCACAGGCTGCAAGAGGAAGCGTGGCTGCCTCTCGCTTGTGTGCGGATTCACGTTAGCACTTGCAAACAGAAAGTTCCACCTGCGGCTACTTGTGCTGCTACCTAGTTCTCTTCCAGCTTTCCCTGGAAAGCATTGTGCCCAGCTTTATGCTCGGAGATGCAGAGCTGACAGTGGTAGATGCAGCGGAGACTGGAAATACAGAGTGCAGCCGAGAGTTGCTGCTGCTTTGACGTGAGGCAAGGGGAAATGAAAGTGCAGCCCAGCAGAGGCTTTGACTGCTGGAGCCTTTTTCTTTGGCAGCAGCTGCAAGGGAGCTCTCTGGCAAGGGAGCTGCGAGAGTGAAGAAGGGGACGGTCGGTCTATGGGAGAAGGAAGCTGCCGAGGCGCAGTGTGTTGTGCTCAGTTTCAAGGCTGCCTGGAGGAGGGGGGTGCTTGAAGAACGCCTTCTTTCTGGACGCCTCCTTCTGCCTGTGCTCCAGCTGCATGCACTCTGCAGCACGGAAGGTTTAGGAAGCTGCTTCTGGCCAGCTTGTGTCCACGAGTGCAAGGGCTGCGCCTTCCTTTCGGAAGCAGCCAGAGCCTTCTCAGCTGCAGCTGCTTGTGAAGCAGCTCTTGGCTGGACATTTGAAATTGGCTGCCCTCAGTGCATGAGCCCTGTGCCCAGCTGCTTGCTTCTTCGCCTTCTGTGCTCTGGAGAGAAGTGAAGCCCAGGCATGGCTTGGAGCTTTGCTGCTCTTCAGCGTGAACACTGCACGCAGCCACAGTGTGCTGTGCAGGGATTTTCCTCAGCTCAACGTACAACAAGCATTTTCTTGCTGTTTCACCGAGTCCAAGCTGTCCGTGGAGCTCTCGCTCAGCGAAAAGCGTTTGGAGAGAAACACTTGCTGCAGTAGCTTTTCGCTGGGCAAGGCTTTCAACACAGCACCCCAATTCGGGCAAGGAGCAGGAGAAAGGAAGAGCATCTTTTCGTCCTGCCACGTTCTTCTGGGCGACACGCCTATCCGCCTCTTGGCTCCCTGCAAGGCTGTAAGCACGGCAGCGGTACTTGGAAGTGAGAAGGCAGGTGCAGAGAGCACCGCGATCTGCCGGCGCTGTGCAGGCTGTAAAGGAAAGAGGGCTACCACTAGGATGTGCTGCAAATACAGGTTTCCAGGCGTCGACGGTAAGCTCCGGCTAAGCTCGTTGAGCTACAACTGTTCTCTGGGCGAGACTTAGCTGAGAAGCTTTCCCTTCAGATTCACGCTACAGGGCAGAGCGAATGTGCTGCTCCCTAGCGCTGAGAGAGAAAGTGCAGAGCCCAGGCGTGTTTGGGCAGAGGCAGCAGGCTGGAGCATTTCTCTGCCGGCACCGTGCTCTCTGGGCGACAAGTAGACACCGCTTCCACTCCGGCACAATGAAGGCGCAGAGCACGGAGCTGCTATGCGCACGGCACAGGCTGCAAGAGGAAGCGTGGCTGCCTCTCGCTTGTGTGCGGATTCACGTTAGCACTTGCAAACAGAAAGTTCCACCTGCGGCTACTTGTGCTGCTACCTAGTTCTCTTCCAGCTTTCCCTGGAAAGCATTGTGCCCAGCTTTATGCTCGGAGATGCAGAGCTGACAGTGGTAGATGCAGCGGAGACTGGAAATACAGAGTGCAGCCGAGAGTTGCTGCTGCTTTGACGTGAGGCAAGGGGAAATGAAAGTGCAGCCCAGCAGAGGCTTTGACTGCTGGAGCCTTTTTCTTTGGCAGCAGCTGCAAGGGAGCTCTCTGGCAAGGGAGCTGCGAGAGTGAAGAAGGGGACGGTCGGTCTATGGGAGAAGGAAGCTGCCGAGGCGCAGTGTGTTGTGCTCAGTTTCAAGGCTGCCTGGAGGAGGGGGGTGCTTGAAGAACGCCTTCTTTCTGGACGCCTCCTTCTGCCTGTGCTCCAGCTGCATGCACTCTGCAGCACGGAAGGTTTAGGAAGCTGCTTCTGGCCAGCTTGTGTCCACGAGTGCAAGGGCTGCGCCTTCCTTTCGGAAGCAGCCAGAGCCTTCTCAGCTGCAGCTGCTTGTGAAGCAGCTCTTGGCTGGACATTTGAAATTGGCTGCCCTCAGTGCATGAGCCCTGTGCCCAGCTGCTTGCTTCTTCGCCTTCTGTGCTCTGGAGAGAAGTGAAGCCCAGGCATGGCTTGGAGCTTTGCTGCTCTTCAGCGTGAACACTGCACGCAGCCACAGTGTGCTGTGCAGGGATTTTCCTCAGCTCAACGTACAACAAGCATTTTCTTGCTGTTTCACCGAGTCCAAGCTGTCCGTGGAGCTCTCGCTCAGCGAAAAGCGTTTGGAGAGAAACACTTGCTGCAGTAGCTTTTCGCTGGGCAAGGCTTTCAACACAGCACCCCAATTCGGGCAAGGAGCAGGAGAAAGGAAGAGCATCTTTTCGTCCTGCCACGTTCTTCTGGGCGACACGCCTATCCGCCTCTTGGCTCCCTGCAAGGCTGTAAGCACGGCAGCGGTACTTGGAAGTGAGAAGGCAGGTGCAGAGAGCACCGCGATCTGCCGGCGCTGTGCAGGCTGTAAAGGAAAGAGGGCTACCACTAGGATGTGCTGCAAATACAGGTTTCCAGGCGTCGACGGTAAGCTCCGGCTAAGCTCGTTGAGCTACAACTGTTCTCTGGGCGAGACTTAGCTGAGAAGCTTTCCCTTCAGATTCACGCTACAGGGCAGAGCGAATGTGCTGCTCCCTAGCGCTGAGAGAGAAAGTGCAGAGCCCAGGCGTGTTTGGGCAGAGGCAGCAGGCTGGAGCATTTCTCTGGCGGCACCGTGCTCTCTGGGCGACAAGTAGACACCGCTTCCACTCCGGCACAATGAAGGCGCAGAGCACGGAGCTGCTATGCGCACGGCACAGGCTGCAAGAGGAAGCGTGGCTGCCTCTCGCTTGTGTGCGGATTCACGTTAGCACTTGCAAACAGAAAGTTCCACCTGCGGCTACTTGTGCTGCTACCTAGTTCTCTTCCAGCTTTCCCTGGAAAGCATTGTGCCCAGCTTTATGCTCGGAGATGCAGAGCTGACAGTGGTAGATGCAGCGGAGACTGGAAATACAGAGTGCAGCCGAGAGTTGCTGCTGCTTTGACGTGAGGCAAGGGGAAATGAAAGTGCAGCCCAGCAGAGGCTTTGACTGCTGGAGCCTTTTTCTTTGGCAGCAGCTGCAAGGGAGCTCTCTGGCAAGGGAGCTGCGAGAGTGAAGAAGGGGACGGTCGGTCTATGGGAGAAGGAAGCTGCCGAGGCGCAGTGTGTTGTGCTCAGTTTCAAGGCTGCCTGGAGGAGGGGGGTGCTTGAAGAACGCCTTCTTTCTGGACGCCTCCTTCTGCCTGTGCTCCAGCTGCATGCACTCTGCAGCACGGAAGGTTTAGGAAGCTGCTTCTGGCCAGCTTGTGTCCACGAGTGCAAGGGCTGCGCCTTCCTTTCGGAAGCAGCCAGAGCCTTCTCAGCTGCAGCTGCTTGTGAAGCAGCTCTTGGCTGGACATTTGAAATTGGCTGCCCTCAGTGCATGAGCCCTGTGCCCAGCTGCTTGCTTCTTCGCCTTCTGTGCTCTGGAGAGAAGTGAAGCCCAGGCATGGCTTGGAGCTTTGCTGCTCTTCAGCGTGAACACTGCACGCAGCCACAGTGTGCTGTGCAGGGATTTTCCTCAGCTCAACGTACAACAAGCATTTTCTTGCTGTTTCACCGAGTCCAAGCTGTCCGTGGAGCTCTCGCTCAGCGAAAAGCGTTTGGAGAGAAACACTTGCTGCAGTAGCTTTTCGCTGGGCAAGGCTTTCAACACAGCACCCCAATTCGGGCAAGGAGCAGGAGAAAGGAAGAGCATCTTTTCGTCCTGCCACGTTCTTCTGGGCGACACGCCTATCCGCCTCTTGGCTCCCTGCAAGGCTGTAAGCACGGCAGCGGTACTTGGAAGTGAGAAGGCAGGTGCAGAGAGCACCGCGATCTGCCGGCGCTGTGCAGGCTGTAAAGGAAAGAGGGCTACCACTAGGATGTGCTGCAAATACAGGTTTCCAGGCGTCGACGGTAAGCTCCGGGTAAGCTCGTTGAGCTACAACTGTTCTCTGGGCGAGACTTAGCTGAGAAGCTTTCCCTTCAGATTCACGCTACAGGGCAGAGCGAATGTGCTGCTCCCTAGCGCTGAGAGAGAAAGTGCAGAGCCCAGGCGTGTTTGGGCAGAGGCAGCAGGCTGGAGCATTTCTCTGCCGGCACCGTGCTCTCTGGGCGACAAGTAGACACCGCTTCCACTCCGGCACAATGAAGGCGCAGAGCACGGAGCTGCTATGCGCACGGCACAGGCTGCAAGAGGAAGCGTGGCTGCCTCTCGCTTGTGTGCGGATTCACGTTAGCACTTGCAAACAGAAAGTTCCACCTGCGGCTACTTGTGCTGCTACCTAGTTCTCTTCCAGCTTTCCCTGGAAAGCATTGTGCCCAGCTTTATGCTCGGAGATGCAGAGCTGACAGTGGTAGATGCAGCGGAGACTGGAAGTACAGAGTGCAGCCGAGAGTTGCTGCTGCTTTGACGTGAGGCAAGGGGAGAGTGCAGCCCAGCAGAGGCTTTGACTGCTGGAGCCTTTTTCTTTGGCAGCAGCTGCAAGGGAGCTCTCTGGCAAGGGAGCTGCGAGAGTGGAGAAGGGGACGGTCGGTCTATGGGAGAAGGAAGCTGCCGAGGCGCAGTGTGTTGTGCTCAGTTTCAAGGCTGCCTGGAGGAGGGGGGTGCTTGAAGAACGCCTTCTTTCTGGACGCCTCCTTCTGCCTGTGCTCCAGCTGCATGCACTCTGCAGCACGGAAGGTTTAGGAAGCTGCTTCTGGCCAGCTTGTGTCCACGAGTGCAAGGGCTGCGCCTTCCTTTCGGAAGCAGCCAGAGCCTTCTCAGCTGCAGCTGCTTGTGAAGCAGCTCTTGGCTGGACATTTGAAATTGGCTCCCCTGAGTACATGAGCCCGTGCCCAGCTGCTTGCTTCTTCGCCTTCTGTGCTCTGGAGAGAAGTGAAGCCCAGGCATGGCTTGGAGCTTTGCTGCTCTTCAGCGTGAACACTGCACGCAGCCACAGTGTGCTGTGCAGGGATTTTCCTCAGCTCAACGTACAACAAGCATTTTCTTGCTGTTTCACCGAGTCCAAGCTGTCCGTGGAGCTCTCGCTCAGCGAAAAGCGTTTGGAGAGAAACACTTGCTGCAGTAGCTTTTCGCTGGGCAAGGCTTTCAACACAGCACCCCAATTCGGGCAAGGAGCAGGAGAAAGGAAGAGCATCTTTTCGTCCTGCCACGTTCTTCTGGGCGACACGCCTATCCGCCTCTTGGCTCCCTGCAAGGCTGTAAGCACGGCAGCGGTACTTGGAAGTGAGAAGGCAGGTGCAGAGAGCACCGCGATCTGCCGGCGCTGTGCAGGCTGTAAAGGAAAGAGGGCTACCACTAGGATGTGCTGCAAATACAGGTTTCCAGGCGTCGACGGTAAGCTCCGGGTAAGCTCGTTGAGCTACAACTGTTCTCTGGGCGAGACTTAGCTGAGAAGCTTTCCCTTCAGATTCACGCTACAGGGCAGAGCGAATGTGCTGCTCCCTAGCGCTGAGAGAGAAAGTGCAGAGCCCAGGCGTGTTTGGGCAGAGGCAGCAGGCTGGAGCATTTCTCTGGCGGCACCGTGCTCTCTGGGCGACAAGTAGACACCGCTTCCACTCCGGCACAATGAAGGCGCAGAGCACGGAGCTGCTATGCGCACGGCACAGGCTGCAAGAGGAAGCGTGGCTGCCTCTCGCTTGTGTGCGGATTCACGTTAGCACTTGCAAACAGAAAGTTCCACCTGCGGCTACTTGTGCTGCTACCTAGTTCTCTTCCAGCTTTCCCTGGAAAGCATTGTGCCCAGCTTTATGCTCGGAGATGCAGAGCTGACAGTGGTAGATGCAGCGGAGACTGGAAATACAGAGTGCAGCCGAGAGTTGCTGCTGCTTTGACGTGAGGCAAGGGGAAATGAAAGTGCAGCCCAGCAGAGGCTTTGACTGCTGGAGCCTTTTTCTTTGGCAGCAGCTGCAAGGGAGCTCTCTGGCAAGGGAGCTGCGAGAGTGAAGAAGGGGACGGTCGGTCTATGGGAGAAGGAAGCTGCCGAGGCGCAGTGTGTTGTGCTCAGTTTCAAGGCTGCCTGGAGGAGGGGGGTGCTTGAAGAACGCCTTCTTTCTGGACGCCTCCTTCTGCCTGTGCTCCAGCTGCATGCACTCTGCAGCACGGAAGGTTTAGGAAGCTGCTTCTGGCCAGCTTGTGTCCACGAGTGCAAGGGCTGCGCCTTCCTTTCGGAAGCAGCCAGAGCCTTCTCAGCTGCAGCTGCTTGTGAAGCAGCTCTTGGCTGGACATTTGAAATTGGCTGCCCTCAGTGCATGAGCCCTGTGCCCAGCTGCTTGCTTCTTCGCCTTCTGTGCTCTGGAGAGAAGTGAAGCCCAGGCATGGCTTGGAGCTTTGCTGCTCTTCAGCGTGAACACTGCACGCAGCCACAGTGTGCTGTGCAGGGATTTTCCTCAGCTCAACGTACAACAAGCATTTTCTTGCTGTTTCACCGAGTCCAAGCTGTCCGTGGAGCTCTCGCTCAGCGAAAAGCGTTTGGAGAGAAACACTTGCTGCAGTAGCTTTTCGCTGGGCAAGGCTTTCAACACAGCACCCCAATTCGGGCAAGGAGCAGGAGAAAGGAAGAGCATCTTTTCGTCCTGCCACGTTCTTCTGGGCGACACGCCTATCCGCCTCTTGGCTCCCTGCAAGGCTGTAAGCACGGCAGCGGTACTTGGAAGTGAGAAGGCAGGTGCAGAGAGCACCGCGATCTGCCGGCGCTGTGCAGGCTGTAAAGGAAAGAGGGCTACCACTAGGATGTGCTGCAAATACAGGTTTCCAGGCGTCGACGGTAAGCTCCGGCTAAGCTCGTTGAGCTACAACTGTTCTCTGGGCGAGACTTAGCTGAGAAGCTTTCCCTTCAGATTCACGCTACAGGGCAGAGCGAATGTGCTGCTCCCTAGCGCTGAGAGAGAAAGTGCAGAGCCCAGGCGTGTTTGGGCAGAGGCAGCAGGCTGGAGCATTTCTCTGCCGGCACCGTGCTCTCTGGGCGACAAGTAGACACCGCTTCCACTCCGGCACAATGAAGGCGCAGAGCACGGAGCTGCTATGCGCACGGCACAGGCTGCAAGAGGAAGCGTGGCTGCCTCTCGCTTGTGTGCGGATTCACGTTAGCACTTGCAAACAGAAAGTTCCACCTGCGGCTACTTGTGCTGCTACCTAGTTCTCTTCCAGCTTTCCCTGGAAAGCATTGTGCCCAGCTTTATGCTCGGAGATGCAGAGCTGACAGTGGTAGATGCAGCGGAGACTGGAAATACAGAGTGCAGCCGAGAGTTGCTGCTGCTTTGACGTGAGGCAAGGGGAAATGAAAGTGCAGCCCAGCAGAGGCTTTGACTGCTGGAGCCTTTTTCTTTGGCAGCAGCTGCAAGGGAGCTCTCTGGCAAGGGAGCTGCGAGAGTGAAGAAGGGGACGGTCGGTCTATGGGAGAAGGAAGCTGCCGAGGCGCAGTGTGTTGTGCTCAGTTTCAAGGCTGCCTGGAGGAGGGGGGTGCTTGAAGAACGCCTTCTTTCTGGACGCCTCCTTCTGCCTGTGCTCCAGCTGCATGCACTCTGCAGCACGGAAGGTTTAGGAAGCTGCTTCTGGCCAGCTTGTGTCCACGAGTGCAAGGGCTGCGCCTTCCTTTCGGAAGCAGCCAGAGCCTTCTCAGCTGCAGCTGCTTGTGAAGCAGCTCTTGGCTGGACATTTGAAATTGGCTCCCCTCAGTGCATGAGCCCGTGCCCAGCTGCTTGCTTCTTCGCCTTCTGTGCTCTGGAGAGAAGTGAAGCCCAGGCATGGCTTGGAGCTTTGCTGCTCTTCAGCGTGAACACTGCACGCAGCCACAGTGTGCTGTGCAGGGATTTTCCTCAGCTCAACGTACAACAAGCATTTTCTTGCTGTTTCACCGAGTCCAAGCTGTCAGTGGAGCTCTCGCTCAGCGAAAAGCGTTTGGAGAGAAACACTTGCTGCAGTAGCTTTTCGCTGGGCAAGGCTTTCAACACAGCACCCCAATTCGGGCAAGGAGCAGGAGAAAGGAAGAGCATCTTTTCGTCCTGCCACGTTCTTCTGGGCGACACGCCTATCCGCCTCTTGGCTCCCTGCAAGGCTGTAAGCACGGCAGCGGTACTTGGAAGTGAGAAGGCAGGTGCAGAGAGCACCGCGATCTGCCGGCGCTGTGCAGGCTGTAAAGGAAAGAGGGCTACCACTAGGATGTGCTGCAAATAC
Organism: Coloeus monedula; assembly: GCF_965178545.1. NCBI lineage: Eukaryota > Metazoa > Chordata > Aves > Passeriformes > Corvidae > Coloeus > Coloeus monedula. The sequence continues at coordinate 57,654 of NW_028120733.1, read as the reverse complement.
AGGTTTCCAGGCGTCGACGGTAAGCTCCGGGTAAGCTCGTTGAGCTACAACTGTTCTCTGGGCGAGACTTAGCTGAGAAGCTTTCCCTTCAGATTCACGCTACAGGGCAGAGCGAATGTGCTGCTTCCTAGCGCTGAGAGAGAAAGTGCAGAGCCCAGGCGTGTTTGGGCAGAGGCAGCAGGCTGGAGCATTTCTCTGGCGGCACCGTGCTCTCTGGGCGACAAGTAGACACCGCTTCCACTCCGGCACAATGAAGGCGCAGAGCACGGAGCTGCTATGCGCACGGCACAGGCTGCAAGAGGAAGCGTGGCTGCCTCTCGCTTGTGTGCGGATTCACGTTAGCACTTGCAAACAGAAAGTTCCACCTGCGGCTACTTGTGCTGCTACCTAGTTCTCTTCCAGCTTTCCCTGGAAAGCATTGTGCCCAGCTTTATGCTCGGAGATGCAGAGCTGACAGTGGTAGATGCAGCGGAGACTGGAAATACAGAGTGCAGCCGAGAGTTGCTGCTGCTTTGACGTGAGGCAAGGGGAAATGAAAGTGCAGCCCAGCAGAGGCTTTGACTGCTGGAGCCTTTTTCTTTGGCAGCAGCTGCAAGGGAGCTCTCTGGCAAGGGAGCTGCGAGAGTGAAGAAGGGGACGGTCGGTCTATGGGAGAAGGAAGCTGCCGAGGCGCAGTGTGTTGTGCTCAGTTTCAAGGCTGCCTGGAGGAGGGGGGTGCTTGAAGAACGCCTTCTTTCTGGACGCCTCCTTCTGCCTGTGCTCCAGCTGCATGCACTCTGCAGCACGGAAGGTTTAGGAAGCTGCTTCTGGCCAGCTTGTGTCCACGAGTGCAAGGGCTGCGCCTTCCTTTCGGAAGCAGCCAGAGCCTTCTCAGCTGCAGCTGCTTGTGAAGCAGCTCTTGGCTGGACATTTGAAATTGGCTGCCCTCAGTGCATGAGCCCTGTGCCCAGCTGCTTGCTTCTTCGCCTTCTGTGCTCTGGAGAGAAGTGAAGCCCAGGCATGGCTTGGAGCTTTGCTGCTCTTCAGCGTGAACACTGCACGCAGCCACAGTGTGCTGTGCAGGGATTTTCCTCAGCTCAACGTACAACAAGCATTTTCTTGCTGTTTCACCGAGTCCAAGCTGTCCGTGGAGCTCTCGCTCAGCGAAAAGCGTTTGGAGAGAAACACTTGCTGCAGTAGCTTTTCGCTGGGCAAGGCTTTCAACACAGCACCCCAATTCGGGCAAGGAGCAGGAGAAAGGAAGAGCATCTTTTCGTCCTGCCACGTTCTTCTGGGCGACACGCCTATCCGCCTCTTGGCTCCCTGCAAGGCTGTAAGCACGGCAGCGGTACTTGGAAGTGAGAAGGCAGGTGCAGAGAGCACCGCGATCTGCCGGCGCTGTGCAGGCTGTAAAGGAAAGAGGGCTACCACTAGGATGTGCTGCAAATACAGGTTTCCAGGCGTCGACGGTAAGCTCCGGCTAAGCTCGTTGAGCTACAACTGTTCTCTGGGCGAGACTTAGCTGAGAAGCTTTCCCTTCAGATTCACGCTACAGGGCAGAGCGAATGTGCTGCTCCCTAGCGCTGAGAGAGAAAGTGCAGAGCCCAGGCGTGTTTGGGCAGAGGCAGCAGGCTGGAGCATTTCTCTGGCGGCACCGTGCTCTCTGGGCGACAAGTAGACACCGCTTCCACTCCGGCACAATGAAGGCGCAGAGCACGGAGCTGCTATGCGCACGGCACAGGCTGCAAGAGGAAGCGTGGCTGCCTCTCGCTTGTGTGCGGATTCACGTTAGCACTTGCAAACAGAAAGTTCCACCTGCGGCTACTTGTGCTGCTACCTAGTTCTCTTCCAGCTTTCCCTGGAAAGCATTGTGCCCAGCTTTATGCTCGGAGATGCAGAGCTGACAGTGGTAGATGCAGCGGAGACTGGAAGTACAGAGTGCAGCCGAGAGTTGCTGCTGCTTTGACGTGAGGCAAGGGGAGAGTGCAGCCCAGCAGAGGCTTTGACTGCTGGAGCCTTTTTCTTTGGCAGCAGCTGCAAGGGAGCTCTCTGGCAAGGGAGCTGCGAGAGTGGAGAAGGGGACGGTCGGTCTATGGGAGAAGGAAGCTGCCGAGGCGCAGTGTGTTGTGCTCAGTTTCAAGGCTGCCTGGAGGAGGGGGGTGCTTGAAGAACGCCTTCTTTCTGGACGCCTCCTTCTGCCTGTGCTCCAGCTGCATGCACTCTGCAGCACGGAAGGTTTAGGAAGCTGCTTCTGGCCAGCTTGTGTCCACGAGTGCAAGGGCTGCGCCTTCCTTTCGGAAGCAGCCAGAGCCTTCTCAGCTGCAGCTGCTTGTGAAGCAGCTCTTGGCTGGACATTTGAAATTGGCTCCCCTGAGTACATGAGCCCGTGCCCAGCTGCTTGCTTCTTCGCCTTCTGTGCTCTGGAGAGAAGTGAAGCCCAGGCATGGCTTGGAGCTTTGCTGCTCTTCAGCGTGAACACTGCACGCAGCCACAGTGTGCTGTGCAGGGATTTTCCTCAGCTCAACGTACAACAAGCATTTTCTTGCTGTTTCACCGAGTCCAAGCTGTCCGTGGAGCTCTCGCTCAGCGAAAAGCGTTTGGAGAGAAACACTTGCTGCAGTAGCTTTTCGCTGGGCAAGGCTTTCAACACAGCACCCCAATTCGGGCAAGGAGCAGGAGAAAGGAAGAGCATCTTTTCGTCCTGCCACGTTCTTCTGGGCGACACGCCTATCCGCCTCTTGGCTCCCTGCAAGGCTGTAAGCACGGCAGCGGTACTTGGAAGTGAGAAGGCAGGTGCAGAGAGCACCGCGATCTGCCGGCGCTGTGCAGGCTGTAAAGGAAAGAGGGCTACCACTAGGATGTGCTGCAAATACAGGTTTCCAGGCGTCGACGGTAAGCTCCGGCTAAGCTCGTTGAGCTACAACTGTTCTCTGGGCGAGACTTAGCTGAGAAGCTTTCCCTTCAGATTCACGCTACAGGGCAGAGCGAATGTGCTGCTCCCTAGCGCTGAGAGAGAAAGTGCAGAGCCCAGGCGTGTTTGGGCAGAGGCAGCAGGCTGGAGCATTTCTCTGGCGGCACCGTGCTCTCTGGGCGACAAGTAGACACCGCTTCCACTCCGGCACAATGAAGGCGCAGAGCACGGAGCTGCTATGCGCACGGCACAGGCTGCAAGAGGAAGCGTGGCTGCCTCTCGCTTGTGTGCGGATTCACGTTAGCACTTGCAAACAGAAAGTTCCACCTGCGGCTACTTGTGCTGCTACCTAGTTCTCTTCCAGCTTTCCCTGGAAAGCATTGTGCCCAGCTTTATGCTCGGAGATGCAGAGCTGACAGTGGTAGATGCAGCAGAGACTGGAAATACAGAGTGCAGCCGAGAGTTGCTGCTGCTTTGACGTGAGGCAAGGGGAAATGAAAGTGCAGCCCAGCAGAGGCTTTGACTGCTGGAGCCTTTTTCTTTGGCAGCAGCTGCAAGGGAGCTCTCTGGCAAGGGAGCTGCGAGAGTGAAGAAGGGGACGGTCGGTCTATGGGAGAAGGAAGCTGCCGAGGCGCAGTGTGTTGTGCTCAGTTTCAAGGCTGCCTGGAGGAGGGGGGTGCTTGAAGAACGCCTTCTTTCTGGACGCCTCCTTCTGCCTGTGCTCCAGCTGCATGCACTCTGCAGCACGGAAGGTTTAGGAAGCTGCTTCTGGCCAGCTTGTGTCCACGAGTGCAAGGGCTGCGCCTTCCTTTCGGAAGCAGCCAGAGCCTTCTCAGCTGCAGCTGCTTGTGAAGCAGCTCTTGGCTGGACATTTGAAATTGGCTGCCCTCAGTGCATGAGCCCTGTGCCCAGCTGCTTGCTTCTTCGCCTTCTGTGCTCTGGAGAGAAGTGAAGCCCAGGCATGGCTTGGAGCTTTGCTGCTCTTCAGCGTGAACACTGCACGCAGCCACAGTGTGCTGTGCAGGGATTTTCCTCAGCTCAACGTACAACAAGCATTTTCTTGCTGTTTCACCGAGTCCAAGCTGTCCGTGGAGCTCTCGCTCAGCGAAAAGCGTTTGGAGAGAAACACTTGCTGCAGTAGCTTTTCGCTGGGCAAGGCTTTCAACACAGCACCCCAATTCGGGCAAGGAGCAGGAGAAAGGAAGAGCATCTTTTCGTCCTGCCACGTTCTTCTGGGCGACACGCCTATCCGCCTCTTGGCTCCCTGCAAGGCTGTAAGCACGGCAGCGGTACTTGGAAGTGAGAAGGCAGGTGCAGAGAGCACCGCGATCTGCCGGCGCTGTGCAGGCTGTAAAGGAAAGAGGGCTACCACTAGGATGTGCTGCAAATACAGGTTTCCAGGCGTCGACGGTAAGCTCCGGGTAAGCTCGTTGAGCTACAACTGTTCTCTGGGCGAGACTTAGCTGAGAAGCTTTCCCTTCAGATTCACGCTACAGGGCAGAGCGAATGTGCTGCTCCCTAGCGCTGAGAGAGAAAGTGCAGAGCCCAGGCGTGTTTGGGCAGAGGCAGCAGGCTGGAGCATTTCTCTGCCGGCACCGTGCTCTCTGGGCGACAAGTAGACACCGCTTCCACTCCGGCACAATGAAGGCGCAGAGCACGGAGCTGCTATGCGCACGGCACAGGCTGCAAGAGGAAGCGTGGCTGCCTCTCGCTTGTGTGCGGATTCACGTTAGCACTTGCAAACAGAAAGTTCCACCTGCGGCTACTTGTGCTGCTACCTAGTTCTCTTCCAGCTTTCCCTGGAAAGCATTGTGCCCAGCTTTATGCTCGGAGATGCAGAGCTGACAGTGGTAGATGCAGCGGAGACTGGAAATACAGAGTGCAGCCGAGAGTTGCTGCTGCTTTGACGTGAGGCAAGGGGAAATGAAAGTGCAGCCCAGCAGAGGCTTTGACTGCTGGAGCCTTTTTCTTTGGCAGCAGCTGCAAGGGAGCTCTCTGGCAAGGGAGCTGCGAGAGTGAAGAAGGGGACGGTCGGTCTATGGGAGAAGGAAGCTGCCGAGGCGCAGTGTGTTGTGCTCAGTTTCAAGGCTGCCTGGAGGAGGGGGGTGCTTGAAGAACGCCTTCTTTCTGGACGCCTCCTTCTGCCTGTGCTCCAGCTGCATGCACTCTGCAGCACGGAAGGTTTAGGAAGCTGCTTCTGGCCAGCTTGTGTCCACGAGTGCAAGGGCTGCGCCTTCCTTTCGGAAGCAGCCAGAGCCTTCTCAGCTGCAGCTGCTTGTGAAGCAGCTCTTGGCTGGACATTTGAAATTGGCTGCCCTCAGTGCATGAGCCCTGTGCCCAGCTGCTTGCTTCTTCGCCTTCTGTGCTCTGGAGAGAAGTGAAGCCCAGGCATGGCTTGGAGCTTTGCTGCTCTTCAGCGTGAACACTGCACGCAGCCACAGTGTGCTGTGCAGGGATTTTCCTCAGCTCAACGTACAACAAGCATTTTCTTGCTGTTTCACCGAGTCCAAGCTGTCCGTGGAGCTCTCGCTCAGCGAAAAGCGTTTGGAGAGAAACACTTGCTGCAGTAGCTTTTCGCTGGGCAAGGCTTTCAACACAGCACCCCAATTCGGGCAAGGAGCAGGAGAAAGGAAGAGCATCTTTTCGTCCTGCCACGTTCTTCTGGGCGACACGCCTATCCGCCTCTTGGCTCCCTGCAAGGCTGTAAGCACGGCAGCGGTACTTGGAAGTGAGAAGGCAGGTGCAGAGAGCACCGCGATCTGCCGGCGCTGTGCAGGCTGTAAAGGAAAGAGGGCTACCACTAGGATGTGCTGCAAATACAGGTTTCCAGGCGTCGACGGTAAGCTCCGGGTAAGCTCGTTGAGCTACAACTGTTCTCTGGGCGAGACTTAGCTGAGAAGCTTTCCCTTCAGATTCACGCTACAGGGCAGAGCGAATGTGCTGCTCCCTAGCGCTGAGAGAGAAAGTGCAGAGCCCAGGCGTGTTTGGGCAGAGGCAGCAGGCTGGAGCATTTCTCTGCCGGCACCGTGCTCTCTGGGCGACAAGTCGCCACCGCTTCCACTCCGGCACAATGAAGGCGCAGAGCACGGAGCTGCTATGCGCACGGCACAGGCTGCAAGAGGAAGCGTGGCTGCCTCTCGCTTGTGTGCGGATTCACGTTAGCACTTGCAAACAGAAAGTTCCACCTGCGGCTACTTGTGCTGCTACCTAGTTCTCTTCCAGCTTTCCCTGGAAAGCATTGTGCCCAGCTTTATGCTCGGAGATGCAGAGCTGACAGTGGTAGATGCAGCGGAGACTGGAAATACAGAGTGCAGCCGAGAGTTGCTGCTGCTTTGACGTGAGGCAAGGGGAAATGAAAGTGCAGCCCAGCAGAGGCTTTGACTGCTGGAGCCTTTTTCTTTGGCAGCAGCTGCAAGGGAGCTCTCTGGCAAGGGAGCTGCGAGAGTGAAGAAGGGGACGGTCGGTCTATGGGAGAAGGAAGCTGCCGAGGCGCAGTGTGTTGTGCTCAGTTTCAAGGCTGCCTGGAGGAGGGGGGTGCTTGAAGAACGCCTTCTTTCTGGACGCCTCCTTCTGCCTGTGCTCCAGCTGCATGCACTCTGCAGCACGGAAGGTTTAGGAAGCTGCTTCTGGCCAGCTTGTGTCCACGAGTGCAAGGGCTGCGCCTTCCTTTCGGAAGCAGCCAGAGCCTTCTCAGCTGCAGCTGCTTGTGAAGCAGCTCTTGGCTGGACATTTGAAATTGGCTGCCCTCAGTGCATGAGCCCTGTGCCCAGCTGCTTGCTTCTTCGCCTTCTGTGCTCTGGACAGAAGTGAAGCCCAGGCATGGCTTGGAGCTTTGCTGCTCTTCAGCGTGAACACTGCACGCAGCCACAGTGTGCTGTGCAGGGATTTTCCTCAGCTCAACGTACAACAAGCATTTTCTTGCTGTTTCACCGAGTCCAAGCTGTCCGTGGAGCTCTCGCTCAGCGAAAAGCGTTTGGAGAGAAACACTTGCTGCAGTAGCTTTTCGCTGGGCAAGGCTTTCAACACAGCACCCCAATTCGGGCAAGGAGCAGGAGAAAGGAAGAGCATCTTTTCGTCCTGCCACGTTCTTCTGGGCGACACGCCTATCCGCCTCTTGGCTCCCTGCAAGGCTGTAAGCACGGCAGCGGTACTTGGAAGTGAGAAGGCAGGTGCAGAGAGCACCGCGATCTGCCGGCGCTGTGCAGGCTGTAAAGGAAAGAGGGCTACCACTAGGATGTGCTGCAAATACAGGTTTCCAGGCGTCGACGGTAAGCTCCGGCTAAGCTCGTTGAGCTACAACTGTTCTCTGGGCGAGACTTAGCTGAGAAGCTTTCCCTTCAGATTCACGCTACAGGGCAGAGCGAATGTGCTGCTTCCTAGCGCTGAGAGAGAAAGTGCAGAGCCCAGGCGTGTTTGGGCAGAGGCAGCAGGCTGGAGCATTTCTCTGGCGGCACCGTGCTCTCTGGGCGACAAGTAGACACCGCTTCCACTCCGGCACAATGAAGGCGCAGAGCACGGAGCTGCTATGCGCACGGCACAGGCTGCAAGAGGAAGCGTGGCTGCCTCTCGCTTGTGTGCGGATTCACGTTAGCACTTGCAAACAGAAAGTTCCACCTGCGGCTACTTGTGCTGCTACCTAGTTCTCTTCCAGCTTTCCCTGGAAAGCATTGTGCCCAGCTTTATGCTCGGAGATGCAGAGCTGACAGTGGTAGATGCAGCGGAGACTGGAAATACAGAGTGCAGCCGAGAGTTGCTGCTGCTTTGACGTGAGGCAAGGGGAAATGAAAGTGCAGCCCAGCAGAGGCTTTGACTGCTGGAGCCTTTTTCTTTGGCAGCAGCTGCAAGGGAGCTCTCTGGCAAGGGAGCTGCGAGAGTGAAGAAGGGGACGGTCGGTCTATGGGAGAAGGAAGCTGCCGAGGCGCAGTGTGTTGTGCTCAGTTTCAAGGCTGCCTGGAGGAGGGGGGTGCTTGAAGAACGCCTTCTTTCTGGACGCCTCCTTCTGCCTGTGCTCCAGCTGCATGCACTCTGCAGCACGGAAGGTTTAGGAAGCTGCTTCTGGCCAGCTTGTGTCCACGAGTGCAAGGGCTGCGCCTTCCTTTCGGAAGCAGCCAGAGCCTTCTCAGCTGCAGCTGCTTGTGAAGCAGCTCTTGGCTGGACATTTGAAATTGGCTGCCCTCAGTGCATGAGCCCGTGCCCAGCTGCTTGCTTCTTCGCCTTCTGTGCTCTGGAGAGAAGTGAAGCCCAGGCATGGCTTGGAGCTTTGCTGCTCTTCAGCGTGAACACTGCACGCAGCCACAGTGTGCTGTGCAGGGATTTTCCTCAGCTCAACGTACAACAAGCATTTTCTTGCTGTTTCACCGAGTCCAAGCTGTCCGTGGAGCTCTCGCTCAGCGAAAAGCGTTTGGAGAGAAACACTTGCTGCAGTAGCTTTTCGCTGGGCAAGGCTTTCAACACAGCACCCCAATTCGGGCAAGGAGCAGGAGAAAGGAAGAGCATCTTTTCGTCCTGCCACGTTCTTCTGGGCGACACGCCTATCCGCCTCTTGGCTCCCTGCAAGGCTGTAAGCACGGCAGCGGTACTTGGAAGTGAGAAGGCAGGTGCAGAGAGCACCGCGATCTGCCGGCGCTGTGCAGGCTGTAAAGGAAAGAGGGCTACCACTAGGATGTGCTGCAAATACAGGTTTCCAGGCGTCGACGGTAAGCTCCGGGTAAGCTCGTTGAGCTACAACTGTTCTCTGGGCGAGACTTAGCTGAGAAGCTTTCCCTTCAGATTCACGCTACAGGGCAGAGCGAATGTGCTGCTCCCTAGCGCTGAGAGAGAAAGTGCAGAGCCCAGGCGTGTTTGGGCAGAGGCAGCAGGCTGGAGCATTTCTCTGGCGGCACCGTGCTCTCTGGGCGACAAGTCGCCACCGCTTCCACTCCGGCACAATGAAGGCGCAGAGCACGGAGCTGCTATGCGCACGGCACAGGCTGCAAGAGGAAGCGTGGCTGCCTCTCGCTTGTGTGCGGATTCACGTTAGCACTTGCAAACAGAAAGTTCCACCTGCGGCTACTTGTGCTGCTACCTAGTTCTCTTCCAGCTTTCCCTGGAAAGCATTGTGCCCAGCTTTATGCTCGGAGATGCAGAGCTGACAGTGGTAGATGCAGCGGAGACTGGAAATACAGAGTGCAGCCGAGAGTTGCTGCTGCTTTGACGTGAGGCAAGGGGAAATGAAAGTGCAGCCCAGCAGAGGCTTTGACTGCTGGAGCCTTTTTCTTTGGCAGCAGCTGCAAGGGAGCTCTCTGGCAAGGGAGCTGCGAGAGTGAAGAAGGGGACGGTCGGTCTATGGGAGAAGGAAGCTGCCGAGGCGCAGTGTGTTGTGCTCAGTTTCAAGGCTGCCTGGAGGAGGGGGGTGCTTGAAGAACGCCTTCTTTCTGGACGCCTCCTTCTGCCTGTGCTCCAGCTGCATGCACTCTGCAGCACGGAAGGTTTAGGAAGCTGCTTCTGGCCAGCTTGTGTCCACGAGTGCAAGGGCTGCGCCTTCCTTTCGGAAGCAGCCAGAGCCTTCTCAGCTGCAGCTGCTTGTGAAGCAGCTCTTGGCTGGACATTTGAAATTGGCTGCCCTCAGTGCATGAGCCCTGTGCCCAGCTGCTTGCTTCTTCGCCTTCTGTGCTCTGGAGAGAAGTGAAGCCCAGGCATGGCTTGGAGCTTTGCTGCTCTTCAGCGTGAACACTGCACGCAGCCACAGTGTGCTGTGCAGGGATTTTCCTCAGCTCAACGTACAACAAGCATTTTCTTGCTGTTTCACCGAGTCCAAGCTGTCCGTGGAGCTCTCGCTCAGCGAAAAGCGTTTGGAGAGAAACACTTGCTGCAGTAGCTTTTCGCTGGGCAAGGCTTTCAACACAGCACCCCAATTCGGGCAAGGAGCAGGAGAAAGGAAGAGCATCTTTTCGTCCTGCCACGTTCTTCTGGGCGACACGCCTATCCGCCTCTTGGCTCCCTGCAAGGCTGTAAGCACGGCAGCGGTACTTGGAAGTGAGAAGGCAGGTGCAGAGAGCACCGCGATCTGCCGGCGCTGTGCAGGCTGTAAAGGAAAGAGGGCTACCACTAGGATGTGCTGCAAATACAGGTTTCCAGGCGTCGACGGTAAGCTCCGGGTAAGCTCGTTGAGCTACAACTGTTCTCTGGGCGAGACTTAGCTGAGAAGCTTTCCCTTCAGATTCACGCTACAGGGCAGAGCGAATGTGCTGCTCCCTAGCGCTGAGAGAGAAAGTGCAGAGCCCAGGCGTGTTTGGGCAGAGGCAGCAGGCTGGAGCATTTCTCTGCCGGCACCGTGCTCTCTGGGCGACAAGTAGACACCGCTTCCACTCCGGCACAATGAAGGCGCAGAGCACGGAGCTGCTATGCGCACGGCACAGGCTGCAAGAGGAAGCGTGGCTGCCTCTCGCTTGTGTGCGGATTCACGTTAGCACTTGCAAACAGAAAGTTCCACCTGCGGCTACTTGTGCTGCTACCTAGTTCTCTTCCAGCTTTCCCTGGAAAGCATTGTGCCCAGCTTTATGCTCGGAGATGCAGAGCTGACAGTGGTAGATGCAGCGGAGACTGGAAATACAGAGTGCAGCCGAGAGTTGCTGCTGCTTTGACGTGAGGCAAGGGGAAATGAAAGTGCAGCCCAGCAGAGGCTTTGACTGCTGGAGCCTTTTTCTTTGGCAGCAGCTGCAAGGGAGCTCTCTGGCAAGGGAGCTGCGAGAGTGAAGAAGGGGACGGTCGGTCTATGGGAGAAGGAAGCTGCCGAGGCGCAGTGTGTTGTGCTCAGTTTCAAGGCTGCCTGGAGGAGGGGGGTGCTTGAAGAACGCCTTCTTTCTGGACGCCTCCTTCTGCCTGTGCTCCAGCTGCATGCACTCTGCAGCACGGAAGGTTTAGGAAGCTGCTTCTGGCCAGCTTGTGTCCACGAGTGCAAGGGCTGCGCCTTCCTTTCGGAAGCAGCCAGAGCCTTCTCAGCTGCAGCTGCTTGTGAAGCAGCTCTTGGCTGGACATTTGAAATTGGCTGCCCTCAGTGCATGAGCCCTGTGCCCAGCTGCTTGCTTCTTCGCCTTCTGTGCTCTGGAGAGAAGTGAAGCCCAGGCATGGCTTGGAGCTTTGCTGCTCTTCAGCGTGAACACTGCACGCAGCCACAGTGTGCTGTGCAGGGATTTTCCTCAGCTCAACGTACAACAAGCATTTTCTTGCTGTTTCACCGAGTCCAAGCTGTCCGTGGAGCTCTCGCTCAGCGAAAAGCGTTTGGAGAGAAACACTTGCTGCAGTAGCTTTTCGCTGGGCAAGGCTTTCAACACAGCACCCCAATTCGGGCAAGGAGCAGGAGAAAGGAAGAGCATCTTTTCGTCCTGCCACGTTCTTCTGGGCGACACGCCTATCCGCCTCTTGGCTCCCTGCAAGGCTGTAAGCACGGCAGCGGTACTTGGAAGTGAGAAGGCAGGTGCAGAGAGCACCGCGATCTGCCGGCGCTGTGCAGGCTGTAAAGGAAAGAGGGCTACCACTAGGATGTGCTGCAAATACAGGTTTCCAGGCGTCGACGGTAAGCTCCGGCTAAGCTCGTTGAGCTACAACTGTTCTCTGGGCGAGACTTAGCTGAGAAGCTTTCCCTTCAGATTCACGCTACAGGGCAGAGCGAATGTGCTGCTTCCTAGCGCTGAGAGAGAAAGTGCAGAGCCCAGGCGTGTTTGGGCAGAGGCAGCAGGCTGGAGCATTTCTCTGGCGGCACCGTGCTCTCTGGGCGACAAGTAGACACCGCTTCCACTCCGGCACAATGAAGGCGCAGAGCACGGAGCTGCTATGCGCACGGCACAGGCTGCAAGAGGAAGCGTGGCTGCCTCTCGCTTGTGTGCGGATTCACGTTAGCACTTGCAAACAGAAAGTTCCACCTGCGGCTACTTGTGCTGCTACCTAGTTCTCTTCCAGCTTTCCCTGGAAAGCATTGTGCCCAGCTTTATGCTCGGAGATGCAGAGCTGACAGTGGTAGATGCAGCGGAGACTGGAAATACAGAGTGCAGCCGAGAGTTGCTGCTGCTTTGACGTGAGGCAAGGGGAAATGAAAGTGCAGCCCAGCAGAGGCTTTGACTGCTGGAGCCTTTTTCTTTGGCAGCAGCTGCAAGGGAGCTCTCTGGCAAGGGAGCTGCGAGAGTGAAGAAGGGGACGGTCGGTCTATGGGAGAAGGAAGCTGCCGAGGCGCAGTGTGTTGTGCTCAGTTTCAAGGCTGCCTGGAGGAGGGGGGTGCTTGAAGAACGCCTTCTTTCTGGACGCCTCCTTCTGCCTGTGCTCCAGCTGCATGCACTCTGCAGCACGGAAGGTTTAGGAAGCTGCTTCTGGCCAGCTTGTGTCCACGAGTGCAAGGGCTGCGCCTTCCTTTCGGAAGCAGCCAGAGCCTTCTCAGCTGCAGCTGCTTGTGAAGCAGCTCTTGGCTGGACATTTGAAATTGGCTGCCCTCAGTGCATGAGCCCGTGCCCAGCTGCTTGCTTCTTCGCCTTCTGTGCTCTGGAGAGAAGTGAAGCCCAGGCATGGCTTGGAGCTTTGCTGCTCTTCAGCGTGAACACTGCACGCAGCCACAGTGTGCTGTGCAGGGATTTTCCTCAGCTCAACGTACAACAAGCATTTTCTTGCTGTTTCACCGAGTCCAAGCTGTCCGTGGAGCTCTCGCTCAGCGAAAAGCGTTTGGAGAGAAACACTTGCTGCAGTAGCTTTTCGCTGGGCAAGGCTTTCAACACAGCACCCCAATTCGGGCAAGGAGCAGGAGAAAGGAAGAGCATCTTTTCGTCCTGCCACGTTCTTCTGGGCGACACGCCTATCCGCCTCTTGGCTCCCTGCAAGGCTGTAAGCACGGCAGCGGTACTTGGAAGTGAGAAGGCAGGTGCAGAGAGCACCGCGATCTGCCGGCGCTGTGCAGGCTGTAAAGGAAAGAGGGCTACCACTAGGATGTGCTGCAAATACAGGTTTCCAGGCGTCGACGGTAAGCTCCGGGTAAGCTCGTTGAGCTACAACTGTTCTCTGGGCGAGACTTAGCTGAGAAGCTTTCCCTTCAGATTCACGCTACAGGGCAGAGCGAATGTGCTGCTCCCTAGCGCTGAGAGAGAAAGTGCAGAGCCCAGGCGTGTTTGGGCAGAGGCAGCAGGCTGGAGCATTTCTCTGCCGGCACCGTGCTCTCTGGGCGACAAGTCGCCACCGCTTCCACTCCGGCACAATGAAGGCGCAGAGCACGGAGCTGCTATGCGCACGGCACAGGCTGCAAGAGGAAGCGTGGCTGCCTCTCGCTTGTGTGCGGATTCACGTTAGCACTTGCAAACAGAAAGTTCCACCTGCGGCTACTTGTGCTGCTACCTAGTTCTCTTCCAGCTTTCCCTGGAAAGCATTGTGCCCAGCTTTATGCTCGGAGATGCAGAGCTGACAGTGGTAGATGCAGCGGAGACTGGAAATACAGAGTGCAGCCGAGAGTTGCTGCTGCTTTGACGTGAGGCAAGGGGAAATGAAAGTGCAGCCCAGCAGAGGCTTTGACTGCTGGAGCCTTTTTCTTTGGCAGCAGCTGCAAGGGAGCTCTCTGGCAAGGGAGCTGCGAGAGTGAAGAAGGGGACGGTCGGTCTATGGGAGAAGGAAGCTGCCGAGGCGCAGTGTGTTGTGCTCAGTTTCAAGGCTGCCTGGAGGAGGGGGGTGCTTGAAGAACGCCTTCTTTCTGGACGCCTCCTTCTGCCTGTGCTCCAGCTGCATGCACTCTGCAGCACGGAAGGTTTAGGAAGCTGCTTCTGGCCAGCTTGTGTCCACGAGTGCAAGGGCTGCGCCTTCCTTTCGGAAGCAGCCAGAGCCTTCTCAGCTGCAGCTGCTTGTGAAGCAGCTCTTGGCTGGACATTTGAAATTGGCTGCCCTCAGTGCATGAGCCCTGTGCCCAGCTGCTTGCTTCTTCGCCTTCTGTGCTCTGGAGAGAAGTGAAGCCCAGGCATGGCTTGGAGCTTTGCTGCTCTTCAGCGTGAACACTGCACGCAGCCACAGTGTGCTGTGCAGGGATTTTCCTCAGCTCAACGTACAACAAGCATTTTCTTGCTGTTTCACCGAGTCCAAGCTGTCCGTGGAGCTCTCGCTCAGCGAAAAGCGTTTGGAGAGAAACACTTGCTGCAGTAGCTTTTCGCTGGGCAAGGCTTTCAACACAGCACCCCAATTCGGGCAAGGAGCAGGAGAAAGGAAGAGCATCTTTTCGTCCTGCCACGTTCTTCTGGGCGACACGCCTATCCGCCTCTTGGCTCCCTGCAAGGCTGTAAGCACGGCAGCGGTACTTGGAAGTGAGAAGGCAGGTGCAGAGAGCACCGCGATCTGCCGGCGCTGTGCAGGCTGTAAAGGAAAGAGGGCTACCACTAGGATGTGCTGCAAATACAGGTTTCCAGGCGTCGACGGTAAGCTCCGGGTAAGCTCGTTGAGCTACAACTGTTCTCTGGGCGAGACTTAGCTGAGAAGCTTTCCCTTCAGATTCACGCTACAGGGCAGAGCGAATGTGCTGCTCCCTAGCGCTGAGAGAGAAAGTGCAGAGCCCAGGCGTGTTTGGGCAGAGGCAGCAGGCTGGAGCATTTCTCTGCCGGCACCGTGCTCTCTGGGCGACAAGTAGACACCGCTTCCACTCCGGCACAATGAAGGCGCAGAGCACGGAGCTGCTATGCGCACGGCACAGGCTGCAAGAGGAAGCGTGGCTGCCTCTCGCTTGTGTGCGGATTCACGTTAGCACTTGCAAACAGAAAGTTCCACCTGCGGCTACTTGTGCTGCTACCTAGTTCTCTTCCAGCTTTCCCTGGAAAGCATTGTGCCCAGCTTTATGCTCGGAGATGCAGAGCTGACAGTGGTAGATGCAGCGGAGACTGGAAGTACAGAGTGCAGCCGAGAGTTGCTGCTGCTTTGACGTGAGGCAAGGGGAGAGTGCAGCCCAGCAGAGGCTTTGACTGCTGGAGCCTTTTTCTTTGGCAGCAGCTGCAAGGGAGCTCTCTGGCAAGGGAGCTGCGAGAGTGGAGAAGGGGACGGTCGGTCTATGGGAGAAGGAAGCTGCCGAGGCGCAGTGTGTTGTGCTCAGTTTCAAGGCTGCCTGGAGGAGGGGGGTGCTTGAAGAACGCCTTCTTTCTGGACGCCTCCTTCTGCCTGTGCTCCAGCTGCATGCACTCTGCAGCACGGAAGGTTTAGGAAGCTGCTTCTGGCCAGCTTGTGTCCACGAGTGCAAGGGCTGCGCCTTCCTTTCGGAAGCAGCCAGAGCCTTCTCAGCTGCAGCTGCTTGTGAAGCAGCTCTTGGCTGGACATTTGAAATTGGCTCCCCTGAGTACATGAGCCCGTGCCCAGCTGCTTGCTTCTTCGCCTTCTGTGCTCTGGAGAGAAGTGAAGCCCAGGCATGGCTTGGAGCTTTGCTGCTCTTCAGCGTGAACACTGCACGCAGCCACAGTGTGCTGTGCAGGGATTTTCCTCAGCTCAACGTACAACAAGCATTTTCTTGCTGTTTCACCGAGTCCAAGCTGTCCGTGGAGCTCTCGCTCAGCGAAAAGCGTTTGGAGAGAAACACTTGCTGCAGTAGCTTTTCGCTGGGCAAGGCTTTCAACACAGCACCCCAATTCGGGCAAGGAGCAGGAGAAAGGAAGAGCATCTTTTCGTCCTGCCACGTTCTTCTGGGCGACACGCCTATCCGCCTCTTGGCTCCCTGCAAGGCTGTAAGCACGGCAGCGGTACTTGGAAGTGAGAAGGCAGGTGCAGAGAGCACCGCGATCTGCCGGCGCTGTGCAGGCTGTAAAGGAAAGAGGGCTACCACTAGGATGTGCTGCAAATACAGGTTTCCAGGCGTCGACGGTAAGCTCCGGGTAAGCTCGTTGAGCTACAACTGTTCTCTGGGCGAGACTTAGCTGAGAAGCTTTCCCTTCCGATTCACGCTACAGGGCAGAGCGAATGTGCTGCTCCCTAGCGCTGAGAGAGAAAGTGCAGAGCCCAGGCGTGTTTGGGCAGAGGCAGCAGGCTGGAGCATTTCTCTGCCGGCACCGTGCTCTCTGGGCGACAAGTAGACACCGCTTCCACTCCGGCACAATGAAGGCGCAGAGCACGGAGCTGCTATGCGCACGGCACAGGCTGCAAGAGGAAGCGTGGCTGCCTCTCGCTTGTGTGCGGATTCACGTTAGCACTTGCAAACAGAAAGTTCCACCTGCGGCTACTTGTGCTGCTACCTAGTTCTCTTCCAGCTTTCCCTGGAAAGCATTGTGCCCAGCTTTATGCTCGGAGATGCAGAGCTGACAGTGGTAGATGCAGCGGAGACTGGAAGTACAGAGTGCAGCCGAGAGTTGCTGCTGCTTTGACGTGAGGCAAGGGGAGAGTGCAGCCCAGCAGAGGCTTTGACTGCTGGAGCCTTTTTCTTTGGCAGCAGCTGCAAGGGAGCTCTCTGGCAAGGGAGCTGCGAGAGTGGAGAAGGGGACGGTCGGTCTATGGGAGAAGGAAGCTGCCGAGGCGCAGTGTGTTGTGCTCAGTTTCAAGGCTGCCTGGAGGAGGGGGGTGCTTGAAGAACGCCTTCTTTCTGGACGCCTCCTTCTGCCTGTGCTCCAGCTGCATGCACTCTGCAGCACGGAAGGTTTAGGAAGCTGCTTCTGGCCAGCTTGTGTCCACGAGTGCAAGGGCTGCGCCTTCCTTTCGGAAGCAGCCAGAGCCTTCTCAGCTGCAGCTGCTTGTGAAGCAGCTCTTGGCTGGACATTTGAAATTGGCTCCCCTGAGTACATGAGCCCGTGCCCAGCTGCTTGCTTCTTCGCCTTCTGTGCTCTGGAGAGAAGTGAAGCCCAGGCATGGCTTGGAGCTTTGCTGCTCTTCAGCGTGAACACTGCACGCAGCCACAGTGTGCTGTGCAGGGATTTTCCTCAGCTCAACGTACAACAAGCATTTTCTTGCTGTTTCACCGAGTCCAAGCTGTCCGTGGAGCTCTCGCTCAGCGAAAAGCGTTTGGAGAGAAACACTTGCTGCAGTAGCTTTTCGCTGGGCAAGGCTTTCAACACAGCACCCCAATTCGGGCAAGGAGCAGGAGAAAGGAAGAGCATCTTTTCGTCCTGCCACGTTCTTCTGGGCGACACGCCTATCCGCCTCTTGGCTCCCTGCAAGGCTGTAAGCACGGCAGCGGTACTTGGAAGTGAGAAGGCAGGTGCAGAGAGCACCGCGATCTGCCGGCGCTGTGCAGGCTGTAAAGGAAAGAGGGCTACCACTAGGATGTGCTGCAAATACAGGTTTCCAGGCGTCGACGGTAAGCTCCGGCTAAGCTCGTTGAGCTACAACTGTTCTCTGGGCGAGACTTAGCTGAGAAGCTTTCCCTTCAGATTCACGCTACAGGGCAGAGCGAATGTGCTGCTCCCTAGCGCTGAGAGAGAAAGTGCAGAGCCCAGGCGTGTTTGGGCAGAGGCAGCAGGCTGGAGCATTTCTCTGCCGGCACCGTGCTCTCTGGGCGACAAGTAGACACCGCTTCCACTCCGGCACAATGAAGGCGCAGAGCACGGAGCTGCTATGCGCACGGCACAGGCTGCAAGAGGAAGCGTGGCTGCCTCTCGCTTGTGTGCGGATTCACGTTAGCACTTGCAAACAGAAAGTTCCACCTGCGGCTACTTGTGCTGCTACCTAGTTCTCTTCCAGCTTTCCCTGGAAAGCATTGTGCCCAGCTTTATGCTCGGAGATGCAGAGCTGACAGTGGTAGATGCAGCGGAGACTGGAAATACAGAGTGCAGCCGAGAGTTGCTGCTGCTTTGACGTGAGGCAAGGGGAAATGAAAGTGCAGCCCAGCAGAGGCTTTGACTGCTGGAGCCTTTTTCTTTGGCAGCAGCTGCAAGGGAGCTCTCTGGCAAGGGAGCTGCGAGAGTGAAGAAGGGGACGGTCGGTCTATGGGAGAAGGAAGCTGCCGAGGCGCAGTGTGTTGTGCTCAGTTTCAAGGCTGCCTGGAGGAGGGGGGTGCTTGAAGAACGCCTTCTTTCTGGACGCCTCCTTCTGCCTGTGCTCCAGCTGCATGCACTCTGCAGCACGGAAGGTTTAGGAAGCTGCTTCTGGCCAGCTTGTGTCCACGAGTGCAAGGGCTGCGCCTTCCTTTCGGAAGCAGCCAGAGCCTTCTCAGCTGCAGCTGCTTGTGAAGCAGCTCTTGGCTGGACATTTGAAATTGGCTGCCCTCAGTGCATGAGCCCTGTGCCCAGCTGCTTGCTTCTTCGCCTTCTGTGCTCTGGACAGAAGTGAAGCCCAGGCATGGCTTGGAGCTTTGCTGCTCTTCAGCGTGAACACTGCACGCAGCCACAGTGTGCTGTGCAGGGATTTTCCTCAGCTCAACGTACAACAAGCATTTTCTTGCTGTTTCACCGAGTCCAAGCTGTCCGTGGAGCTCTCGCTCAGCGAAAAGCGTTTGGAGAGAAACACTTGCTGCAGTAGCTTTTCGCTGGGCAAGGCTTTCAACACAGCACCCCAATTCGGGCAAGGAGCAGGAGAAAGGAAGAGCATCTTTTCGTCCTGCCACGTTCTTCTGGGCGACACGCCTATCCGCCTCTTGGCTCCCTGCAAGGCTGTAAGCACGGCAGCGGTACTTGGAAGTGAGAAGGCAGGTGCAGAGAGCACCGCGATCTGCCGGCGCTGTGCAGGCTGTAAAGGAAAGAGGGCTACCACTAGGATGTGCTGCAAATACAGGTTTCCAGGCGTCGACGGTAAGCTCCGGGTAAGCTCGTTGAGCTACAACTGTTCTCTGGGCGAGACTTAGCTGAGAAGCTTTCCCTTCAGATTCACGCTACAGGGCAGAGCGAATGTGCTGCTCCCTAGCGCTGAGAGAGAAAGTGCAGAGCCCAGGCGTGTTTGGGCAGAGGCAGCAGGCTGGAGCATTTCTCTGCCGGCACCGTGCTCTCTGGGCGACAAGTCGCCACCGCTTCCACTCCGGCACAATGAAGGCGCAGAGCACGGAGCTGCTATGCGCACGGCACAGGCTGCAAGAGGAAGCGTGGCTGCCTCTCGCTTGTGTGCGGATTCACGTTAGCACTTGCAAACAGAAAGTTCCACCTGCGGCTACTTGTGCTGCTACCTAGTTCTCTTCCAGCTTTCCCTGGAAAGCATTGTGCCCAGCTTTATGCTCGGAGATGCAGAGCTGACAGTGGTAGATGCAGCGGAGACTGGAAATACAGAGTGCAGCCGAGAGTTGCTGCTGCTTTGACGTGAGGCAAGGGGAAATGAAAGTGCAGCCCAGCAGAGGCTTTGACTGCTGGAGCCTTTTTCTTTGGCAGCAGCTGCAAGGGAGCTCTCTGGCAAGGGAGCTGCGAGAGTGAAGAAGGGGACGGTCGGTCTATGGGAGAAGGAAGCTGCCGAGGCGCAGTGTGTTGTGCTCAGTTTCAAGGCTGCCTGGAGGAGGGGGGTGCTTGAAGAACGCCTTCTTTCTGGACGCCTCCTTCTGCCTGTGCTCCAGCTGCATGCACTCTGCAGCACGGAAGGTTTAGGAAGCTGCTTCTGGCCAGCTTGTGTCCACGAGTGCAAGGGCTGCGCCTTCCTTTCGGAAGCAGCCAGAGCCTTCTCAGCTGCAGCTGCTTGTGAAGCAGCTCTTGGCTGGACATTTGAAATTGGCTGCCCTCAGTGCATGAGCCCGTGCCCAGCTGCTTGCTTCTTCGCCTTCTGTGCTCTGGAGAGAAGTGAAGCCCAGGCATGGCTTGGAGCTTTGCTGCTCTTCAGCGTGAACACTGCACGCAGCCACAGTGTGCTGTGCAGGGATTTTCCTCAGCTCAACGTACAACAAGCATTTTCTTGCTGTTTCACCGAGTCCAAGCTGTCCGTGGAGCTCTCGCTCAGCGAAAAGCGTTTGGAGAGAAACACTTGCTGCAGTAGCTTTTCGCTGGGCAAGGCTTTCAACACAGCACCCCAATTCGGGCAAGGAGCAGGAGAAAGGAAGAGCATCTTTTCGTCCTGCCACGTTCTTCTGGGCGACACGCCTATCCGCCTCTTGGCTCCCTGCAAGGCTGTAAGCACGGCAGCGGTACTTGGAAGTGAGAAGGCAGGTGCAGAGAGCACCGCGATCTGCCGGCGCTGTGCAGGCTGTAAAGGAAAGAGGGCTACCACTAGGATGTGCTGCAAATACAGGTTTCCAGGCGTCGACGGTAAGCTCCGGGTAAGCTCGTTGAGCTACAACTGTTCTCAGGGCGAGACTTAGCTGAGAAGCTTTCCCTTCAGATTCAGGCTACAGGGCAGAGCGAATGTGCTGCTCCCTAGCGCTGAGAGAGAAAGTGCAGAGCCCAGGCGTGTTTGGGCAGAGGCAGCAGGCTGGAGCATTTCTCTGCCGGCACCGTGCTCTCTGGGCGACAAGTAGACACCGCTTCCACTCCGGCACAATGAAGGCGCAGAGCACGGAGCTGCTATGCGCACGGCACAGGCTGCAAGAGGAAGCGTGGCTGCCTCTCGCTTGTGTGCGGATTCACGTTAGCACTTGCAAACAGAAAGTTCCACCTGCGGCTACTTGTGCTGCTACCTAGTTCTCTTCCAGCTTTCCCTGGAAAGCATTGTGCCCAGCTTTATGCTCGGAGATGCAGAGCTGACAGTGGTAGATGCAGCGGAGACTGGAAATACAGAGTGCAGCCGAGAGTTGCTGCTGCTTTGACGTGAGGCAAGGGGAGAGTGCAGCCCAGCAGAGGCTTTGACTGCTGGAGCCTTTTTCTTTGGCAGCAGCTGCAAGGGAGCTCTCTGGCAAGGGAGCTGCGAGAGTGAAGAAGGGGACGGTCGGTCTATGGGAGAAGGAAGCTGCCGAGGCGCAGTGTGTTGTGCTCAGTTTCAAGGCTGCCTGGAGGAGGGGGGTGCTTGAAGAACGCCTTCTTTCTGGACGCCTCCTTCTGCCTGTGCTCCAGCTGCATGCACTCTGCAGCACGGAAGGTTTAGGAAGCTGCTTCTGGCCAGCTTGTGTCCACGAGTGCAAGGGCTGCGCCTTCCTTTCGGAAGCAGCCAGAGCCTTCTCAGCTGCAGCTGCTTGTGAAGCAGCTCTTGGCTGGACATTTGAAATTGGCTGCCCTCAGTGCATGAGCCCGTGCCCAGCTGCTTGCTTCTTCGCCTTCTGTGCTCTGGACAGAAGTGAAGCCCAGGCATGGCTTGGAGCTTTGCTGCTCTTCAGCGTGAACACTGCACGCAGCCACAGTGTGCTGTGCAGGGATTTTCCTCAGCTCAACGTACAACAAGCATTTTCTTGCTGTTTCACCGAGTCCAAGCTGTCCGTGGAGCTCTCGCTCAGCGAAAAGCGTTTGGAGAGAAACACTTGCTGCAGTAGCTTTTCGCTGGGCAAGGCTTTCAACACAGCACCCCAATTCGGGCAAGGAGCAGGAGAAAGGAAGAGCATCTTTTCGTCCTGCCACGTTCTTCTGGGCGACACGCCTATCCGCCTCTTGGCTCCCTGCAAGGCTGTAAGCACGGCAGCGGTACTTGGAAGTGAGAAGGCAGGTGCAGAGAGCACCGCGATCTGCCGGCGCTGTGCAGGCTGTAAAGGAAAGAGGGCTACCACTAGGATGTGCTGCAAATACAGGTTTCCAGGCGTCGACGGTAAGCTCCGGGTAAGCTCGTTGAGCTACAACTGTTCTCTGGGCGAGACTTAGCTGAGAAGCTTTCCCTTCAGATTCAGGCTACAGGGCAGAGCGAATGTGCTGCTCCCTAGCGCTGAGAGAGAAAGTGCAGAGCCCAGGCGTGTTTGGGCAGAGGCAGCAGGCTGGAGCATTTCTCTGGCGGCACCGTGCTCTCTGGGCGACAAGTCGCCACCGCTTCCACTCCGGCACAATGAAGGCGCAGAGCACGGAGCTGCTATGCGCACGGCACAGGCTGCAAGAGGAAGCGTGGCTGCCTCTCGCTTGTGTGCGGATTCACGTTAGCACTTGCAAACAGAAAGTTCCACCTGCGGCTACTTGTGCTGCTACCTAGTTCTCTTCCAGCTTTCCCTGGAAAGCATTGTGCCCAGCTTTATGCTCGGAGATGCAGAGCTGACAGTGGTAGATGCAGCGGAGACTGGAAATACAGAGTGCAGCCGAGAGTTGCTGCTGCTTTGACGTGAGGCAAGGGGAAATGAAAGTGCAGCCCAGCAGAGGCTTTGACTGCTGGAGCCTTTTTCTTTGGCAGCAGCTGCAAGGGAGCTCTCTGGCAAGGGAGCTGCGAGAGTGAAGAAGGGGACGGTCGGTCTATGGGAGAAGGAAGCTGCCGAGGCGCAGTGTGTTGTGCTCAGTTTCAAGGCTGCCTGGAGGAGGGGGGTGCTTGAAGACCGCCTTCTTTCTGGACGCCTCCTTCTGCCTGTGCTCCAGCTGCATGCACTCTGCAGCACGGAAGGTTTAGGAAGCTGCTTCTGGCCAGCTTGTGTCCACGAGTGCAAGGGCTGCGCCTTCCTTTCGGAAGCAGCCAGAGCCTTCTCAGCTGCAGCTGCTTGTGAAGCAGCTCTTGGCTGGACATTTGAAATTGGCTGCCCTCAGTGCATGAGCCCTGTGCCCAGCTGCTTGCTTCTTCGCCTTCTGTGCTCTGGACAGAAGTGAAGCCCAGGCATGGCTTGGAGCTTTGCTGCTCTTCAGCGTGAACACTGCACGCAGCCACAGTGTGCTGTGCAGGGATTTTCCTCAGCTCAACGTACAACAAGCATTTTCTTGCTGTTTCACCGAGTCCAAGCTGTCCGTGGAGCTCTCGCTCAGCGAAAAGCGTTTGGAGAGAAACACTTGCTGCAGTAGCTTTTCGCTGGGCAAGGCTTTCAACACAGCACCCCAATTCGGGCAAGGAGCAGGAGAAAGGAAGAGCATCTTTTCGTCCTGCCACGTTCTTCTGGGCGACACGCCTATCCGCCTCTTGGCTCCCTGCAAGGCTGTAAGCACGGCAGCGGTACTTGGAAGTGAGAAGGCAGGTGCAGAGAGCACCGCGATCTGCCGGCGCTGTGCAGGCTGTAAAGGAAAGAGGGCTACCACTAGGATGTGCTGCAAATACAGGTTTCCAGGCGTCGACGGTAAGCTCCGGCTAAGCTCGTTGAGCTACAACTGTTCTCTGGGCGAGACTTAGCTGAGAAGCTTTCCCTTCCGATTCACGCTACAGGGCAGAGCGAATGTGCTGCTCCCTAGCGCTGAGAGAGAAAGTGCAGAGCCCAGGCGTGTTTGGGCAGAGGCAGCAGGCTGGAGCATTTCTCTGCCGGCACCGTGCTCTCTGGGCGACAAGTAGACACCGCTTCCACTCCGGCACAATGAAGGCGCAGAGCACGGAGCTGCTATGCGCACGGCACAGGCTGCAAGAGGAAGCGTGGCTGCCTCTCGCTTGTGTGCGGATTCACGTTAGCACTTGCAAACAGAAAGTTCCACCTGCGGCTACTTGTGCTGCTACCTAGTTCTCTTCCAGCTTTCCCTGGAAAGCATTGTGCCCAGCTTTATGCTCGGAGATGCAGAGCTGACAGTGGTAGATGCAGCGGAGACTGGAAATACAGAGTGCAGCCGAGAGTTGCTGCTGCTTTGACGTGAGGCAAGGGGAAATGAAAGTGCAGCCCAGCAGAGGCTTTGACTGCTGGAGCCTTTTTCTTTGGCAGCAGCTGCAAGGGAGCTCTCTGGCAAGGGAGCTGCGAGAGTGAAGAAGGGGACGGTCGGTCTATGGGAGAAGGAAGCTGCCGAGGCGCAGTGTGTTGTGCTCAGTTTCAAGGCTGCCTGGAGGAGGGGGGTGCTTGAAGAACGCCTTCTTTCTGGACGCCTCCTTCTGCCTGTGCTCCAGCTGCATGCACTCTGCAGCACGGAAGGTTTAGGAAGCTGCTTCTGGCCAGCTTGTGTCCACGAGTGCAAGGGCTGCGCCTTCCTTTCGGAAGCAGCCAGAGCCTTCTCAGCTGCAGCTGCTTGTGAAGCAGCTCTTGGCTGGACATTTGAAATTGGCTGCCCTCAGTGCATGAGCCCTGTGCCCAGCTGCTTGCTTCTTCGCCTTCTGTGCTCTGGACAGAAGTGAAGCCCAGGCATGGCTTGGAGCTTTGCTGCTCTTCAGCGTGAACACTGCACGCAGCCACAGTGTGCTGTGCAGGGATTTTCCTCAGCTCAACGTACAACAAGCATTTTCTTGCTGTTTCACCGAGTCCAAGCTGTCCGTGGAGCTCTCGCTCAGCGAAAAGCGTTTGGAGAGAAACACTTGCTGCAGTAGCTTTTCGCTGGGCAAGGCTTTCAACACAGCACCCCAATTCGGGCAAGGAGCAGGAGAAAGGAAGAGCATCTTTTCGTCCTGCCACGTTCTTCTGGGCGACACGCCTATCCGCCTCTTGGCTCCCTGCAAGGCTGTAAGCACGGCAGCGGTACTTGGAAGTGAGAAGGCAGGTGCAGAGAGCACCGCGATCTGCCGGCGCTGTGCAGGCTGTAAAGGAAAGAGGGCTACCACTAGGATGTGCTGCAAATACAGGTTTCCAGGCGTCGACGGTAAGCTCCGGCTAAGCTCGTTGAGCTACAACTGTTCTCTGGGCGAGACTTAGCTGAGAAGCTTTCCCTTCCGATTCACGCTACAGGGCAGAGCGAATGTGCTGCTCCCTAGCGCTGAGAGAGAAAGTGCAGAGCCCAGGCGTGTTTGGGCAGAGGCAGCAGGCTGGAGCATTTCTCTGCCGGCACCGTGCTCTCTGGGCGACAAGTAGACACCGCTTCCACTCCGGCACAATGAAGGCGCAGAGCACGGAGCTGCTATGCGCACGGCACAGGCTGCAAGAGGAAGCGTGGCTGCCTCTCGCTTGTGTGCGGATTCACGTTAGCACTTGCAAACAGAAAGTTCCACCTGCGGCTACTTGTGCTGCTACCTAGTTCTCTTCCAGCTTTCCCTGGAAAGCATTGTGCCCAGCTTTATGCTCGGAGATGCAGAGCTGACAGTGGTAGATGCAGCGGAGACTGGAAATACAGAGTGCAGCCGAGAGTTGCTGCTGCTTTGACGTGAGGCAAGGGGAAATGAAAGTGCAGCCCAGCAGAGGCTTTGACTGCTGGAGCCTTTTTCTTTGGCAGCAGCTGCAAGGGAGCTCTCTGGCAAGGGAGCTGCGAGAGTGAAGAAGGGGACGGTCGGTCTATGGGAGAAGGAAGCTGCCGAGGCGCAGTGTGTTGTGCTCAGTTTCAAGGCTGCCTGGAGGAGGGGGGTGCTTGAAGAACGCCTTCTTTCTGGACGCCTCCTTCTGCCTGTGCTCCAGCTGCATGCACTCTGCAGCACGGAAGGTTTAGGAAGCTGCTTCTGGCCAGCTTGCGTCCACGAGTGCAAGGGCTGCGCCTTCCTTTCGGAAGCAGCCAGAGCCTTCTCAGCTGCAGCTGCTTGTGAAGCAGCTCTTGGCTGGACATTTGAAATTGGCTGCCCTCAGTGCATGAGCCCGTGCCCAGCTGCTTGCTTCTTCGCCTTCTGTGCTCTGGAGAGAAGTGAAGCCCAGGCATGGCTTGGAGCTTTGCTGCTCTTCAGCGTGAACACTGCACGCAGCCACAGTGTGCTGTGCAGGGATTTTCCTCAGCTCAACGTACAACAAGCATTTTCTTGCTGTTTCACCGAGTCCAAGCTGTCCGTGGAGCTCTCGCTAAGCGAAAAGCGTTTGGAGAGAAACACTTGCTGCAGTAGCTTTTCGCTGGGCAAGGCTTTCAACACAGCACCCCAATTCGGGCAAGGAGCAGGAGAAAGGAAGAGCATCTTTTCGTCCTGCCACGTTCTTCTGGGCGACACGCCTATCCGCCTCTTGGCTCCCTGCAAGGCTGTAAGCACGGCAGCGGTACTTGGAAGTGAGAAGGCAGGTGCAGAGAGCACCGCGATCTGCCGGCGCTGTGCAGGCTGTAAAGGAAAGAGGGCTACCACTAGGATGTGCTGCAAATACAGGTTTCCAGGCGTCGACGGTAAGCTCCGGGTAAGCTCGTTGAGCTACAACTGTTCTCTGGGCGAGACTTAGCTGAGAAGCTTTCCCTTCAGATTCACGCTACAGGGCAGAGCGAATGTGCTGCTCCCTAGCGCTGAGAGAGAAAGTGCAGAGCCCAGGCGTGTTTGGGCAGAGGCAGCAGGCTGGAGCATTTCTCTGCCGGCACCGTGCTCTCTGGGCGACAAGTAGACACCGCTTCCACTCCGGCACAATGAAGGCGCAGAGCACGGAGCTGCTATGCGCACGGCACAGGCTGCAAGAGGAAGCGTGGCTGCCTCTCGCTTGTGTGCGGATTCACGTTAGCACTTGCAAACAGAAAGTTCCACCTGCGGCTACTTGTGCTGCTACCTAGTTCTCTTCCAGCTTTCCCTGGAAAGCATTGTGCCCAGCTTTATGCTCGGAGATGCAGAGCTGACAGTGGTAGATGCAGCGGAGACTGGAAATACAGAGTGCAGCCGAGAGTTGCTGCTGCTTTGACGTGAGGCAAGGGGAAATGAAAGTGCAGCCCAGCAGAGGCTTTGACTGCTGGAGCCTTTTTCTTTGGCAGCAGCTGCAAGGGAGCTCTCTGGCAAGGGAGCTGCGAGAGTGAAGAAGGGGACGGTCGGTCTATGGGAGAAGGAAGCTGCCGAGGCGCAGTGTGTTGTGCTCAGTTTCAAGGCTGCCTGGAGGAGGGGGGTGCTTGAAGAACGCCTTCTTTCTGGACGCCTCCTTCTGCCTGTGCTCCAGCTGCATGCACTCTGCAGCACGGAAGGTTTAGGAAGCTGCTTCTGGCCAGCTTGCGTCCACGAGTGCAAGGGCTGCGCCTTCCTTTCGGAAGCAGCCAGAGCCTTCTCAGCTGCAGCTGCTTGTGAAGCAGCTCTTGGCTGGACATTTGAAATTGGCTCCCCTCAGTGCATGAGCCCGTGCCCAGCTGCTTGCTTCTTCGCCTTCTGTGCTCTGGAGAGAAGTGAAGCCCAGGCATGGCTTGGAGCTTTGCTGCTCTTCAGCGTGAACACTGCACGCAGCCACAGTGTGCTGTGCAGGGATTTTCCTCAGCTCAACGTACAACAAGCATTTTCTTGCTGTTTCACCGAGTCCAAGCTGTCCGTGGAGCTCTCGCTAAGCGAAAAGCGTTTGGAGAGAAACACTTGCTGCAGTAGCTTTTCGCTGGGCAAGGCTTTCAACACAGCACCCCAATTCGGGCAAGGAGCAGGAGAAAGGAAGAGCATCTTTTCGTCCTGCCACGTTCTTCTGGGCGACACGCCTATCCGCCTCTTGGCTCCCTGCAAGGCTGTAAGCACGGCAGCGGTACTTGGAAGTGAGAAGGCAGGTGCAGAGAGCACCGCGATCTGCCGGCGCTGTGCAGGCTGTAAAGGAAAGAGGGCTACCACTAGGATGTGCTGCAAATACAGGTTTCCAGGCGTCGACGGTAAGCTCCGGGTAAGCTCGTTGAGCTACAACTGTTCTCTGGGCGAGACTTAGCTGAGAAGCTTTCCCTTCAGATTCACGCTACAGGGCAGAGCGAATGTGCTGCTCCCTAGCGCTGAGAGAGAAAGTGCAGAGCCCAGGCGTGTTTGGGCAGAGGCAGCAGGCTGGAGCATTTCTCTGCCGGCACCGTGCTCTCTGGGCGACAAGTAGACACCGCTTCCACTCCGGCACAATGAAGGCGCAGAGCACGGAGCTGCTATGCGCACGGCACAGGCTGCAAGAGGAAGCGTGGCTGCCTCTCGCTTGTGTGCGGATTCACGTTAGCACTTGCAAACAGAAAGTTCCACCTGCGGCTACTTGTGCTGCTACCTAGTTCTCTTCCAGCTTTCCCTGGAAAGCATTGTGCCCAGCTTTATGCTCGGAGATGCAGAGCTGACAGTGGTAGATGCAGCGGAGACTGGAAATACAGAGTGCAGCCGAGAGTTGCTGCTGCTTTGACGTGAGGCAAGGGGAAATGAAAGTGCAGCCCAGCAGAGGCTTTGACTGCTGGAGCCTTTTTCTTTGGCAGCAGCTGCAAGGGAGCTCTCTGGCAAGGGAGCTGCGAGAGTGAAGAAGGGGACGGTCGGTCTATGGGAGAAGGAAGCTGCCGAGGCGCAGTGTGTTGTGCTCAGTTTCAAGGCTGCCTGGAGGAGGGGGGTGCTTGAAGAACGCCTTCTTTCTGGACGCCTCCTTCTGCCTGTGCTCCAGCTGCATGCACTCTGCAGCACGGAAGGTTTAGGAAGCTGCTTCTGGCCAGCTTGCGTCCACGAGTGCAAGGGCTGCGCCTTCCTTTCGGAAGCAGCCAGAGCCTTCTCAGCTGCAGCTGCTTGTGAAGCAGCTCTTGGCTGGACATTTGAAATTGGCTGCCCTCAGTGCATGAGCCCTGTGCCCAGCTGCTTGCTTCTTCGCCTTCTGTGCTCTGGACAGAAGTGAAGCCCAGGCATGGCTTGGAGCTTTGCTGCTCTTCAGCGTGAACACTGCACGCAGCCACAGTGTGCTGTGCAGGGATTTTCCTCAGCTCAACGTACAACAAGCATTTTCTTGCTGTTTCACCGAGTCCAAGCTGTCCGTGGAGCTCTCGCTCAGCGAAAAGCGTTTGGAGAGAAACACTTGCTGCAGTAGCTTTTCGCTGGGCAAGGCTTTCAACACAGCACCCCAATTCGGGCAAGGAGCAGGAGAAAGGAAGAGCATCTTTTCGTCCTGCCACGTTCTTCTGGGCGACACGCCTATCCGCCTCTTGGCTCCCTGCAAGGCTGTAAGCACGGCAGCGGTACTTGGAAGTGAGAAGGCAGGTGCAGAGAGCACCGCGATCTGCCGGCGCTGTGCAGGCTGTAAAGGAAAGAGGGCTACCACTAGGATGTGCTGCAAATACAGGTTTCCAGGCGTCGACGGTAAGCTCCGGCTAAGCTCGTTGAGCTACAACTGTTCTCTGGGCGAGACTTAGCTGAGAAGCTTTCCCTTCAGATTCACGCTACAGGGCAGAGCGAATGTGCTGCTCCCTAGCGCTGAGAGAGAAAGTGCAGAGCCCAGGCGTGTTTGGGCAGAGGCAGCAGGCTGGAGCATTTCTCTGCCGGCACCGTGCTCTCTGGGCGACAAGTAGACACCGCTTCCACTCCGGCACAATGAAGGCGCAGAGCACGGAGCTGCTATGCGCACGGCACAGGCTGCAAGAGGAAGCGTGGCTGCCTCTCGCTTGTGTGCGGATTCACGTTAGCACTTGCAAACAGAAAGTTCCACCTGCGGCTACTTGTGCTGCTACCTAGTTCTCTTCCAGCTTTCCCTGGAAAGCATTGTGCCCAGCTTTATGCTCGGAGATGCAGAGCTGACAGTGGTAGATGCAGCGGAGACTGGAAATACAGAGTGCAGCCGAGAGTTGCTGCTGCTTTGACGTGAGGCAAGGGGAAATGAAAGTGCAGCCCAGCAGAGGCTTTGACTGCTGGAGCCTTTTTCTTTGGCAGCAGCTGCAAGGGAGCTCTCTGGCAAGGGAGCTGCGAGAGTGAAGAAGGGGACGGTCGGTCTATGGGAGAAGGAAGCTGCCGAGGCGCAGTGTGTTGTGCTCAGTTTCAAGGCTGCCTGGAGGAGGGGGGTGCTTGAAGAACGCCTTCTTTCTGGACGCCTCCTTCTGCCTGTGCTCCAGCTGCATGCACTCTGCAGCACGGAAGGTTTAGGAAGCTGCTTCTGGCCAGCTTGTGTCCACGAGTGCAAGGGCTGCGCCTTCCTTTCGGAAGCAGCCAGAGCCTTCTCAGCTGCAGCTGCTTGTGAAGCAGCTCTTGGCTGGACATTTGAAATTGGCTGCCCTCAGTGCATGAGCCCTGTGCCCAGCTGCTTGCTTCTTCGCCTTCTGTGCTCTGGACAGAAGTGAAGCCCAGGCATGGCTTGGAGCTTTGCTGCTCTTCAGCGTGAACACTGCACGCAGCCACAGTGTGCTGTGCAGGGATTTTCCTCAGCTCAACGTACAACAAGCATTTTCTTGCTGTTTCACCGAGTCCAAGCTGTCCGTGGAGCTCTCGCTCAGCGAAAAGCGTTTGGAGAGAAACACTTGCTGCAGTAGCTTTTCGCTGGGCAAGGCTTTCAACACAGCACCCCAATTCGGGCAAGGAGCAGGAGAAAGGAAGAGCATCTTTTCGTCCTGCCACGTTCTTCTGGGCGACACGCCTATCCGCCTCTTGGCTCCCTGCAAGGCTGTAAGCACGGCAGCGGTACTTGGAAGTGAGAAGGCAGGTGCAGAGAGCACCGCGATCTGCCGGCGCTGTGCAGGCTGTAAAGGAAAGAGGGCTACCACTAGGATGTGCTGCAAATACAGGTTTCCAGGCGTCGACGGTAAGCTCCGGCTAAGCTCGTTGAGCTACAACTGTTCTCTGGGCGAGACTTAGCTGAGAAGCTTTCCCTTCAGATTCACGCTACAGGGCAGAGCGAATGTGCTGCTTCCTAGCGCTGAGAGAGAAAGTGCAGAGCCCAGGCGTGTTTGGGCAGAGGCAGCAGGCTGGAGCATTTCTCTGGCGGCACCGTGCTCTCTGGGCGACAAGTAGACACCGCTTCCACTCCGGCACAATGAAGGCGCAGAGCACGGAGCTGCTATGCGCACGGCACAGGCTGCAAGAGGAAGCGTGGCTGCCTCTCGCTTGTGTGCGGATTCACGTTAGCACTTGCAAACAGAAAGTTCCACCTGCGGCTACTTGTGCTGCTACCTAGTTCTCTTCCAGCTTTCCCTGGAAAGCATTGTGCCCAGCTTTATGCTCGGAGATGCAGAGCTGACAGTGGTAGATGCAGCGGAGACTGGAAATACAGAGTGCAGCCGAGAGTTGCTGCTGCTTTGACGTGAGGCAAGGGGAAATGAAAGTGCAGCCCAGCAGAGGCTTTGACTGCTGGAGCCTTTTTCTTTGGCAGCAGCTGCAAGGGAGCTCTCTGGCAAGGGAGCTGCGAGAGTGAAGAAGGGGACGGTCGGTCTATGGGAGAAGGAAGCTGCCGAGGCGCAGTGTGTTGTGCTCAGTTTCAAGGCTGCCTGGAGGAGGGGGGTGCTTGAAGAACGCCTTCTTTCTGGACGCCTCCTTCTGCCTGTGCTCCAGCTGCATGCACTCTGCAGCACGGAAGGTTTAGGAAGCTGCTTCTGGCCAGCTTGTGTCCACGAGTGCAAGGGCTGCGCCTTCCTTTCGGAAGCAGCCAGAGCCTTCTCAGCTGCAGCTGCTTGTGAAGCAGCTCTTGGCTGGACATTTGAAATTGGCTGCCCTCAGTGCATGAGCCCTGTGCCCAGCTGCTTGCTTCTTCGCCTTCTGTGCTCTGGACAGAAGTGAAGCCCAGGCATGGCTTGGAGCTTTGCTGCTCTTCAGCGTGAACACTGCACGCAGCCACAGTGTGCTGTGCAGGGATTTTCCTCAGCTCAACGTACAACAAGCATTTTCTTGCTGTTTCACCGAGTCCAAGCTGTCCGTGGAGCTCTCGCTCAGCGAAAAGCGTTTGGAGAGAAACACTTGCTGCAGTAGCTTTTCGCTGGGCAAGGCTTTCAACACAGCACCCCAATTCGGGCAAGGAGCAGGAGAAAGGAAGAGCATCTTTTCGTCCTGCCACGTTCTTCTGGGCGACACGCCTATCCGCCTCTTGGCTCCCTGCAAGGCTGTAAGCACGGCAGCGGTACTTGGAAGTGAGAAGGCAGGTGCAGAGAGCACCGCGATCTGCCGGCGCTGTGCAGGCTGTAAAGGAAAGAGGGCTACCACTAGGATGTGCTGCAAATACAGGTTTCCAGGCGTCGACGGTAAGCTCCGGCTAAGCTCGTTGAGCTACAACTGTTCT
The DNA here is from genome assembly GCF_965178545.1 of Coloeus monedula. Taxonomy (NCBI): domain Eukaryota; kingdom Metazoa; phylum Chordata; class Aves; order Passeriformes; family Corvidae; genus Coloeus; species Coloeus monedula. The sequence continues at coordinate 26,188 of NW_028120733.1, read as the reverse complement.
CTGGGCGAGACTTAGCTGAGAAGCTTTCCCTTCAGATTCACGCTACAGGGCAGAGCGAATGTGCTGCTCCCTAGCGCTGAGAGAGAAAGTGCAGAGCCCAGGCGTGTTTGGGCAGAGGCAGCAGGCTGGAGCATTTCTCTGCCGGCACCGTGCTCTCTGGGCGACAAGTAGACACCGCTTCCACTCCGGCACAATGAAGGCGCAGAGCACGGAGCTGCTATGCGCACGGCACAGGCTGCAAGAGGAAGCGTGGCTGCCTCTCGCTTGTGTGCGGATTCACGTTAGCACTTGCAAACAGAAAGTTCCACCTGCGGCTACTTGTGCTGCTACCTAGTTCTCTTCCAGCTTTCCCTGGAAAGCATTGTGCCCAGCTTTATGCTCGGAGATGCAGAGCTGACAGTGGTAGATGCAGCGGAGACTGGAAATACAGAGTGCAGCCGAGAGTTGCTGCTGCTTTGACGTGAGGCAAGGGGAAATGAAAGTGCAGCCCAGCAGAGGCTTTGACTGCTGGAGCCTTTTTCTTTGGCAGCAGCTGCAAGGGAGCTCTCTGGCAAGGGAGCTGCGAGAGTGAAGAAGGGGACGGTCGGTCTATGGGAGAAGGAAGCTGCCGAGGCGCAGTGTGTTGTGCTCAGTTTCAAGGCTGCCTGGAGGAGGGGGGTGCTTGAAGAACGCCTTCTTTCTGGACGCCTCCTTCTGCCTGTGCTCCAGCTGCATGCACTCTGCAGCACGGAAGGTTTAGGAAGCTGCTTCTGGCCAGCTTGTGTCCACGAGTGCAAGGGCTGCGCCTTCCTTTCGGAAGCAGCCAGAGCCTTCTCAGCTGCAGCTGCTTGTGAAGCAGCTCTTGGCTGGACATTTGAAATTGGCTGCCCTCAGTGCATGAGCCCTGTGCCCAGCTGCTTGCTTCTTCGCCTTCTGTGCTCTGGAGAGAAGTGAAGCCCAGGCATGGCTTGGAGCTTTGCTGCTCTTCAGCGTGAACACTGCACGCAGCCACAGTGTGCTGTGCAGGGATTTTCCTCAGCTCAACGTACAACAAGCATTTTCTTGCTGTTTCACCGAGTCCAAGCTGTCCGTGGAGCTCTCGCTCAGCGAAAAGCGTTTGGAGAGAAACACTTGCTGCAGTAGCTTTTCGCTGGGCAAGGCTTTCAACACAGCACCCCAATTCGGGCAAGGAGCAGGAGAAAGGAAGAGCATCTTTTCGTCCTGCCACGTTCTTCTGGGCGACACGCCTATCCGCCTCTTGGCTCCCTGCAAGGCTGTAAGCACGGCAGCGGTACTTGGAAGTGAGAAGGCAGGTGCAGAGAGCACCGCGATCTGCCGGCGCTGTGCAGGCTGTAAAGGAAAGAGGGCTACCACTAGGATGTGCTGCAAATACAGGTTTCCAGGCGTCGACGGTAAGCTCCGGGTAAGCTCGTTGAGCTACAACTGTTCTCTGGGCGAGACTTAGCTGAGAAGCTTTCCCTTCAGATTCACGCTACAGGGCAGAGCGAATGTGCTGCTCCCTAGCGCTGAGAGAGAAAGTGCAGAGCCCAGGCGTGTTTGGGCAGAGGCAGCAGGCTGGAGCATTTCTCTGCCGGCACCGTGCTCTCTGGGCGACAAGTAGACACCGCTTCCACTCCGGCACAATGAAGGCGCAGAGCACGGAGCTGCTATGCGCACGGCACAGGCTGCAAGAGGAAGCGTGGCTGCCTCTCGCTTGTGTGCGGATTCACGTTAGCACTTGCAAACAGAAAGTTCCACCTGCGGCTACTTGTGCTGCTACCTAGTTCTCTTCCAGCTTTCCCTGGAAAGCATTGTGCCCAGCTTTATGCTCGGAGATGCAGAGCTGACAGTGGTAGATGCAGCGGAGACTGGAAGTACAGAGTGCAGCCGAGAGTTGCTGCTGCTTTGACGTGAGGCAAGGGGAGAGTGCAGCCCAGCAGAGGCTTTGACTGCTGGAGCCTTTTTCTTTGGCAGCAGCTGCAAGGGAGCTCTCTGGCAAGGGAGCTGCGAGAGTGGAGAAGGGGACGGTCGGTCTATGGGAGAAGGAAGCTGCCGAGGCGCAGTGTGTTGTGCTCAGTTTCAAGGCTGCCTGGAGGAGGGGGGTGCTTGAAGAACGCCTTCTTTCTGGACGCCTCCTTCTGCCTGTGCTCCAGCTGCATGCACTCTGCAGCACGGAAGGTTTAGGAAGCTGCTTCTGGCCAGCTTGTGTCCACGAGTGCAAGGGCTGCGCCTTCCTTTCGGAAGCAGCCAGAGCCTTCTCAGCTGCAGCTGCTTGTGAAGCAGCTCTTGGCTGGACATTTGAAATTGGCTCCCCTGAGTACATGAGCCCGTGCCCAGCTGCTTGCTTCTTCGCCTTCTGTGCTCTGGAGAGAAGTGAAGCCCAGGCATGGCTTGGAGCTTTGCTGCTCTTCAGCGTGAACACTGCACGCAGCCACAGTGTGCTGTGCAGGGATTTTCCTCAGCTCAACGTACAACAAGCATTTTCTTGCTGTTTCACCGAGTCCAAGCTGTCCGTGGAGCTCTCGCTCAGCGAAAAGCGTTTGGAGAGAAACACTTGCTGCAGTAGCTTTTCGCTGGGCAAGGCTTTCAACACAGCACCCCAATTCGGGCAAGGAGCAGGAGAAAGGAAGAGCATCTTTTCGTCCTGCCACGTTCTTCTGGGCGACACGCCTATCCGCCTCTTGGCTCCCTGCAAGGCTGTAAGCACGGCAGCGGTACTTGGAAGTGAGAAGGCAGGTGCAGAGAGCACCGCGATCTGCCGGCGCTGTGCAGGCTGTAAAGGAAAGAGGGCTACCACTAGGATGTGCTGCAAATACAGGTTTCCAGGCGTCGACGGTAAGCTCCGGGTAAGCTCGTTGAGCTACAACTGTTCTCTGGGCGAGACTTAGCTGAGAAGCTTTCCCTTCAGATTCACGCTACAGGGCAGAGCGAATGTGCTGCTCCCTAGCGCTGAGAGAGAAAGTGCAGAGCCCAGGCGTGTTTGGGCAGAGGCAGCAGGCTGGAGCATTTCTCTGCCGGCACCGTGCTCTCTGGGCGACAAGTAGACACCGCTTCCACTCCGGCACAATGAAGGCGCAGAGCACGGAGCTGCTATGCGCACGGCACAGGCTGCAAGAGGAAGCGTGGCTGCCTCTCGCTTGTGTGCGGATTCACGTTAGCACTTGCAAACAGAAAGTTCCACCTGCGGCTACTTGTGCTGCTACCTAGTTCTCTTCCAGCTTTCCCTGGAAAGCATTGTGCCCAGCTTTATGCTCGGAGATGCAGAGCTGACAGTGGTAGATGCAGCGGAGACTGGAAATACAGAGTGCAGCCGAGAGTTGCTGCTGCTTTGACGTGAGGCAAGGGGAAATGAAAGTGCAGCCCAGCAGAGGCTTTGACTGCTGGAGCCTTTTTCTTTGGCAGCAGCTGCAAGGGAGCTCTCTGGCAAGGGAGCTGCGAGAGTGAAGAAGGGGACGGTCGGTCTATGGGAGAAGGAAGCTGCCGAGGCGCAGTGTGTTGTGCTCAGTTTCAAGGCTGCCTGGAGGAGGGGGGTGCTTGAAGAACGCCTTCTTTCTGGACGCCTCCTTCTGCCTGTGCTCCAGCTGCATGCACTCTGCAGCACGGAAGGTTTAGGAAGCTGCTTCTGGCCAGCTTGTGTCCACGAGTGCAAGGGCTGCGCCTTCCTTTCGGAAGCAGCCAGAGCCTTCTCAGCTGCAGCTGCTTGTGAAGCAGCTCTTGGCTGGACATTTGAAATTGGCTGCCCTCAGTGCATGAGCCCTGTGCCCAGCTGCTTGCTTCTTCGCCTTCTGTGCTCTGGACAGAAGTGAAGCCCAGGCATGGCTTGGAGCTTTGCTGCTCTTCAGCGTGAACACTGCACGCAGCCACAGTGTGCTGTGCAGGGATTTTCCTCAGCTCAACGTACAACAAGCATTTTCTTGCTGTTTCACCGAGTCCAAGCTGTCCGTGGAGCTCTCGCTCAGCGAAAAGCGTTTGGAGAGAAACACTTGCTGCAGTAGCTTTTCGCTGGGCAAGGCTTTCAACACAGCACCCCAATTCGGGCAAGGAGCAGGAGAAAGGAAGAGCATCTTTTCGTCCTGCCACGTTCTTCTGGGCGACACGCCTATCCGCCTCTTGGCTCCCTGCAAGGCTGTAAGCACGGCAGCGGTACTTGGAAGTGAGAAGGCAGGTGCAGAGAGCACCGCGATCTGCCGGCGCTGTGCAGGCTGTAAAGGAAAGAGGGCTACCACTAGGATGTGCTGCAAATACAGGTTTCCAGGCGTCGACGGTAAGCTCCGGCTAAGCTCGTTGAGCTACAACTGTTCTCTGGGCGAGACTTAGCTGAGAAGCTTTCCCTTCAGATTCACGCTACAGGGCAGAGCGAATGTGCTGCTCCCTAGCGCTGAGAGAGAAAGTGCAGAGCCCAGGCGTGTTTGGGCAGAGGCAGCAGGCTGGAGCATTTCTCTGCCGGCACCGTGCTCTCTGGGCGACAAGTAGACACCGCTTCCACTCCGGCACAATGAAGGCGCAGAGCACGGAGCTGCTATGCGCACGGCACAGGCTGCAAGAGGAAGCGTGGCTGCCTCTCGCTTGTGTGCGGATTCACGTTAGCACTTGCAAACAGAAAGTTCCACCTGCGGCTACTTGTGCTGCTACCTAGTTCTCTTCCAGCTTTCCCTGGAAAGCATTGTGCCCAGCTTTATGCTCGGAGATGCAGAGCTGACAGTGGTAGATGCAGCGGAGACTGGAAATACAGAGTGCAGCCGAGAGTTGCTGCTGCTTTGACGTGAGGCAAGGGGAAATGAAAGTGCAGCCCAGCAGAGGCTTTGACTGCTGGAGCCTTTTTCTTTGGCAGCAGCTGCAAGGGAGCTCTCTGGCAAGGGAGCTGCGAGAGTGAAGAAGGGGACGGTCGGTCTATGGGAGAAGGAAGCTGCCGAGGCGCAGTGTGTTGTGCTCAGTTTCAAGGCTGCCTGGAGGAGGGGGGTGCTTGAAGAACGCCTTCTTTCTGGACGCCTCCTTCTGCCTGTGCTCCAGCTGCATGCACTCTGCAGCACGGAAGGTTTAGGAAGCTGCTTCTGGCCAGCTTGTGTCCACGAGTGCAAGGGCTGCGCCTTCCTTTCGGAAGCAGCCAGAGCCTTCTCAGCTGCAGCTGCTTGTGAAGCAGCTCTTGGCTGGACATTTGAAATTGGCTGCCCTCAGTGCATGAGCCCTGTGCCCAGCTGCTTGCTTCTTCGCCTTCTGTGCTCTGGAGAGAAGTGAAGCCCAGGCATGGCTTGGAGCTTTGCTGCTCTTCAGCGTGAACACTGCACGCAGCCACAGTGTGCTGTGCAGGGATTTTCCTCAGCTCAACGTACAACAAGCATTTTCTTGCTGTTTCACCGAGTCCAAGCTGTCCGTGGAGCTCTCGCTCAGCGAAAAGCGTTTGGAGAGAAACACTTGCTGCAGTAGCTTTTCGCTGGGCAAGGCTTTCAACACAGCACCCCAATTCGGGCAAGGAGCAGGAGAAAGGAAGAGCATCTTTTCGTCCTGCCACGTTCTTCTGGGCGACACGCCTATCCGCCTCTTGGCTCCCTGCAAGGCTGTAAGCACGGCAGCGGTACTTGGAAGTGAGAAGGCAGGTGCAGAGAGCACCGCGATCTGCCGGCGCTGTGCAGGCTGTAAAGGAAAGAGGGCTACCACTAGGATGTGCTGCAAATACAGGTTTCCAGGCGTCGACGGTAAGCTCCGGGTAAGCTCGTTGAGCTACAACTGTTCTCTGGGCGAGACTTAGCTGAGAAGCTTTCCCTTCAGATTCACGCTACAGGGCAGAGCGAATGTGCTGCTCCCTAGCGCTGAGAGAGAAAGTGCAGAGCCCAGGCGTGTTTGGGCAGAGGCAGCAGGCTGGAGCATTTCTCTGCCGGCACCGTGCTCTCTGGGCGACAAGTAGACACCGCTTCCACTCCGGCACAATGAAGGCGCAGAGCACGGAGCTGCTATGCGCACGGCACAGGCTGCAAGAGGAAGCGTGGCTGCCTCTCGCTTGTGTGCGGATTCACGTTAGCACTTGCAAACAGAAAGTTCCACCTGCGGCTACTTGTGCTGCTACCTAGTTCTCTTCCAGCTTTCCCTGGAAAGCATTGTGCCCAGCTTTATGCTCGGAGATGCAGAGCTGACAGTGGTAGATGCAGCGGAGACTGGAAGTACAGAGTGCAGCCGAGAGTTGCTGCTGCTTTGACGTGAGGCAAGGGGAGAGTGCAGCCCAGCAGAGGCTTTGACTGCTGGAGCCTTTTTCTTTGGCAGCAGCTGCAAGGGAGCTCTCTGGCAAGGGAGCTGCGAGAGTGGAGAAGGGGACGGTCGGTCTATGGGAGAAGGAAGCTGCCGAGGCGCAGTGTGTTGTGCTCAGTTTCAAGGCTGCCTGGAGGAGGGGGGTGCTTGAAGAACGCCTTCTTTCTGGACGCCTCCTTCTGCCTGTGCTCCAGCTGCATGCACTCTGCAGCACGGAAGGTTTAGGAAGCTGCTTCTGGCCAGCTTGTGTCCACGAGTGCAAGGGCTGCGCCTTCCTTTCGGAAGCAGCCAGAGCCTTCTCAGCTGCAGCTGCTTGTGAAGCAGCTCTTGGCTGGACATTTGAAATTGGCTCCCCTGAGTACATGAGCCCGTGCCCAGCTGCTTGCTTCTTCGCCTTCTGTGCTCTGGAGAGAAGTGAAGCCCAGGCATGGCTTGGAGCTTTGCTGCTCTTCAGCGTGAACACTGCACGCAGCCACAGTGTGCTGTGCAGGGATTTTCCTCAGCTCAACGTACAACAAGCATTTTCTTGCTGTTTCACCGAGTCCAAGCTGTCCGTGGAGCTCTCGCTCAGCGAAAAGCGTTTGGAGAGAAACACTTGCTGCAGTAGCTTTTCGCTGGGCAAGGCTTTCAACACAGCACCCCAATTCGGGCAAGGAGCAGGAGAAAGGAAGAGCATCTTTTCGTCCTGCCACGTTCTTCTGGGCGACACGCCTATCCGCCTCTTGGCTCCCTGCAAGGCTGTAAGCACGGCAGCGGTACTTGGAAGTGAGAAGGCAGGTGCAGAGAGCACCGCGATCTGCCGGCGCTGTGCAGGCTGTAAAGGAAAGAGGGCTACCACTAGGATGTGCTGCAAATACAGGTTTCCAGGCGTCGACGGTAAGCTCCGGCTAAGCTCGTTGAGCTACAACTGTTCTCTGGGCGAGACTTAGCTGAGAAGCTTTCCCTTCAGATTCACGCTACAGGGCAGAGCGAATGTGCTGCTCCCTAGCGCTGAGAGAGAAAGTGCAGAGCCCAGGCGTGTTTGGGCAGAGGCAGCAGGCTGGAGCATTTCTCTGCCGGCACCGTGCTCTCTGGGCGACAAGTAGACACCGCTTCCACTCCGGCACAATGAAGGCGCAGAGCACGGAGCTGCTATGCGCACGGCACAGGCTGCAAGAGGAAGCGTGGCTGCCTCTCGCTTGTGTGCGGATTCACGTTAGCACTTGCAAACAGAAAGTTCCACCTGCGGCTACTTGTGCTGCTACCTAGTTCTCTTCCAGCTTTCCCTGGAAAGCATTGTGCCCAGCTTTATGCTCGGAGATGCAGAGCTGACAGTGGTAGATGCAGCGGAGACTGGAAATACAGAGTGCAGCCGAGAGTTGCTGCTGCTTTGACGTGAGGCAAGGGGAAATGAAAGTGCAGCCCAGCAGAGGCTTTGACTGCTGGAGCCTTTTTCTTTGGCAGCAGCTGCAAGGGAGCTCTCTGGCAAGGGAGCTGCGAGAGTGAAGAAGGGGACGGTCGGTCTATGGGAGAAGGAAGCTGCCGAGGCGCAGTGTGTTGTGCTCAGTTTCAAGGCTGCCTGGAGGAGGGGGGTGCTTGAAGAACGCCTTCTTTCTGGACGCCTCCTTCTGCCTGTGCTCCAGCTGCATGCACTCTGCAGCACGGAAGGTTTAGGAAGCTGCTTCTGGCCAGCTTGTGTCCACGAGTGCAAGGGCTGCGCCTTCCTTTCGGAAGCAGCCAGAGCCTTCTCAGCTGCAGCTGCTTGTGAAGCAGCTCTTGGCTGGACATTTGAAATTGGCTGCCCTCAGTGCATGAGCCCTGTGCCCAGCTGCTTGCTTCTTCGCCTTCTGTGCTCTGGAGAGAAGTGAAGCCCAGGCATGGCTTGGAGCTTTGCTGCTCTTCAGCGTGAACACTGCACGCAGCCACAGTGTGCTGTGCAGGGATTTTCCTCAGCTCAACGTACAACAAGCATTTTCTTGCTGTTTCACCGAGTCCAAGCTGTCCGTGGAGCTCTCGCTCAGCGAAAAGCGTTTGGAGAGAAACACTTGCTGCAGTAGCTTTTCGCTGGGCAAGGCTTTCAACACAGCACCCCAATTCGGGCAAGGAGCAGGAGAAAGGAAGAGCATCTTTTCGTCCTGCCACGTTCTTCTGGGCGACACGCCTATCCGCCTCTTGGCTCCCTGCAAGGCTGTAAGCACGGCAGCGGTACTTGGAAGTGAGAAGGCAGGTGCAGAGAGCACCGCGATCTGCCGGCGCTGTGCAGGCTGTAAAGGAAAGAGGGCTACCACTAGGATGTGCTGCAAATACAGGTTTCCAGGCGTCGACGGTAAGCTCCGGCTAAGCTCGTTGAGCTACAACTGTTCTCTGGGCGAGACTTAGCTGAGAAGCTTTCCCTTCAGATTCACGCTACAGGGCAGAGCGAATGTGCTGCTCCCTAGCGCTGAGAGAGAAAGTGCAGAGCCCAGGCGTGTTTGGGCAGAGGCAGCAGGCTGGAGCATTTCTCTGCCGGCACCGTGCTCTCTGGGCGACAAGTAGACACCGCTTCCACTCCGGCACAATGAAGGCGCAGAGCACGGAGCTGCTATGCGCACGGCACAGGCTGCAAGAGGAAGCGTGGCTGCCTCTCGCTTGTGTGCGGATTCACGTTAGCACTTGCAAACAGAAAGTTCCACCTGCGGCTACTTGTGCTGCTACCTAGTTCTCTTCCAGCTTTCCCTGGAAAGCATTGTGCCCAGCTTTATGCTCGGAGATGCAGAGCTGACAGTGGTAGATGCAGCGGAGACTGGAAATACAGAGTGCAGCCGAGAGTTGCTGCTGCTTTGACGTGAGGCAAGGGGAAATGAAAGTGCAGCCCAGCAGAGGCTTTGACTGCTGGAGCCTTTTTCTTTGGCAGCAGCTGCAAGGGAGCTCTCTGGCAAGGGAGCTGCGAGAGTGAAGAAGGGGACGGTCGGTCTATGGGAGAAGGAAGCTGCCGAGGCGCAGTGTGTTGTGCTCAGTTTCAAGGCTGCCTGGAGGAGGGGGGTGCTTGAAGAACGCCTTCTTTCTGGACGCCTCCTTCTGCCTGTGCTCCAGCTGCATGCACTCTGCAGCACGGAAGGTTTAGGAAGCTGCTTCTGGCCAGCTTGTGTCCACGAGTGCAAGGGCTGCGCCTTCCTTTCGGAAGCAGCCAGAGCCTTCTCAGCTGCAGCTGCTTGTGAAGCAGCTCTTGGCTGGACATTTGAAATTGGCTGCCCTCAGTGCATGAGCCCGTGCCCAGCTGCTTGCTTCTTCGCCTTCTGTGCTCTGGAGAGAAGTGAAGCCCAGGCATGGCTTGGAGCTTTGCTGCTCTTCAGCGTGAACACTGCACGCAGCCACAGTGTGCTGTGCAGGGATTTTCCTCAGCTCAACGTACAACAAGCATTTTCTTGCTGTTTCACCGAGTCCAAGCTGTCAGTGGAGCTCTCGCTCAGCGAAAAGCGTTTGGAGAGAAACACTTGCTGCAGTAGCTTTTCGCTGGGCAAGGCTTTCAACACAGCACCCCAATTCGGGCAAGGAGCAGGAGAAAGGAAGAGCATCTTTTCGTCCTGCCACGTTCTTCTGGGCGACACGCCTATCCGCCTCTTGGCTCCCTGCAAGGCTGTAAGCACGGCAGCGGTACTTGGAAGTGAGAAGGCAGGTGCAGAGAGCACCGCGATCTGCCGGCGCTGTGCAGGCTGTAAAGGAAAGAGGGCTACCACTAGGATGTGCTGCAAATACAGGTTTCCAGGCGTCGACGGTAAGCTCCGGCTAAGCTCGTTGAGCTACAACTGTTCTCTGGGCGAGACTTAGCTGAGAAGCTTTCCCTTCAGATTCACGCTACAGGGCAGAGCGAATGTGCTGCTCCCTAGCGCTGAGAGAGAAAGTGCAGAGCCCAGGCGTGTTTGGGCAGAGGCAGCAGGCTGGAGCATTTCTCTGCCGGCACCGTGCTCTCTGGGCGACAAGTAGACACCGCTTCCACTCCGGCACAATGAAGGCGCAGAGCACGGAGCTGCTATGCGCACGGCACAGGCTGCAAGAGGAAGCGTGGCTGCCTCTCGCTTGTGTGCGGATTCACGTTAGCACTTGCAAACAGAAAGTTCCACCTGCGGCTACTTGTGCTGCTACCTAGTTCTCTTCCAGCTTTCCCTGGAAAGCATTGTGCCCAGCTTTATGCTCGGAGATGCAGAGCTGACAGTGGTAGATGCAGCGGAGACTGGAAATACAGAGTGCAGCCGAGAGTTGCTGCTGCTTTGACGTGAGGCAAGGGGAAATGAAAGTGCAGCCCAGCAGAGGCTTTGACTGCTGGAGCCTTTTTCTTTGGCAGCAGCTGCAAGGGAGCTCTCTGGCAAGGGAGCTGCGAGAGTGAAGAAGGGGACGGTCGGTCTATGGGAGAAGGAAGCTGCCGAGGCGCAGTGTGTTGTGCTCAGTTTCAAGGCTGCCTGGAGGAGGGGGGTGCTTGAAGAACGCCTTCTTTCTGGACGCCTCCTTCTGCCTGTGCTCCAGCTGCATGCACTCTGCAGCACGGAAGGTTTAGGAAGCTGCTTCTGGCCAGCTTGTGTCCACGAGTGCAAGGGCTGCGCCTTCCTTTCGGAAGCAGCCAGAGCCTTCTCAGCTGCAGCTGCTTGTGAAGCAGCTCTTGGCTGGACATTTGAAATTGGCTGCCCTCAGTGCATGAGCCCTGTGCCCAGCTGCTTGCTTCTTCGCCTTCTGTGCTCTGGAGAGAAGTGAAGCCCAGGCATGGCTTGGAGCTTTGCTGCTCTTCAGCGTGAACACTGCACGCAGCCACAGTGTGCTGTGCAGGGATTTTCCTCAGCTCAACGTACAACAAGCATTTTCTTGCTGTTTCACCGAGTCCAAGCTGTCCGTGGAGCTCTCGCTCAGCGAAAAGCGTTTGGAGAGAAACACTTGCTGCAGTAGCTTTTCGCTGGGCAAGGCTTTCAACACAGCACCCCAATTCGGGCAAGGAGCAGGAGAAAGGAAGAGCATCTTTTCGTCCTGCCACGTTCTTCTGGGCGACACGCCTATCCGCCTCTTGGCTCCCTGCAAGGCTGTAAGCACGGCAGCGGTACTTGGAAGTGAGAAGGCAGGTGCAGAGAGCACCGCGATCTGCCGGCGCTGTGCAGGCTGTAAAGGAAAGAGGGCTACCACTAGGATGTGCTGCAAATACAGGTTTCCAGGCGTCGACGGTAAGCTCCGGGTAAGCTCGTTGAGCTACAACTGTTCTCTGGGCGAGACTTAGCTGAGAAGCTTTCCCTTCAGATTCACGCTACAGGGCAGAGCGAATGTGCTGCTCCCTAGCGCTGAGAGAGAAAGTGCAGAGCCCAGGCGTGTTTGGGCAGAGGCAGCAGGCTGGAGCATTTCTCTGCCGGCACCGTGCTCTCTGGGCGACAAGTAGACACCGCTTCCACTCCGGCACAATGAAGGCGCAGAGCACGGAGCTGCTATGCGCACGGCACAGGCTGCAAGAGGAAGCGTGGCTGCCTCTCGCTTGTGTGCGGATTCACGTTAGCACTTGCAAACAGAAAGTTCCACCTGCGGCTACTTGTGCTGCTACCTAGTTCTCTTCCAGCTTTCCCTGGAAAGCATTGTGCCCAGCTTTATGCTCGGAGATGCAGAGCTGACAGTGGTAGATGCAGCGGAGACTGGAAGTACAGAGTGCAGCCGAGAGTTGCTGCTGCTTTGACGTGAGGCAAGGGGAGAGTGCAGCCCAGCAGAGGCTTTGACTGCTGGAGCCTTTTTCTTTGGCAGCAGCTGCAAGGGAGCTCTCTGGCAAGGGAGCTGCGAGAGTGGAGAAGGGGACGGTCGGTCTATGGGAGAAGGAAGCTGCCGAGGCGCAGTGTGTTGTGCTCAGTTTCAAGGCTGCCTGGAGGAGGGGGGTGCTTGAAGAACGCCTTCTTTCTGGACGCCTCCTTCTGCCTGTGCTCCAGCTGCATGCACTCTGCAGCACGGAAGGTTTAGGAAGCTGCTTCTGGCCAGCTTGTGTCCACGAGTGCAAGGGCTGCGCCTTCCTTTCGGAAGCAGCCAGAGCCTTCTCAGCTGCAGCTGCTTGTGAAGCAGCTCTTGGCTGGACATTTGAAATTGGCTCCCCTGAGTACATGAGCCCGTGCCCAGCTGCTTGCTTCTTCGCCTTCTGTGCTCTGGAGAGAAGTGAAGCCCAGGCATGGCTTGGAGCTTTGCTGCTCTTCAGCGTGAACACTGCACGCAGCCACAGTGTGCTGTGCAGGGATTTTCCTCAGCTCAACGTACAACAAGCATTTTCTTGCTGTTTCACCGAGTCCAAGCTGTCCGTGGAGCTCTCGCTCAGCGAAAAGCGTTTGGAGAGAAACACTTGCTGCAGTAGCTTTTCGCTGGGCAAGGCTTTCAACACAGCACCCCAATTCGGGCAAGGAGCAGGAGAAAGGAAGAGCATCTTTTCGTCCTGCCACGTTCTTCTGGGCGACACGCCTATCCGCCTCTTGGCTCCCTGCAAGGCTGTAAGCACGGCAGCGGTACTTGGAAGTGAGAAGGCAGGTGCAGAGAGCACCGCGATCTGCCGGCGCTGTGCAGGCTGTAAAGGAAAGAGGGCTACCACTAGGATGTGCTGCAAATACAGGTTTCCAGGCGTCGACGGTAAGCTCCGGGTAAGCTCGTTGAGCTACAACTGTTCTCTGGGCGAGACTTAGCTGAGAAGCTTTCCCTTCAGATTCACGCTACAGGGCAGAGCGAATGTGCTGCTCCCTAGCGCTGAGAGAGAAAGTGCAGAGCCCAGGCGTGTTTGGGCAGAGGCAGCAGGCTGGAGCATTTCTCTGCCGGCACCGTGCTCTCTGGGCGACAAGTAGACACCGCTTCCACTCCGGCACAATGAAGGCGCAGAGCACGGAGCTGCTATGCGCACGGCACAGGCTGCAAGAGGAAGCGTGGCTGCCTCTCGCTTGTGTGCGGATTCACGTTAGCACTTGCAAACAGAAAGTTCCACCTGCGGCTACTTGTGCTGCTACCTAGTTCTCTTCCAGCTTTCCCTGGAAAGCATTGTGCCCAGCTTTATGCTCGGAGATGCAGAGCTGACAGTGGTAGATGCAGCGGAGACTGGAAATACAGAGTGCAGCCGAGAGTTGCTGCTGCTTTGACGTGAGGCAAGGGGAAATGAAAGTGCAGCCCAGCAGAGGCTTTGACTGCTGGAGCCTTTTTCTTTGGCAGCAGCTGCAAGGGAGCTCTCTGGCAAGGGAGCTGCGAGAGTGAAGAAGGGGACGGTCGGTCTATGGGAGAAGGAAGCTGCCGAGGCGCAGTGTGTTGTGCTCAGTTTCAAGGCTGCCTGGAGGAGGGGGGTGCTTGAAGAACGCCTTCTTTCTGGACGCCTCCTTCTGCCTGTGCTCCAGCTGCATGCACTCTGCAGCACGGAAGGTTTAGGAAGCTGCTTCTGGCCAGCTTGTGTCCACGAGTGCAAGGGCTGCGCCTTCCTTTCGGAAGCAGCCAGAGCCTTCTCAGCTGCAGCTGCTTGTGAAGCAGCTCTTGGCTGGACATTTGAAATTGGCTGCCCTCAGTGCATGAGCCCTGTGCCCAGCTGCTTGCTTCTTCGCCTTCTGTGCTCTGGAGAGAAGTGAAGCCCAGGCATGGCTTGGAGCTTTGCTGCTCTTCAGCGTGAACACTGCACGCAGCCACAGTGTGCTGTGCAGGGATTTTCCTCAGCTCAACGTACAACAAGCATTTTCTTGCTGTTTCACCGAGTCCAAGCTGTCCGTGGAGCTCTCGCTCAGCGAAAAGCGTTTGGAGAGAAACACTTGCTGCAGTAGCTTTTCGCTGGGCAAGGCTTTCAACACAGCACCCCAATTCGGGCAAGGAGCAGGAGAAAGGAAGAGCATCTTTTCGTCCTGCCACGTTCTTCTGGGCGACACGCCTATCCGCCTCTTGGCTCCCTGCAAGGCTGTAAGCACGGCAGCGGTACTTGGAAGTGAGAAGGCAGGTGCAGAGAGCACCGCGATCTGCCGGCGCTGTGCAGGCTGTAAAGGAAAGAGGGCTACCACTAGGATGTGCTGCAAATACAGGTTTCCAGGCGTCGACGGTAAGCTCCGGCTAAGCTCGTTGAGCTACAACTGTTCTCTGGGCGAGACTTAGCTGAGAAGCTTTCCCTTCAGATTCACGCTACAGGGCAGAGCGAATGTGCTGCTCCCTAGCGCTGAGAGAGAAAGTGCAGAGCCCAGGCGTGTTTGGGCAGAGGCAGCAGGCTGGAGCATTTCTCTGCCGGCACCGTGCTCTCTGGGCGACAAGTAGACACCGCTTCCACTCCGGCACAATGAAGGCGCAGAGCACGGAGCTGCTATGCGCACGGCACAGGCTGCAAGAGGAAGCGTGGCTGCCTCTCGCTTGTGTGCGGATTCACGTTAGCACTTGCAAACAGAAAGTTCCACCTGCGGCTACTTGTGCTGCTACCTAGTTCTCTTCCAGCTTTCCCTGGAAAGCATTGTGCCCAGCTTTATGCTCGGAGATGCAGAGCTGACAGTGGTAGATGCAGCGGAGACTGGAAATACAGAGTGCAGCCGAGAGTTGCTGCTGCTTTGACGTAAGGCAAGGGGAAATGAAAGTGCAGCCCAGCAGAGGCTTTGACTGCTGGAGCCTTTTTCTTTGGCAGCAGCTGCAAGGGAGCTCTCTGGCAAGGGAGCTGCGAGAGTGAAGAAGGGGACGGTCGGTCTATGGGAGAAGGAAGCTGCCGAGGCGCAGTGTGTTGTGCTCAGTTTCAAGGCTGCCTGGAGGAGGGGGGTGCTTGAAGAACGCCTTCTTTCTGGACGCCTCCTTCTGCCTGTGCTCCAGCTGCATGCACTCTGCAGCACGGAAGGTTTAGGAAGCTGCTTCTGGCCAGCTTGTGTCCACGAGTGCAAGGGCTGCGCCTTCCTTTCGGAAGCAGCCAGAGCCTTCTCAGCTGCAGCTGCTTGTGAAGCAGCTCTTGGCTGGACATTTGAAATTGGCTGCCCTCAGTGCATGAGCCCGTGCCCAGCTGCTTGCTTCTTCGCCTTCTGTGCTCTGGACAGAAGTGAAGCCCAGGCATGGCTTGGAGCTTTGCTGCTCTTCAGCGTGAACACTGCACGCAGCCACAGTGTGCTGTGCAGGGATTTTCCTCAGCTCAACGTACAACAAGCATTTTCTTGCTGTTTCACCGAGTCCAAGCTGTCCGTGGAGCTCTCGCTCAGCGAAAAGCGTTTGGAGAGAAACACTTGCTGCAGTAGCTTTTCGCTGGGCAAGGCTTTCAACACAGCACCCCAATTCGGGCAAGGAGCAGGAGAAAGGAAGAGCATCTTTTCGTCCTGCCACGTTCTTCTGGGCGACACGCCTATCCGCCTCTTGGCTCCCTGCAAGGCTGTAAGCACGGCAGCGGTACTTGGAAGTGAGAAGGCAGGTGCAGAGAGCACCGCGATCTGCCGGCGCTGTGCAGGCTGTAAAGGAAAGAGGGCTACCACTAGGATGTGCTGCAAATACAGGTTTCCAGGCGTCGACGGTAAGCTCCGGGTAAGCTCGTTGAGCTACAACTGTTCTCTGGGCGAGACTTAGCTGAGAAGCTTTCCCTTCAGATTCAGGCTACAGGGCAGAGCGAATGTGCTGCTCCCTAGCGCTGAGAGAGAAAGTGCAGAGCCCAGGCGTGTTTGGGCAGAGGCAGCAGGCTGGAGCATTTCTCTGCCGGCACCGTGCTCTCTGGGCGACAAGTAGACACCGCTTCCACTCCGGCACAATGAAGGCGCAGAGCACGGAGCTGCTATGCGCACGGCACAGGCTGCAAGAGGAAGCGTGGCTGCCTCTCGCTTGTGTGCGGATTCACGTTAGCACTTGCAAACAGAAAGTTCCACCTGCGGCTACTTGTGCTGCTACCTAGTTCTCTTCCAGCTTTCCCTGGAAAGCATTGTGCCCAGCTTTATGCTCGGAGATGCAGAGCTGACAGTGGTAGATGCAGCGGAGACTGGAAATACAGAGTGCAGCCGAGAGTTGCTGCTGCTTTGACGTGAGGCAAGGGGAAATGAAAGTGCAGCCCAGCAGAGGCTTTGACTGCTGGAGCCTTTTTCTTTGGCAGCAGCTGCAAGGGAGCTCTCTGGCAAGGGAGCTGCGAGAGTGAAGAAGGGGACGGTCGGTCTATGGGAGAAGGAAGCTGCCGAGGCGCAGTGTGTTGTGCTCAGTTTCAAGGCTGCCTGGAGGAGGGGGGTGCTTGAAGAACGCCTTCTTTCTGGACGCCTCCTTCTGCCTGTGCTCCAGCTGCATGCACTCTGCAGCACGGAAGGTTTAGGAAGCTGCTTCTGGCCAGCTTGCGTCCACGAGTGCAAGGGCTGCGCCTTCCTTTCGGAAGCAGCCAGAGCCTTCTCAGCTGCAGCTGCTTGTGAAGCAGCTCTTGGCTGGACATTTGAAATTGGCTGCCCTCAGTGCATGAGCCCGTGCCCAGCTGCTTGCTTCTTCGCCTTCTGTGCTCTGGAGAGAAGTGAAGCCCAGGCATGGCTTGGAGCTTTGCTGCTCTTCAGCGTGAACACTGCACGCAGCCACAGTGTGCTGTGCAGGGATTTTCCTCAGCTCAACGTACAACAAGCATTTTCTTGCTGTTTCACCGAGTCCAAGCTGTCCGTGGAGCTCTCGCTAAGCGAAAAGCGTTTGGAGAGAAACACTTGCTGCAGTAGCTTTTCGCTGGGCAAGGCTTTCAACACAGCACCCCAATTCGGGCAAGGAGCAGGAGAAAGGAAGAGCATCTTTTCGTCCTGCCACGTTCTTCTGGGCGACACGCCTATCCGCCTCTTGGCTCCCTGCAAGGCTGTAAGCACGGCAGCGGTACTTGGAAGTGAGAAGGCAGGTGCAGAGAGCACCGCGATCTGCCGGCGCTGTGCAGGCTGTAAAGGAAAGAGGGCTACCACTAGGATGTGCTGCAAATACAGGTTTCCAGGCGTCGACGGTAAGCTCCGGCTAAGCTCGTTGAGCTACAACTGTTCTCTGGGCGAGACTTAGCTGAGAAGCTTTCCCTTCAGATTCACGCTACAGGGCAGAGCGAATGTGCTGCTCCCTAGCGCTGAGAGAGAAAGTGCAGAGCCCAGGCGTGTTTGGGCAGAGGCAGCAGGCTGGAGCATTTCTCTGCCGGCACCGTGCTCTCTGGGCGACAAGTAGACACCGCTTCCACTCCGGCACAATGAAGGCGCAGAGCACGGAGCTGCTATGCGCACGGCACAGGCTGCAAGAGGAAGCGTGGCTGCCTCTCGCTTGTGTGCGGATTCACGTTAGCACTTGCAAACAGAAAGTTCCACCTGCGGCTACTTGTGCTGCTACCTAGTTCTCTTCCAGCTTTCCCTGGAAAGCATTGTGCCCAGCTTTATGCTCGGAGATGCAGAGCTGACAGTGGTAGATGCAGCGGAGACTGGAAATACAGAGTGCAGCCGAGAGTTGCTGCTGCTTTGACGTGAGGCAAGGGGAAATGAAAGTGCAGCCCAGCAGAGGCTTTGACTGCTGGAGCCTTTTTCTTTGGCAGCAGCTGCAAGGGAGCTCTCTGGCAAGGGAGCTGCGAGAGTGAAGAAGGGGACGGTCGGTCTATGGGAGAAGGAAGCTGCCGAGGCGCAGTGTGTTGTGCTCAGTTTCAAGGCTGCCTGGAGGAGGGGGGTGCTTGAAGAACGCCTTCTTTCTGGACGCCTCCTTCTGCCTGTGCTCCAGCTGCATGCACTCTGCAGCACGGAAGGTTTAGGAAGCTGCTTCTGGCCAGCTTGTGTCCACGAGTGCAAGGGCTGCGCCTTCCTTTCGGAAGCAGCCAGAGCCTTCTCAGCTGCAGCTGCTTGTGAAGCAGCTCTTGGCTGGACATTTGAAATTGGCTGCCCTCAGTGCATGAGCCCTGTGCCCAGCTGCTTGCTTCTTCGCCTTCTGTGCTCTGGACAGAAGTGAAGCCCAGGCATGGCTTGGAGCTTTGCTGCTCTTCAGCGTGAACACTGCACGCAGCCACAGTGTGCTGTGCAGGGATTTTCCTCAGCTCAACGTACAACAAGCATTTTCTTGCTGTTTCACCGAGTCCAAGCTGTCCGTGGAGCTCTCGCTCAGCGAAAAGCGTTTGGAGAGAAACACTTGCTGCAGTAGCTTTTCGCTGGGCAAGGCTTTCAACACAGCACCCCAATTCGGGCAAGGAGCAGGAGAAAGGAAGAGCATCTTTTCGTCCTGCCACGTTCTTCTGGGCGACACGCCTATCCGCCTCTTGGCTCCCTGCAAGGCTGTAAGCACGGCAGCGGTACTTGGAAGTGAGAAGGCAGGTGCAGAGAGCACCGCGATCTGCCGGCGCTGTGCAGGCTGTAAAGGAAAGAGGGCTACCACTAGGATGTGCTGCAAATACAGGTTTCCAGGCGTCGACGGTAAGCTCCGGCTAAGCTCGTTGAGCTACAACTGTTCTCTGGGCGAGACTTAGCTGAGAAGCTTTCCCTTCAGATTCACGCTACAGGGCAGAGCGAATGTGCTGCTCCCTAGCGCTGAGAGAGAAAGTGCAGAGCCCAGGCGTGTTTGGGCAGAGGCAGCAGGCTGGAGCATTTCTCTGCCGGCACCGTGCTCTCTGGGCGACAAGTAGACACCGCTTCCACTCCGGCACAATGAAGGCGCAGAGCACGGAGCTGCTATGCGCACGGCACAGGCTGCAAGAGGAAGCGTGGCTGCCTCTCGCTTGTGTGCGGATTCACGTTAGCACTTGCAAACAGAAAGTTCCACCTGCGGCTACTTGTGCTGCTACCTAGTTCTCTTCCAGCTTTCCCTGGAAAGCATTGTGCCCAGCTTTATGCTCGGAGATGCAGAGCTGACAGTGGTAGATGCAGCGGAGACTGGAAATACAGAGTGCAGCCGAGAGTTGCTGCTGCTTTGACGTGAGGCAAGGGGAAATGAAAGTGCAGCCCAGCAGAGGCTTTGACTGCTGGAGCCTTTTTCTTTGGCAGCAGCTGCAAGGGAGCTCTCTGGCAAGGGAGCTGCGAGAGTGAAGAAGGGGACGGTCGGTCTATGGGAGAAGGAAGCTGCCGAGGCGCAGTGTGTTGTGCTCAGTTTCAAGGCTGCCTGGAGGAGGGGGGTGCTTGAAGAACGCCTTCTTTCTGGACGCCTCCTTCTGCCTGTGCTCCAGCTGCATGCACTCTGCAGCACGGAAGGTTTAGGAAGCTGCTTCTGGCCAGCTTGTGTCCACGAGTGCAAGGGCTGCGCCTTCCTTTCGGAAGCAGCCAGAGCCTTCTCAGCTGCAGCTGCTTGTGAAGCAGCTCTTGGCTGGACATTTGAAATTGGCTGCCCTCAGTGCATGAGCCCTGTGCCCAGCTGCTTGCTTCTTCGCCTTCTGTGCTCTGGAGAGAAGTGAAGCCCAGGCATGGCTTGGAGCTTTGCTGCTCTTCAGCGTGAACACTGCACGCAGCCACAGTGTGCTGTGCAGGGATTTTCCTCAGCTCAACGTACAACAAGCATTTTCTTGCTGTTTCACCGAGTCCAAGCTGTCCGTGGAGCTCTCGCTCAGCGAAAAGCGTTTGGAGAGAAACACTTGCTGCAGTAGCTTTTCGCTGGGCAAGGCTTTCAACACAGCACCCCAATTCGGGCAAGGAGCAGGAGAAAGGAAGAGCATCTTTTCGTCCTGCCACGTTCTTCTGGGCGACACGCCTATCCGCCTCTTGGCTCCCTGCAAGGCTGTAAGCACGGCAGCGGTACTTGGAAGTGAGAAGGCAGGTGCAGAGAGCACCGCGATCTGCCGGCGCTGTGCAGGCTGTAAAGGAAAGAGGGCTACCACTAGGATGTGCTGCAAATACAGGTTTCCAGGCGTCGACGGTAAGCTCCGGCTAAGCTCGTTGAGCTACAACTGTTCTCTGGGCGAGACTTAGCTGAGAAGCTTTCCCTTCAGATTCACGCTACAGGGCAGAGCGAATGTGCTGCTCCCTAGCGCTGAGAGAGAAAGTGCAGAGCCCAGGCGTGTTTGGGCAGAGGCAGCAGGCTGGAGCATTTCTCTGCCGGCACCGTGCTCTCTGGGCGACAAGTCGCCACCGCTTCCACTCCGGCACAATGAAGGCGCAGAGCACGGAGCTGCTATGCGCACGGCACAGGCTGCAAGAGGAAGCGTGGCTGCCTCTCGCTTGTGTGCGGATTCACGTTAGCACTTGCAAACAGAAAGTTCCACCTGCGGCTACTTGTGCTGCTACCTAGTTCTCTTCCAGCTTTCCCTGGAAAGCATTGTGCCCAGCTTTATGCTCGGAGATGCAGAGCTGACAGTGGTAGATGCAGCGGAGACTGGAAATACAGAGTGCAGCCGAGAGTTGCTGCTGCTTTGACGTGAGGCAAGGGGAAATGAAAGTGCAGCCCAGCAGAGGCTTTGACTGCTGGAGCCTTTTTCTTTGGCAGCAGCTGCAAGGGAGCTCTCTGGCAAGGGAGCTGCGAGAGTGAAGAAGGGGACGGTCGGTCTATGGGAGAAGGAAGCTGCCGAGGCGCAGTGTGTTGTGCTCAGTTTCAAGACTGCCTGGAGGAGGGGGGTGCTTGAAGAACGCCTTCTTTCTGGACGCCTCCTTCTGCCTGTGCTCCAGCTGCATGCACTCTGCAGCACGGAAGGTTTAGGAAGCTGCTTCTGGCCAGCTTGTGTCCACGAGTGCAAGGGCTGCGCCTTCCTTTCGGAAGCAGCCAGAGCCTTCTCAGCTGCAGCTGCTTGTGAAGCAGCTCTTGGCTGGACATTTGAAATTGGCTGCCCTCAGTGCATGAGCCCTGTGCCCAGCTGCTTGCTTCTTCGCCTTCTGTGCTCTGGAGAGAAGTGAAGCCCAGGCATGGCTTGGAGCTTTGCTGCTCTTCAGCGTGAACACTGCACGCAGCCACAGTGTGCTGTGCAGGGATTTTCCTCAGCTCAACGTACAACAAGCATTTTCTTGCTGTTTCACCGAGTCCAAGCTGTCCGTGGAGCTCTCGCTAAGCGAAAAGCGTTTGGAGAGAAACACTTGCTGCAGTAGCTTTTCGCTGGGCAAGGCTTTCAACACAGCACCCCAATTCGGGCAAGGAGCAGGAGAAAGGAAGAGCATCTTTTCGTCCTGCCACGTTCTTCTGGGCGACACGCCTATCCGCCTCTTGGCTCCCTGCAAGGCTGTAAGCACGGCAGCGGTACTTGGAAGTGAGAAGGCAGGTGCAGAGAGCACCGCGATCTGCCGGCGCTGTGCAGGCTGTAAAGGAAAGAGGGCTACCACTAGGATGTGCTGCAAATACAGGTTTCCAGGCGTCGACGGTAAGCTCCGGGTAAGCTCGTTGAGCTACAACTGTTCTCTGGGCGAGACTTAGCTGAGAAGCTTTCCCTTCAGATTCACGCTACAGGGCAGAGCGAATGTGCTGCTCCCTAGCGCTGAGAGAGAAAGTGCAGAGCCCAGGCGTGTTTGGGCAGAGGCAGCAGGCTGGAGCATTTCTCTGCCGGCACCGTGCTCTCTGGGCGACAAGTAGACACCGCTTCCACTCCGGCACAATGAAGGCGCAGAGCACGGAGCTGCTATGCGCACGGCACAGGCTGCAAGAGGAAGCGTGGCTGCCTCTCGCTTGTGTGCGGATTCACGTTAGCACTTGCAAACAGAAAGTTCCACCTGCGGCTACTTGTGCTGCTACCTAGTTCTCTTCCAGCTTTCCCTGGAAAGCATTGTGCCCAGCTTTATGCTCGGAGATGCAGAGCTGACAGTGGTAGATGCAGCGGAGACTGGAAGTACAGAGTGCAGCCGAGAGTTGCTGCTGCTTTGACGTGAGGCAAGGGGAGAGTGCAGCCCAGCAGAGGCTTTGACTGCTGGAGCCTTTTTCTTTGGCAGCAGCTGCAAGGGAGCTCTCTGGCAAGGGAGCTGCGAGAGTGGAGAAGGGGACGGTCGGTCTATGGGAGAAGGAAGCTGCCGAGGCGCAGTGTGTTGTGCTCAGTTTCAAGGCTGCCTGGAGGAGGGGGGTGCTTGAAGAACGCCTTCTTTCTGGACGCCTCCTTCTGCCTGTGCTCCAGCTGCATGCACTCTGCAGCACGGAAGGTTTAGGAAGCTGCTTCTGGCCAGCTTGTGTCCACGAGTGCAAGGGCTGCGCCTTCCTTTCGGAAGCAGCCAGAGCCTTCTCAGCTGCAGCTGCTTGTGAAGCAGCTCTTGGCTGGACATTTGAAATTGGCTCCCCTGAGTACATGAGCCCGTGCCCAGCTGCTTGCTTCTTCGCCTTCTGTGCTCTGGAGAGAAGTGAAGCCCAGGCATGGCTTGGAGCTTTGCTGCTCTTCAGCGTGAACACTGCACGCAGCCACAGTGTGCTGTGCAGGGATTTTCCTCAGCTCAACGTACAACAAGCATTTTCTTGCTGTTTCACCGAGTCCAAGCTGTCCGTGGAGCTCTCGCTCAGCGAAAAGCGTTTGGAGAGAAACACTTGCTGCAGTAGCTTTTCGCTGGGCAAGGCTTTCAACACAGCACCCCAATTCGGGCAAGGAGCAGGAGAAAGGAAGAGCATCTTTTCGTCCTGCCACGTTCTTCTGGGCGACACGCCTATCCGCCTCTTGGCTCCCTGCAAGGCTGTAAGCACGGCAGCGGTACTTGGAAGTGAGAAGGCAGGTGCAGAGAGCACCGCGATCTGCCGGCGCTGTGCAGGCTGTAAAGGAAAGAGGGCTACCACTAGGATGTGCTGCAAATACAGGTTTCCAGGCGTCGACGGTAAGCTCCGGGTAAGCTCGTTGAGCTACAACTGTTCTCTGGGCGAGACTTAGCTGAGAAGCTTTCCCTTCAGATTCACGCTACAGGGCAGAGCGAATGTGCTGCTCCCTAGCGCTGAGAGAGAAAGTGCAGAGCCCAGGCGTGTTTGGGCAGAGGCAGCAGGCTGGAGCATTTCTCTGGCGGCACCGTGCTCTCTGGGCGACAAGTAGACACCGCTTCCACTCCGGCACAATGAAGGCGCAGAGCACGGAGCTGCTATGCGCACGGCACAGGCTGCAAGAGGAAGCGTGGCTGCCTCTCGCTTGTGTGCGGATTCACGTTAGCACTTGCAAACAGAAAGTTCCACCTGCGGCTACTTGTGCTGCTACCTAGTTCTCTTCCAGCTTTCCCTGGAAAGCATTGTGCCCAGCTTTATGCTCGGAGATGCAGAGCTGACAGTGGTAGATGCAGCGGAGACTGGAAATACAGAGTGCAGCCGAGAGTTGCTGCTGCTTTGACGTGAGGCAAGGGGAAATGAAAGTGCAGCCCAGCAGAGGCTTTGACTGCTGGAGCCTTTTTCTTTGGCAGCAGCTGCAAGGGAGCTCTCTGGCAAGGGAGCTGCGAGAGTGAAGAAGGGGACGGTCGGTCTATGGGAGAAGGAAGCTGCCGAGGCGCAGTGTGTTGTGCTCAGTTTCAAGGCTGCCTGGAGGAGGGGGGTGCTTGAAGAACGCCTTCTTTCTGGACGCCTCCTTCTGCCTGTGCTCCAGCTGCATGCACTCTGCAGCACGGAAGGTTTAGGAAGCTGCTTCTGGCCAGCTTGTGTCCACGAGTGCAAGGGCTGCGCCTTCCTTTCGGAAGCAGCCAGAGCCTTCTCAGCTGCAGCTGCTTGTGAAGCAGCTCTTGGCTGGACATTTGAAATTGGCTGCCCTCAGTGCATGAGCCCTGTGCCCAGCTGCTTGCTTCTTCGCCTTCTGTGCTCTGGAGAGAAGTGAAGCCCAGGCATGGCTTGGAGCTTTGCTGCTCTTCAGCGTGAACACTGCACGCAGCCACAGTGTGCTGTGCAGGGATTTTCCTCAGCTCAACGTACAACAAGCATTTTCTTGCTGTTTCACCGAGTCCAAGCTGTCCGTGGAGCTCTCGCTCAGCGAAAAGCGTTTGGAGAGAAACACTTGCTGCAGTAGCTTTTCGCTGGGCAAGGCTTTCAACACAGCACCCCAATTCGGGCAAGGAGCAGGAGAAAGGAAGAGCATCTTTTCGTCCTGCCACGTTCTTCTGGGCGACACGCCTATCCGCCTCTTGGCTCCCTGCAAGGCTGTAAGCACGGCAGCGGTACTTGGAAGTGAGAAGGCAGGTGCAGAGAGCACCGCGATCTGCCGGCGCTGTGCAGGCTGTAAAGGAAAGAGGGCTACCACTAGGATGTGCTGCAAATACAGGTTTCCAGGCGTCGACGGTAAGCTCCGGGTAAGCTCGTTGAGCTACAACTGTTCTCTGGGCGAGACTTAGCTGAGAAGCTTTCCCTTCAGATTCACGCTACAGGGCAGAGCGAATGTGCTGCTCCCTAGCGCTGAGAGAGAAAGTGCAGAGCCCAGGCGTGTTTGGGCAGAGGCAGCAGGCTGGAGCATTTCTCTGCCGGCACCGTGCTCTCTGGGCGACAAGTCGCCACCGCTTCCACTCCGGCACAATGAAGGCGCAGAGCACGGAGCTGCTATGCGCACGGCACAGGCTGCAAGAGGAAGCGTGGCTGCCTCTCGCTTGTGTGCGGATTCACGTTAGCACTTGCAAACAGAAAGTTCCACCTGCGGCTACTTGTGCTGCTACCTAGTTCTCTTCCAGCTTTCCCTGGAAAGCATTGTGCCCAGCTTTATGCTCGGAGATGCAGAGCTGACAGTGGTAGATGCAGCGGAGACTGGAAATACAGAGTGCAGCCGAGAGTTGCTGCTGCTTTGACGTGAGGCAAGGGGAAATGAAAGTGCAGCCCAGCAGAGGCTTTGACTGCTGGAGCCTTTTTCTTTGGCAGCAGCTGCAAGGGAGCTCTCTGGCAAGGGAGCTGCGAGAGTGAAGAAGGGGACGGTCGGTCTATGGGAGAAGGAAGCTGCCGAGGCGCAGTGTGTTGTGCTCAGTTTCAAGGCTGCCTGGAGGAGGGGGGTGCTTGAAGAACGCCTTCTTTCTGGACGCCTCCTTCTGCCTGTGCTCCAGCTGCATGCACTCTGCAGCACGGAAGGTTTAGGAAGCTGCTTCTGGCCAGCTTGTGTCCACGAGTGCAAGGGCTGCGCCTTCCTTTCGGAAGCAGCCAGAGCCTTCTCAGCTGCAGCTGCTTGTGAAGCAGCTCTTGGCTGGACATTTGAAATTGGCTGCCCTCAGTGCATGAGCCCGTGCCCAGCTGCTTGCTTCTTCGCCTTCTGTGCTCTGGACAGAAGTGAAGCCCAGGCATGGCTTGGAGCTTTGCTGCTCTTCAGCGTGAACACTGCACGCAGCCACAGTGTGCTGTGCAGGGATTTTCCTCAGCTCAACGTACAACAAGCATTTTCTTGCTGTTTCACCGAGTCCAAGCTGTCCGTGGAGCTCTCGCTCAGCGAAAAGCGTTTGGAGAGAAACACTTGCTGCAGTAGCTTTTCGCTGGGCAAGGCTTTCAACACAGCACCCCAATTCGGGCAAGGAGCAGGAGAAAGGAAGAGCATCTTTTCGTCCTGCCACGTTCTTCTGGGCGACACGCCTATCCGCCTCTTGGCTCCCTGCAAGGCTGTAAGCACGGCAGCGGTACTTGGAAGTGAGAAGGCAGGTGCAGAGAGCACCGCGATCTGCCGGCGCTGTGCAGGCTGTAAAGGAAAGAGGGCTACCACTAGGATGTGCTGCAAATACAGGTTTCCAGGCGTCGACGGTAAGCTCCGGGTAAGCTCGTTGAGCTACAACTGTTCTCAGGGCGAGACTTAGCTGAGAAGCTTTCCCTTCAGATTCAGGCTACAGGGCAGAGCGAATGTGCTGCTCCCTAGCGCTGAGAGAGAAAGTGCAGAGCCCAGGCGTGTTTGGGCAGAGGCAGCAGGCTGGAGCATTTCTCTGCCGGCACCGTGCTCTCTGGGCGACAAGTAGACACCGCTTCCACTCCGGCACAATGAAGGCGCAGAGCACGGAGCTGCTATGCGCACGGCACAGGCTGCAAGAGGAAGCGTGGCTGCCTCTCGCTTGTGTGCGGATTCACGTTAGCACTTGCAAACAGAAAGTTCCACCTGCGGCTACTTGTGCTGCTACCTAGTTCTCTTCCAGCTTTCCCTGGAAAGCATTGTGCCCAGCTTTATGCTCGGAGATGCAGAGCTGACAGTGGTAGATGCAGCGGAGACTGGAAATACAGAGTGCAGCCGAGAGTTGCTGCTGCTTTGACGTGAGGCAAGGGGAGAGTGCAGCCCAGCAGAGGC